>NC_069679.1:12588278-12895983 GCF_023699985.2 Odocoileus virginianus
CAAGTGCTCGGGCCTGGTGCACTGGGAAGACCCAGAGGGATCGGGTGGAGAGGGAGGTGGGAGTGGGGACTGGGATGGGGAATACATGTAAATCCATGGCTAATTCATGTCAATGTATGACAAAAACCACTACAATATTGTAAAGTAATTAGCCTCCAACTAATAAAAATAAATGAAAAAAAAAATAAAACCACTGTGTGTGACAATTGATAATAAAATCCCTGTGTCATGTTAAAAAAAAATATAGATAGATGAGTCACTTTGCTGTATAGTAGACATTAGCATTGTAAATCAACTATATTTCAATAAGAGGCTTCCCAGATGGCACAGTGGTAAAGAATCTGCCTGCCAATGCAGGAGATGCAAGAGAAGTGGATTTGATCCCCTGGTCAGGAAGATCCCTTGGAGTAGGAACTGGCAGCCCACTCCAGTACTCTTGCCTGGAAAATTCCATGGACAGAGGAGCCTGGTAGGCTACAGTCCATGAGGTTGCAAAGAGTCAGACATAACCGAGCACACATACATACTTCAATGAAATTTTAAAAATCCTTAAATATCTTTTTAATCTCTAGTTTAGATTTTATCAATCTTGGTACTATTGACTTTTTGGTCAAGATAATTGTTTGTTGGGGGAGCTGTCCTGTATATTGCAAGATGGTAACTGCATTCTTCATCTCTGCTTAGTAGATGTTAGTAGCACCCAGTTGTGACAACCAGAAATGCCTCCAGATATTGCCAGATGTTCCCTAGGGTACAAAATTGTTCCTGATTGAGAACCACTGCTATAGTTAAAGAGTATGATACTTCAGTAGAAGGTAGAATATAGGAAGTTGGTAAGTTTAACATGGGGACTTACACATAAGTTGAATTAACAGGCAGAGGAACTTTATTTGAACAAGCAGCAGCCATGGCATTTTAACTGAGAAGTTCTGAGTCTGGGTTTGGATGTTGTCTCCCACACCCTTCCCTCCTCAGCTTGAGAGGCCAATATCCTAGCTTCACTCCAGTCTTAACCGGTAGTGAGTGCCAGCTCACTGGAGGAGATAAACAGTTTTCTATTTGGCATTCTTGTCTAAATATATTAGGACTTTTTCAGGAACAAGCAACTTATTTGGAATTGTTTACAGAACTACTTGATGGTTCTGAGAAAAAAATATCCTACATGGGGCTACACCCTCTTCATTTTCCTCCCATGCTATGACTTCAGATAACTCAGAAAACTTTCTTTTGGCTTTCAGTTGAGGTGAGTTAATTGATTTACTTCATGGGCTTATTTCCTTCCTTAAAGGAGTCTTCATTGAAGACCTTGCCCATTTTGGAGTGGCTGCATAGCCTAGGATGAATTTAATTTACAGTCTGAGACAATCTATTTACTTGGTGAGAAACTTGGTCTCAGCTTGTGGTTTGCTTTTAAAATATCTTTTAATAAATGAAGTTTTAAGAAATTGTGGCAAAACATACATAAAATTTACTTCTTTAATCATTTAAAAGTACAGTGCAGTGGCATCAGTGGCATTCACCATGTTGTGCAACCATCACCATCATCTATTTTCAAAACTTTTTTAGGACCCTAAACAAATTCTCTAACCATTAAATATAAACTCTCCATTTCCCCTCACCTCTAGCCCCTGGTATCCTCTATTCTATTGGGTTGGCCAGAAAGTTCCTCTGGTTTTTTACATTTTTCATTTTCACTGAGAACTTTAACGTATTCACTGTTTTGTTCCACTATCTTCTGCCATTTTTCAGGCAACTTCATAATTTCATCTTCCCAAAACTTTTTATCTTTTTGAGCAAAGAACTGTTCCAGGTACCTTTTACAGTCTTCCAGGGAATTGAAATTTTTTCCATTGAGAAACTTCTGTAAAGACAGAAATAAATGGAAATCCAAAGGTGCAATGCCTGGTGAATATGGCGGATGATTCAGAACTTCTCAGCCAAGACGTGACAGTTTTTGCCTGGTTATCAAAGAAACATACTGGAGAAGGCAATGGCAACCCACTCCAGTACTCTTGCCTGGAAAATCCCATGGATGGAGGAGCCTGGTAGGCTGCAGTCCATGGGTCACGAAGAGTCAGACATGACTGAGCGACTTCACTTTCACTTTTCACTTTCATGCATTGGAGAAGGAAATGGCAACCCACTCCAGTGTTCTTGCCTGGAGAATCCCAGGGACAGAGGAGCCTGGTGGGCTGCCATCTATGGGGTTGCACAGAGTCGGACACAACTGAGGCGACTTAGCAGCAGCAGCAAAGAAACATACAGTCTTGCTTTATCCTGATGGAAGATTATGCATTTTCTAGGGATTAATTCTTTAGACCCTTCACTAAGTGCTGCCTTCATTTGATCTAATTGGGAACAGTACTTGTTGGAATTCATCATTTGGTTTTCCGGAAGGAGCTTATAAATAGAGGACTTGCTTCCAGTTCCACCATACAACATATCACCTTCTTTGGATGAAGACTGGCCTTTGGTCTGGTTGTTGGTGGTCGATTGCACTTGCCCCATGATCTTCCATTCCACGTTATTCTACAGTATCCACTTTTTGTTGCTTGTCACATTTGTTTTAAAAATGGAAAGTTTTCATTATGTTTAAGTAGAGAATCACAAATGGAAATAGAGTCAAGAAGGTTTTTTTCACTTAACTTATGGGGAACCCAAGCATCAAAGTGATTAACATAGCCAAGTTGGTGCAAACGATTTTCATTGCTTGACATAGATATTTTGAGTATGTCAGCCATCTCCTACGTGGTATAGATATGATTGTTCTCAATGTCTTGATTTGATCACTGTCAATTTCAATTGGTATATCCAACTGAGCATCATCTGTCGAGAAATCTACATCATGAAACTTTGCATCTTCTTCATACACTGCACGAACCTTTTTTTTTGCGTCTCAGTTGTGTGTACCTTTCTTGAAGTAATAAGGCATAATCTGCCAAAAATGTTGCCTTTTTTCTTCCATCTTTAGTATTAAAGTGGCTACAGAAAAATTCACCAATTTTGATAAATTTTTAAAAAATACACACTGATATGACAGTTGTCACAATAGAATCTAACAAAATTGTTTTGAATGATGTTAAAGACAACTAAGTGCAACTAGAGCCATCATACAGAAAAAAGCAAATGAACTTTTCAAGCCAACCCAATACTGTCTCTATTAATTTGCATATTCTCAATTTTGTACATCTTGTTGTTTCTGACTTTTTTCACTTAGCGTATTTTCAAGGTTCATCTGTGTTATAGCATGTTGAACAGAATTTCATTACTTTTTAAGGCTAAATAATATTCTGTTGTTTGTACATACAGTAAATATTTTGTATATCCAGTTATCTGTTGATGGACTTATAGGTTGTTTCTGCCTTTTCACTATTGTCAGTATCACTGCCATGAATGTTGATGTATAAATAAATACGTTTGAGTACCTACATTTTTTTCTGTTTTTTATAGGACTTCAGCTTTTTATTAAATATGTTACATAAGAGATTTAGTAAAAAAACTCATGTTGTCGTTGGACTCCTCTTGTTCTTTCTCTGCCTTCCACTTCTCAACTGGAGAGCAATGGTGGAGGGGCGGGACTTCCTGGTAGGGCAGATCCATCAGCCCCCACATTGCAGATGAGGCTTCCCGTGTTGACAGTGCTGGAGCCTTTGCAAACTGGCCCTGCCAGAAGTGTTCAGCATTTCTGTTGGCTGTTTTAATGAAAACATTGATCTGTCCTCTGTGAATGAATGTCACCTCACTGTGGTGTGGGATGAGGCCCGTAGATGATGAAAGTGCTCAGTTGGTGGCTGCCCACCTCACTGCTATTCAGGGCCTCACCTCAGTGTGGCCTTAACTTCCTTGGAATCCTTTTAGCACCACTGTAGAAAGGGGCTCCCTGCTTTCAGCTCTTTTGGGTATATACTCCGAAGTGGAATTACTGGCTCCACTTAATGACGTAGTTTTGTTTGATTTTTTTGAGAAATAGTGTTAACTTTTAATTTAAATAGAAGGTACTATGTACATCTTATTTTTCCCCAATGATAGTAAAATCTACAAATTTTAAGTGCCTAGTTTTTGAATTTTGACAAATAACATATGTAGTCCACCTGCTGCTAAGTCACTTCAGTCGTGTCCGACTCTGTGCGACCCCATCCCTGGGATTCTCCAGGCAAGAACACTGGAGTGGGTTGCCATTTCCTTCTCCAATGCATAAAAGTGAAAAGTGAAAGTGAAGTCGCTCAGTCATGTCTGACTCTTCGTGACCCCACGGACTGCAGCCTACCAGGCTCCTCCATCCATGGGATTTTCCAGGCAAGAGTACTGGAGTTGGGTGCCATTGCCTTCTCCAAGTAATCACCTAGGACGAGTTAAAAATTTTTATCACCCAGAAAGTTTCTTCCTGCCTTTTCCCAATCAGCCCTTCCTTCCGTTCCCTAGAGGGAACCATTGTTCTGACTTCTGTCCCTGAAAGTAAATTTTGTCTGTCTGTGCTTGAACTTCTTGTCATGAAGTCATACAGCAATGCATCTTTTGATGATCAGTTTTTTTTTCTTTTACAGCCCAGAGTTTTATTTGGCAAGCAAAGGATAGTACACCCTCGAGCTGTGAGAGTGGGCCGACCGCAAAGGAGAGGCCTCAATCCGTCTTGCCTCCTCTTTTTATACATTTTGTCTTCTCCCCGCTGAGCCTGCTCTGTGCAAATTGGGCTAGCCAGGAAGGGGGTGTGTTTGTTTCACCTGAAGTTCGCACTCCTATCCGTGGATTTTCTTTTGTTCCATTGTTCCATTTTAGGAGGGTTTTCCCTTTCTTTGTCTTTTAACCACCGCTTTTTGGACCCTTTTTTTGATCAGAAGTTTTAATTTTGATGAAGGGTGATTTATTAATTTTTTTCCTTTATGGTTAATGCTTTTTGTGTCCTGCCTAGGAGGTCTTGACCCTTACCCTCAGACTGAGTTGTGTGTCCCCACCTCTTCTGCATTGGTATTGCAGAAATTAATCTTTTTGGTTGAGGGGGTGTTTAATTTGATTCTTGACACTTTTTTATCAACATATACCATATATACAGAAAAGTGCATGTTATAATTGTACAGCTTATTACATTTTTACAAAGTGAATGTATTCATGTACTCACCATCTTTTTTTTAAACATAAACCCAATGTATTTATTTTTAATTCATTGATTATTTTATTTTTGGCTGCATTGGATCGTCATTGCTTGGTGCAGGCTTTCTCTGGTTGAGGGGAGCTGTTCTTCTTGTGGTGTGTGGGCTTCTCATTGCAGTGATTTCTCTTATTGTGGAACTCCAGCTCTAGGGCGAGCGGGCTCAATAGTTATAGCACACAGACTTAGTTGCTCCACCACATGTGGAATCTTCCTGGACTAGGGATGGAATCTGTGTCCTCTGTAATGCCAGGCGGATTCTCATCCACTGTGTCACCAAGGAAGTCCATGCTCTCACCATCTTGATTAAATTATGGAACATCATCAACATCTCAGAGGCCTCCCTAATGCGCCCTACCAGTCATTAACTACTCCTCAGATTAGTTACTTAGGTGTTTAACTTCTACCTTGTAGAAAGGGTTTTACCTACTTTGAACTTGATATAAGTAGATGGAGTCATTCAGTGTATACATTTCAGTATCTGACTTCCTTGCTCAAAATTATCTTTGTGGTATTCATGTATCTTGTTGCATGCAGTAATAGCTGTTTTTTCCATTATAACATAGTATTACATTATGGGGTGATACCCCCAGTTTATTCATTTTACTTGGAGTGAACATTTGGGATACTGTCATTTTGAGATGTTATGCATAATGGCATCCTTAAAGTGTATGTTTTTTGGGTACACTTATGTACCTAGTAGCAGGATTGCTGGGTCACTAGGAAGAATGGATTTAAGTTCGGTAGATATGAGCAAAGTTTCCAAATACGTTTAACATAATCCCCTTTGTGTATGTGTGCACTTTCCCATACGCTTAATTATGCATAGAAATTCCTTAGAAAATAACTCAATTTCTAGTGAGGAGGAGGAATGGACAGAGCCTAATACTCTCTCTGTCCTTTCAGTTTTATTTTTACTGTATGTATTTTTTTTAATTGAAAATCTTGCTACCATAATATGTCAAAAGTCCTGTTCTGCTTTTTTTGGTTATAGGAAAACTTTGATATCATTATTAATTTGTGTTGCTAATTACTCATTTAACCACACCAAGTTTCATCCCAATTATAAAGGACTTTCCAGTTTTAAAATGTGTAAAGTTGGAAAGTTCTTTACAATCGGGACAGAAACTTGGTGTGGTTAAATGAGTCATTTGGAGGCCTGGGATATAGCCCTGCCTCTTCCATTAATAAGCTCTTGAATATAGGCAAATCACTTAACCTCTGAAATCTTAATCTCCTCATTTGTGAATAGTCCCAAAATTGTATGACTCACTAGCCTCATGGGAACATTTGGTGGAATAATAAGGGAGAAAACACTGTGCTATAGATATATGTATATATATAAATTAGTTCAGTTCAGTTGCTCAGTCATGTCTGACTCTTTTCGGCCCCATGAACCACAGCACGCCAGGCCTCCCTGTCCATCACCAACCCCCGGATTCCACCCAAACCCATGTCCATCGAGTCAGTGATGCCATCCAACCGTCTCATCCTCTGTCATCCTCTCCTCCTCCTGCCCTCAATCCCTCCCAGTATCAGGGTCTTTTCAAATGAGTCAGCTCTTCGCATCGGGTGGCCAAAGTATTGGAGTTTCAGCTTCAACATCAGTCCTTCCAGTGAACTCCCAGGACTGATCTCCTTTAGGATGGACTGGTTGGATCTCCTTGCAGTCCAAGGGACTCTCAAGAGTCTTCTCCAACACCACAGTTCAAAAGCATCAGTTTTTCGGCGCTCAGCTTTCTTTATAGTCCAACTTTCACATCCCTACATGACCACTGGAAAAACCATAGCCTTGACTAGATGGACCTTTGTTTAATGTTCATATTATTATAGATATAAGTAAACCATATAAATGTATCTTACATAAATATGGGGAATTAAGTTTTGATTTTAGAAAGGAAGATAGTTTAAAATAATCTAGGGTATGCAGTAAGGGCTTCCTCAGTGGTGCAGTGGTAAAGGATCTACCCACAATGCAGAAGATGCAGGTTTGATCCCTGGGTTGGGAAGATCCCATGGAGGAGGAAATGGCAAGCCATTCCAGTATTGCCTGTGAAATTCCATGGACAGAGGAGCCTGGAGGGTTATAGTCCATGGGATCAAAAAGATTCGGACACAACTAAGCACACATGCACACAGAGTATGTAGTAAAACCATAATCTATATGAATTTTTCCTTTCTTCCTCATCCCATTTTAAGTTCATGAGAGGCAAACCTGTTGGATAGGTAGTGGTTTAATTTTTTTTTTTATAAAGCTATCTTCTAGCACATATCCTTGGGTGACTGCTGAGTCAGTCTAGTTTCTGCCTTCTTAATCATCATTTATATTCCTGAGCAGAGTTGGTATTTCTGCTGATCCTGGACCTGTTTGCCCTCAGATCCATTCCTCACCCTTCCCTTCGCTGCTGAGTATTGTGAGGAGCACACCCTTATGGGCTTCATTCCTTCTCAGACTCTGGTGTTAGCACAGTTTCTGGCTGGATTAGTGAGGGGTACTGTCAGGAGATTTGGAGGGTGGGAGGAAGGAGAAGACAGGGCTTTCCTTTCTCTCTCTCTGCTTTGGGAAGTTGGAGGAGTAGGGTGGTTTCTGAAGTGTCTCTTGTTGCTTCTGCCAGTCAGGCCATATGCTTTCAGCTTCTTCCAGGTAACCTCAGCCTTAGATACTGGTAGCAATACATTCCCTCCATTTTTCCCCTCAGTTCAGAGGTGGTAGTGACTTATTCCCTTGCTAACCTCTGATTTGCATCACTATTCCTGTTGGTTCTCTTTTCTTCCCTCACCTTCTGTTTTAAATCCTAAAGTAGTTTCTGTTTCCTCCTTAGATCCTGTCTGATACAGAGCTCAAATTGATATAACAAAAATGCCTTCCATTTTTCAAGATTTGTTATTTCTTTTGATGTCCCCAGATGTCTACTGAGGTAGAAAAGTATTATAGTTCCTATTTTAATATGAGGAAATTAACATTTATTGAATAACCACTTTCAGATTTTTCATAATTTTCTACAGTGAAAATTATAGGGGGAGAAATGGAGGCCCAGAGACTTAAATTATTTGCTCTGAGTCCCACCACAGTCTCTTACTGATTGAAGATTGGACTTCTACATGTAAAAATCCTATGTGCTATGTGTCTTCTCCTTAACGAGATCTGTTTCCAAAGAAGTGTTCATTTATAATGTCCTTAGAAAAACCTTAGTCATTTTAGAAAATTTTTTAATTAAAGATTCAAAGCACAATAATTTTCTGCTCAGCATCCCCGATGCTGGCAGAAGGAACAGGGGGCAACAGAGGATGAGCTGGTTGGATGGCATCATCAACTCAGTGTACATGAGTTTGAGCAAACTCCCAAGAGATAGTGAAGGACAGGGAATCCTGGTATACTGCTGTACATGAGATTGCAGAGTCGGATGCGAATTAGTAACTAAACAACAACATTTGTATATCCAGGATGCTGTTCACTACCATTAATCAATTTAAAAGTTTTGAATTTTGGTTATTTTTATGAGAATAAAAATACAATAGGGCAAATTATAGGGAAGAATTCTTGTGATGTCATGTTTGTTTGGTTATGTAATTGTTTAAGATGTGTCTGGTGCATTCTTAAACAGAAGAAAGAAAGAGACATCACAAAAGAATGAAATGGGGACAGGAGAAGAGAAGGGCAAGGGAATGTTGTTGCCAGGTCACCAGCCTTCCACCCCCACTGCCTTGGTGAGGGTGGGGAGCCGTGTGGGAGCTGGGGATGTGAATCAGGTCTTTTTACAGTCACCTGAAAGGCTTTACCTTGTCTTGATAAAAAATGGGAGGGGGCAGTGTGCTGAGTGAGATCTTTTGTACAAACAGCTGAAAGACTTACCGTGTCATTATCTCATCAGCTCATTACCTGACCTCCATGGTAATATAGACTCCTAAATTTAGTGTAGCATGGGAGATGACTACCTTGCTCTGCTATAAAATAAAGGAGGAGGCTCTATTTTGCACTTAAATGTCTTATTGTTTTTAGGATCTATTAAATAGGTAATTCTCATAATACTTGCGAAAGCATGTATGAACCAATATCCCTGTTTGTAGGGGGAATCTGACTGAGCAATGATCTGGAGTACAAGAAATTCAGCTTATACATTTACAGGTAAAATTCTAACTAAATTCAGGATTCATGAGGATTTCTGTGGTATCTAGATTTTCCTCATCTTCAAAACTGACTAATAATAATGATGATAAAAATAACATCAACAGCTAGCACTTCTTTAGGGCTTACTGTGTACCAGACAGTACTCGAATCTCTTCATATGTATTGTCATTCAGTCCTCACAACTCTGTGGGGATATTTTATCCCCTGATCCTTCTGTTTTAAGTGTGAGAGAAATATCACTAATAATGGGTATCTTATTATCATCTCTCCCTTCTGCTAGCACTCTCTTACCAGCCCCCAACTCTGCCCTGATTACAGGCTCCCCATAAGCTTATAATCAGTTTTGTTCACTTTTGTATCCTCATTGCCTAGAACAGTGCCTGGCATGTGGTTGGTACTCAGTGAGTATTTGTTGAATGAATGAGTTTTTATAGATGAGGAAACTAAGTTTTCCAAGATTACACAGTAATAGGACAATATGTGGTATGGTAATGATTTATAAAGTCTTTGGTGAACCTAGGGTTCTTTTAACTTTTAGACAAACTGTATCATCAAGAGTGTGAAATGACTGTTAGGCACTTGAATTTGGTGGTGCTTTCCCTTCTAATTCCTACTCCATTTCATGAGCCTCTGGGCCCTTGAGATACCTTACAAATTGAACTTCTTTTTTTCCCTCCCATTCTTCACCCATGGAACACAAAAAATAGTTCGTCTTTTATTATAAGATTTTAATAATATTGTGCACGTGAGCTAAGTCGTTTCAGTCATGTCCAGCTCTTTGCGAACCTTTGGACTAGCCTACCAGAGTCCTCTGTCCATGGCATTCTCCAGGCAAGAGTACTGGAATGTGTTGCCATGCCCTTCTCCAGGGGATCTTCCCAACCCAAGGATTGAACCTGCATCTCATGTCTCCTGCATTGCCAGGCAGGTTCTTTATCACTAGTGCCACCCAGGAAGTCCAAGATTTTAATAATAAGGAAGACTCAAATTTGCATTTTATAAATTTTCTTTAGGCTATAGAAGCAGCGATAGTGATATTATAAACTCAAAGGATTCAGTGTCTCCTGTCCTTTAGAAAAGGGGTAGGTAACAGTGAGGTAGGTCATACAGTTGAGACTTGCTTTAAGATTGCATGCACACCCACTCACATCTGCCTTTAAGCTTGATGATTTGTGTGGTCTTTTGTAGGAAATTTAATTTTGGAAATGGTTAGTTAGGCAGAACAGGAATGGCTAATATCTGATGATTGATGGGGGCTCAGGGGAAGAGAAGAAAGGAAAAAAAAGTCTTTGAAGAGTCTCACATAAGCCCTACTGACTAGAAGAAGGGTGGTCCCAGTCAGAGAACGTGGGTAATCGGAAGATGAAAAGTTAGGTTGCTTAACATTTAATCTTTTTTTCTTTCTTCTTATTTATAAAATCATATCCATATCTCTGTCATTATTTCACTTTATAAACTCCATTGTTATTCCCTATTGGAAAAGAAAAAAGCATTCTTAATTGTGGCTCAGCTGGTAAAGAATCCTCCTGCAATGTGGGACACCTGGATTCAATCTCTGGGTTGGGAAGATCCCCTGGAGAAGGAAAAGGCTACCCACTCCAGTATTCTGGCCTGGAGAATACCATGGACTTTATGGTCCATGGGGTCACAAAGAGTCAGACACGACTGAGTAACTTTCACTTTAAACATTAATTCTGGGTCACAGTAAGCTTTCTTTCCTTCCCATCATACTAATATTATGCACATGTAAGTCTTGGGTTTTTTGTTGTTATATCACCTAAGGTTCTGGAACAGAATGATTACAAATCATTTCCCTTCTTCCCCTGGTGTACCCTTTCTTTTACATTTTTAAAAATAAGGGAACACCAGAACTTCCCTGGTGGTCCAGTGGTTCAGTCTCCACTGTAAAGGGTGCAGGTTTCATCCTTAGTCTTGGAACTAAGATCCCATATGTGGCGTGGCGTGGCCAAAAAAAAAAGTGACCATTAAAATAATCAGGGAATACCTCCAACATGTGTTAAAATGCATAAAAAATAACAAATAACCCATGTGCTTACAGGCCAGATTTAATAAATAAAAACATTTAGCCGTATATATTTTAGAGCTTTTAATTTTTTTGATAGCTAAAGCATTAAAGAGTTTAATTCTCCTTTTTATTGATCTCTAATTCATTCTTCCTTCTTCCTTGAGGTCTCCACTGTTCTGAGGTTGGTGTGAATACCTGTCTTTTTACTGTAGAAAAGTTAACTTCTTAATGAATTTTTACCTATGTTTTAATTGAATTTAAAGGAACAGTAACTCATAGTTTCCCTATCGTGAATCATTTTCAGTGTCTGAGGTGTCTGAAATATTTTTCTTCTTGTTGACTTCTCATTACTGGGCAACAGTATAATGTTTCATGTTTGAGCTATTGCTAAGACTGTGTTTTGCTATTTTGGGGCCTCTGATCTGTCAGATGTGATATTAACTGTGTTATATATATTTTGTTGGTAACACTCCTGAAATATCTTTTGGAAAGTCATTTTATTCACCTTCCAAAACCAGGAAGTGAGAGAAAGGAAAAGAGGGAAAGAATGATTGTTTTTCCCTTCAGGCAAGTTATCAGTTGAGAAACTGATATTATGAACCACACAAACTGTACAGGAATATATACTGAATGTGTGTATTAGTAGGACAAGTATCTCAATGTAATAATCCACACATTTTTAATACATTGGTTAAAAATGGTCAGCAGCATGAAGAATTTAACATGATATTACAGTCTCCTTTTGGTTAGTTTAGACATGAGGACAGTGGTCAAGGAAAAAACCTAACAATGACTGTTTGTTTGTTTTTGTCAAAATATGCTACCCAGCTCCAGAGTTTCCTATTTTGGAAAAGCAGAACTGGTTGATACATCTCCATTATATCCGGAAGGATTTTGAAGCATGCAAGGTGAGAGGCTGAAGTGATAGAGAACATGAGAGGCAGGCTTTGATTAAGCATCTGTGTCTGTCACTCAGTTTGTATGGCAGGTAATAACCCATTATTTTAATAATGTGTGAAATCTTGTTTCTTCACATTTTGTGTATTAATTAGCTTTTGCTGTGATAATGCTGCTTAACAAACAACCTCAAAATGCCAGTGGCCTTATTTATTACTCATAGGCCTTCGATTGGCTATAGGTTGGTGGGTGAACCTGAACCACAGTCTGTGGATCAGGTTCCAGTGTGCGCTGTGTGTCTTATTTCAGGACCAGGCTGAAGGAGCTGCTGCTATCTGGGACTTGTTGGTCTTATGGTGGAGAGCAGATGTTCAAAGCAGCATAGTGTTTTACTTTTTGATCTCTGGATAGGTGAAAAATGGTGTTTCACTTTTATTTCATAATTCTTGTGGTGAGCTTGATCCTTTGTATATTTTGAAACCGTTTGTATTTCCTTTTCTCTAAACTATCTTTGGTGATGGTATATATGTTACATGCTTGCTGGCAGAGAATAGTATCATCATGCAAAATATATCCTTGGTATTGTCTTTTTTTTTTTGGCATTCAGAGCTTTGTAATGCTTTTAAGGTTGTGATTTTTGTACCTGTCACATTTGTACCCACAGCAGTGCAAAGAACTAGCAGTGTTTAGTTCCAGTATGGATTTGGAAAGATTTTTTTTTTTCTTCTGTGACACTATCCTTATTTCTTCTTTCCTTTATTGACCACTTTTTCTGTTTCCTTTCTTTCGGCTTCTCTTCCTTTGCTTGTTTCTTAAGAATTGGGGCTGTCCCTGTGTACTGTCCTTGACTGTTTTCTCTGCTTATTCTGCACACTTCTTCCTGATTGCCAGATCAGTCTGATGCTTACTGAATGCTTCACAGACATTTCAAATTCAACTTTTCTGTAGCCACATTTACCTGCTTCCTTCCATACCTATTGCTTCTCCTTCTTCCCTGTCTCTTGAGTCCTTACATATACTCCTTGTCCATGTCTTGTTGTTCAGTTGCCCAGTCATGTCTGACTCTTTGTGATCCTGTGGATTGCAACACGCCAGGCTTCTCTGTCCATCTCCCAAAATTTGCTCAAGTTCATGTCCATTGTATCAGTGATGCCATCCAACCATCCCATCCTCTGACGCCCTCTTCTCCCTCCACCCTCAATCCTTCCCAGCATCAGGGACCTCTCCTGTGAGTTGGCTGTTCGCATCAGGCAACCAAAATACTGGAGTCTCAGCCTCAATCTGTCCTTCCAGTGAATATTCAGGGCTGATTTCCCTTAAGATTGACTGGTTTGCTCTCCTTGCTGTCCAAGGGACTCTCAGGAGTCCTCTCCAGCACCACAGCATGAAGGCCTAAACTCTTTGGCACTCTGCCTTCTGTATGGTCTACCTCTCATAACTGTATGTGACCACTGGGAAGACCACAGCCTAGACTAGTTGGGCCTTTTGTCAGCAGAGCAATGTCTCTGCTTTTCAACACACTGTCTAGGTTTGTCATAGCTTTCCTGCCAAGAAGCAAATGTCCTCTGATTTCATGGTTGCAGTCACCATCCACAGTGATCTTAGAGCCCTAGAAGAGGAAATCTGTCACTACTTCCACCTTTCCCCCCTGCATCTGCCAGGAAGTAAAGGGGCTGGATGCCATGATCTTATTTATAATATTTAGTTTTAAGCTGGCTCTTCCACCCTCCTCCTTCACCCTCATCAAGAGGCCTTCCAGTTCCCCCTCACACTCTGCCATCAGAGTGGTACCGTTTGCATATCTGAGGTTTTTGGTGTTTCTCCCACCTATCTTGATTCCAGCTTGTAATTTATCCAGCCTGGCATTTTTCATGATGTGCTCAGCGTATAGATCAAACAGGGTACAGGTGTCCATGTCTTCCTTTACTTAAAAACACTTGAAGACACTTAACCACTACTCAGAAGTATTGTTTGTTTCTTTTTCAGGCTGTTATCAAAGAACAGCTTCAGGAGACTCAGGGGTTATGTGAATATGCTATCTATGTCCAAGGTGAGTCATATATTTCTTCTCTTCTTGCTAGAGAAGTGCACACTCTGCCTAGATTCTGGAAAAAGAACAACTTATGAAATACTTAAATTCAAGTAAATGTTCCACAAATCTCTTGTTTAGTATTACTGTTTTTTTTTTTAATCAAAACATAATTATTGTTCTGGATTTGGCCTCAGCAATGACTAGTTCTGTTAAAAAGCTTGCTACTGAACAAATAATTTCACAATTTGTATGGAAATACAAAACACCTCGAATAGCCAAAGTAATCCTGAGAAAGAAGAATGGAACTGGAGGAATCAATCTGCCTGACTTCAGACTCTACTACAAAGTCACAGTCATCAAGACAGTATGGTACTGGCACAAAGACAGAAATATAGATCAATGGAACAGAATAGAAAGCCCAGAGATAAATCCACGAACCTATGGTCACCTTATCTTCGACAAAGGAGGCAAGGATATACAATGGAAAAAACATAACCTCTTTAACAAGTGGTGCTGGGAAAACTGGTCAACCACCTGTAAAAGAATGAAACTAGAACACTTTCTAACACCATACACAAAAATAAACTCAAAATGGATTAAAGATCTAAATGTAAGACCAGAAACTATCAAACTCCTAGAGGAGAACATAGGCAAAACACTCTCCGACATAAATCACAGCAAGATCCTCTATGACCCACATCCCAGAATTTTAGAAACAAAAGCAAAAATAAACAAATGGGACCTAATGAAACTTAAAAGCTTTTGCACAACAAAGGAAACTATAAGCAAGGTGAAAAGACAGCCCTCAGATTGGGAGAAAATAATAGCAAACGAAGCAACAGACAAAGGATTAATCTCAAAAATATACAAGCAACTCCTCCAGCTCAACTCCAGAAAAATAAATGACCCAATCCAAAAATGGGCCAAAGAACTCAACAGACATTTCTCCAAGGAAGACATACAGATGGCTAACAAACACATGAAAAGATGCTCAACATCACTCATTATCAGAGAAATGCAAATCAAAACCACAATGAGGTACCATTATACTCCAGTCAGGATGGCTGCTATCCAAAAGTCTACAAGCAATAAATGCTGGAGAGGGTGTGGAGAAAAGGGAACCCTCTTACACTGTGGGTGGGAATGCAAATTAGTACAGCCACTATGGAAAACAGTGTGGAGGTTTCTTAAAAAGCTGGAAATAGAACTGCCATATGACCCAGCAATCCCACTTCTGGGCATACACACCAAGGAAACCAGATCTGAAAGAGACACGTGCACCCCAATGTTCATCGCAGCACTGTTTATAATAGCCAGGACATGGAAGCAACCCAGATGTCCATCAGCAGACGAATGGATGAGGAAGCTGTGGTACATATACACCATGGAATATTACTCAGCCATTAAAAAGAATTCATTTGAATCAGTTCTAATGAGACGGATGAAACTGGAGCCCATTATACAGAGCGAAGTAAGCCAGAAAGATAAAGACCATTACAGTATACTAACACATATATATGGACTTTAGAAAGATGGTAACGATAACCCTATATGCAAAACAGAAAAAGAGACTCAGATGTATAGAACAGACTTGTGGACTCTGGGAGAAGGCGAGGGTGGGATGTTTCAAGAGAACAGCATTGAAACATGTATATTATCTAGGGTGAAACAGATCACCAGCCCAGGTTGGATACATGAGACAAGTGCTCGGGGCCTGGTGCACTGGGAAGACCCAGAGGGATCGGGTGGAGAGGGAGGTGGGAGGGGGGACTGGGATGGGGAATACATGTAAATCCATGGCTAATTCATTTCAATGTATGACAAAAACTACTGTAATGATGTAAAGTAATTAGCCTCCAACTAATAAAAATAAATGGAAAAAATAAAAAATAAAAAATAGAAATTAAAAAAAAAAAGAAAAAAAATATATTATAAATATCTAATTTACTTTGAAATTGCATATGACCCTCTCCTTAGGAAATATACATTAAATTTATTTAGCCCTATCCTATTAGAGGAGAAAAAAATAACAATAATGCCAGAATTTATAGACATCTTTCCAGTGAGCAATACAAAGACCACTGAGTTTTCTGTTCTACACTCTGACTCAATTTTCTTTCTGAATTTTTAAATCTAATTTTTCTATCCTATTTCCAACCTAGCTGATTGCCTGTCTTCTCTTTTGCCATCTTCCCCAGAAGTGCACTTTTCTTTTGCCACTCAATAAGAGGATTAACTGGTTCCCCTATCCCCAAATTAGAAAATATAAAAGTTAAATAAAAGTAATTTGGACACTGGAAAAAAAAAAAAAAAAGCTTGCTACTGTCCTTCACCCCTATTCTAGTTTCTGGCTAGTGTTTTTCAGAATTGTTGTTAGGGTCGCTGCCTCCTGCAGCAGTGTTGGGCCCAAAAGAGGCTTTTCGAGAATTCTTTGTAGTCAAGCTAGAAGAGATGAGAAAAAGCTTGAGTATTTTTTGTATGGTGAGTCAGGATGAAGGGAAGAAGCCTAGAGGTATACAGGACAAAGCAGAGAATAAATGGAAGTCATCAGAAATCAAATATTATAGGGACTGAATGATATAGGGATTAGAGGGATTGGCTGGGATTTTACTCTCTGGTGCCCAAGTAGCATCCTTGTTTGCTACTGGGCACCAGGAACTTTCTTTTTGACTCTTTGACATAAATGAATGGTTTTGTTTCCCACTCTGCGTTTGTAGTCTTCAGATTAATATGCAATTTTCTGACATAATTGGTAATATATTAACATATCTAGGACATTGTGGCAAAATAATGCTCATTTATTCCCAATATCACCAGTTCCAGACTTACAGTGCCTCATACTACTTAAGCATGTAAATCTTCTGAAAGCTTAGGTCTAGGAAAAATGATTGATTCTGATTGGTTGCTAGACTGAGAACCAGCTCTGAAATATTACTGCATTCTTTGCCAGCATCTTTTGTTGGACTTGGGTTTTTGACTGCACATGCCCCATTTGGGTGTACTCTCTGAAAACTATCAGGTGAAGTTGGAATTACCATGATTAATAGAGTATCTGATAAGATCTATAAGAATGTTCTTACAGTGAAGAGTTTCTGGAATAATTTACAAGGCACCCAATTATCTGCCTGTTGGAAGCTGGGAGTGGAGAAATAGGTAGGTCCCAGATACCTTTAAAAAAAGGTTTTAGCTCATCACCAACTTTGCTGCTTGTTTCAATCCATCTGAAGTCATATCTGATTGTATTTTAAGACACAGTTATCCAAAGGGTTTCTTTGGTAAGATTTCCTACTTCCCTCTTTCTCCAGTTTTTCACATGCCAGGCTCCATTCTTAGAACATGATTTTATTTTCTGTGTTTTCTCTCTCGGCAGCTTTGATATTGCGCCTGGAAGGAAATATCCAAGAATCCCTAGGACTTTTTCAGATGTGTGCAGTTCTCAGCCCTCAGTGTGCTGATAACCTCAAGCAGGTGGCCAGATCTCTGTGAGTATTGGCAGGCTGGAGACCTTGGGGCACTGGTGGAGGATAGTGGAAAGTGCATTCTCAGGCTGGGGCTTGCTTAGAGAGAAGTGTAACGAATTCACTTTGAAGAGTGTGGATTAATTTTGAAGTTTGAGAAAATAAGATAACCGGTATAAAGCAACTGAGTATTTCAAACACTGCATATGCTAGTTTGATAGGAGAGCACTGATAGTATTTCTCAAATAGGAACATTTTGTGCTTCAAGTACCCTAATCATATTGCCTGCCCATGGAATTTGTCTTGTCTTCTGTTCCAATACTTAGCATACTACTATATACACAGTAGTTTTGTAGTGTTTGTTAAGTGAATGCTCTGAAGGCTCCTGGATTCTGGCATTCTCTGGAATCTTTTATAAGCTTTTAAGTACTAACAGCTTTACTACTCCAGAGTAATAGAGTGATCTATGGAGTTTCCACCCTTTCTAACCTGCAGTGTCATTGATACACTGTCTTTGCACAGAGGCTGATTTTCCCCTGTGTCTCCAGAATTAGTATCAAGGAAAGAGACTTAGTTTGGAAGAGAAGGGCATGTCCCTAATACATGATGATGAAAAATTGTGGCAATTCTTGTTTAACATGGAATTAATTTGGCTTATTTCTTGGTCTACATTTATTGTACATTGGGAAAATAAATTACACAAGACTTTCATTAAAACTGGGGCTTCCCCGGTGGCTCAGTTGGTAAAAAGTCCACCTGCAGTGCAGAAGACACAGGTTACCTGGGTTCATTCCCTGGGTCAGGAAGATCTCCTGGAGAAGGGAATGGCTACCCACTCCAGTATTCTTGCCTGGAGAATTCCATGGACAGAGGAGCCGGGCAAGCTACAGTCCATGGGGTTGCAGAATTGGACACAACTGAGCAACTAATACTTCCACTAAAATTAGTATAGAATGGGACCAAGGCCTTGGCACAGCTACCAGCTCTGTCCCTACCAAGAGCTTCTGCTGTTGGTATATAAGAGTCTCACTGGCTAAACCTGCACAAGCCACTCATAAGGAAGAGGCTTCCAAAATTCGCTGCTGGCTGGAACGTGAGTCAAATGTGGGACTAGTGGGGTTGGTCTTATGAAAAACTTTATGTTAATAATTACAGAAAATGTGTTTCTTCCCCAGATTTCTTTTGGGAAAACATAAAGCTGCCATTGAAGTATATAATGAAGCAGCTAAACTTAATCAGAAAGACTGGGTAAGTAGGGAACTTCGTTCTTTGTTATTAGTAACATGCTGACGGTTTCATTTATCATATAGCTATCATTTGTATTTATTACTGAGTTATTACATGCCAAAACTGTCTTTATTTTATCCTCACACTTGATTGATGATTTGACCTAGGTATAAGATCAAAAATTAGGTTTCCTCATAACTCAGCAGACAGTGCTGCCAAGCTTTCTTGGTATAAGTGTTGTTGATGAGTAGTCTGTTACTAGTCTGATTCTTGTTGATAACCCCACTCTCCTGTCTAGAAGCTTTGAGGATTTTCTGTTTATTATTGGAGTTCTGAAATACCAGTAATAGTTGTCATGATGTGTTTCTTTTCTTTTGCATTCAGTTGGCTCTTTCACTTTGAAGACCCTTGCCTTTGGATAGAGAGGTGGTTTTTTTTTTTTTTTTTGAGTAATTCTTCGATTATTTTTTCCTCTCCATTGTCTGTATCATATAGGGATTGTGTGTAACTGCAACAAAACATTAAACACTGACTTTACAAATTACCGTTTTATTTTTTTCTTACGTAACAAGAAGCCCAGGAAAGTAGTTACTGACATTGATTTGACAACAACACTGAGACTTTTTCTTCATGGCTACAAGATGGCTGCTACAGCTCTAACACCACATCATTATTCTAGAAGGGAGAAAGAGGAGGCAACAAAGAGAAAAAGACATAATCTTTGCGGAGAAAGTATAGCTTTCCCAGAAATTCCTGACATACTTCCACGTACATTATATCGACTACCTGTTTTATAAAGAAGAATGGGAAATATAGTTTTTAAGTTGAACACATTGTCACTCTAAATGTAATTAGGTTTTTGTTAGTAAGGTAATCAGAAAGAGTGAATATTAGGTAGATAACTAGGAGCTTTTGCCACACTGTTTTCTACTCTCTATTACACGTGTTCTGCATCTGTTCTCGTTGTCTTGTAACTTGCCTCTCATATTTTTTCCACATCCTTGTCTTTGCTGTACAGAGATATTTCCTCAATCATATCTTCCAAGTCATCATTTTTGTTTTTAGCTATATTCATATTCAGTATTTTTTATTTTAGTAATTATATTTTTAATTTTCAAGAATTCTGTCTTTTCTTTTGGTTGCCTCTTCATGTCTGTGACCCTTTGAAGTTCTCTTCTGCGTTCCACAATTATCTTTTTCTTCCTCTCTTTATTTTGGTTCTTTTTTTTCATGCTGATGGTTTTTTCAAAATACCTGTGATTCTTAGAAAGATATATCTAAGAATGAAGGAGATTCTTAGATATATCAAACAGTGAAGGATTAGATTGATTAGTAGAAAGAGCTAGCATGGGTTTTGCCTGCAGTTCTTATGGCCCTGTTATTTTTTAGATGTGTTTGTCAGTCATTTTCTTCTGCAGATCTGAAGACTGAGATGTTTAAGTCTTTTTGCCATTGAGTATTTTATAGCCACAGGCCAAAGTAAAGCTCCAGATAAAGGAAAAGTGAGTTACTCTTTTGTTCATTTAGTCACTTTTTTCAACAAGTGAATGTCTGCTGTGTGCCAGGCACTGGGCTGCAGATGCAAAAGGTGGATTGGTGGTTTATGGGACAATCAACCCGGAAATAAGGAAGGAAGGAGAGGCAAGTTAGGGGAGAGGGTGGTGATAACAAATTAGAATTAAATCGTATTTTCAGAAGATTATGGACATGATGAATTGTAGCTTCTGGTAGGATATCTAAATTGAGATGTATCCAATACATGGCTGTATATAGAAATCTGAAGCTCAAGTGTTCTGGGATGATACATGTTTTGGAGTCAACACAAAGGTGATGATTAAAACCATGAAATTGGATGAGATCACTCTGCAGTGAGCTGAGGATGGAATCCTGGAAAAAACAGTTTGAAGGGCTGAGCTGAAGAGAAAATGAGCCCATAGAGGGAGATAGAGAGGAAGTGAGATAGGTGAGCTCAGGGACGGGATCGGGGGGAAAGGGAGAATGTTTACCAGTCTGTCCAGTTGGTTGAAAGGTTCATTTGGTATTACTCATCTGGGATAACAAGTCCATTGGTGCCAGTAGAGGTGGTCATTTCTCAAACATCCATTCTCTGCCCTGATGCTTCATGAGTGCCTGTGGCCTGTAGAAAACCTGTAGCTCCACTTTCTTGGACTCATCAGGGTATTCCACAGTCTAGCTGCAGCAGGAGAATAATAATTCCTCTTGCCATGATCTCATTGGAGCAGCTGTTAAGTAGGGAGGATTTCCTGTACTTTTAGATGAGGAAGCTGAGGCTTTTGGAGATGGAATGACTTGCTGAAGGGCACACAGTGAGGTAATGGCAAAAATAGAGCCAGAATTCAGGTCTAGAATCCAGGATCCCTCACTTTAGGCCTGTAATTTTTCCACTGTATCAATTGCCCTTGCAGGATGTCTGTTGCATCCTCTTACCCCATGAAAAACAGAACTTAACTCTGATTTGTTCTAGTTTTCTTTACAAATTCAAAAATTTCCTTGGCTGTCAGTTTGTTTAAGGCATATTGCTGCTGTTTTGCCAAGTAATAACTATGGCAAATATTTTCAAAAGGGTAGGGGCATTAGTTACCTTCCAGGACATTAAAGGACAAGTAGACTATATTTCTCCTCTCTCCAGCTCCGTGTGTACATTCTTAAAGGGTGATGAAGTGGAATGTACTTGTGGAGTTGGAAAGAGAATTACAGCCCTACTTTTAGAGACAGGCCTGGGTTCAAATCCCACTGCTTGGCAATATGTGGACATATTTTGGGTTGTGATTTAAGAAAAATTTCTTGTAATGTGAGTCATTTATCAGAAATTGGAACATGATTCAATATCAGATATTAAGCAGTAACTATTTTTTTTTTCCCCAAGTATGATAATGGTATTGTGGGTAGATTTTAAAAAAGAGAGATCTTATCCTTTGGAAGTACATACCGAGGAACTTCCCTGGTGGCTCAGTGGTAAAGAGTCTGCCTGCCAATGCAGGAGACACAGGTTCAAGTCCTGGTCTGGGAAGATCCCACATGCTGAGAAGCAACTAAGCCCATGCACTGTAACTAGTGAGCCTGTGCTCTGGAACCTGGGAACCACAGCTACTGAGCCACGGGGGCCTGCGCGCCCCAGAGCCCGTGCTCCATAACAGAAGGAGCCACCATAATGAGTAGACTGCAACAGAGAGGAGCCCTCACTCACCACAGCGAGAGAAAAGCAGGTGCAGGAGTGAAGCCCCAGCACAGCCCAAATAAATACATAAATAATGAAAATTAAAAAGAGGAATACATAACTGAAACATTTTTGGGTAAAATGTTCTATTACCTGGTATTTGCTTACAGAAGTAGTGGGATGGATGCCGGGGTGTGGATTGGATGGTTGTTGGAGCAAGACAATGAGTACATGGTGATTCTTTACATATTATATATGTTGATACTCTTTTTTTTTTTTTAATAGTCCCTTAGCAATCCGAGACCATTTCTTTCTTTTTTTTTTTTAACATTTATTATTTTGGCTGCACTGGGTCTTTGCTGCTGTGCTCAGGCTTTCTCTGGTTGCAGTGAGCAGGGGCCACTCTTGATGGTGTGTGCAGGTTTCTCGTTGTGGTGGCTTCTCGTTAGAGCACAGATTCTAGGCATGCGGGCTCAGTAGCTGTGTCTCGGGAGGCTCTGGAGTGCAGTCGCAGTAGCTGTGGCACACGGCCTCAGTGGCACCACGGCATGTGGGATTTTTCTGGACCAGGGTTTGAACCAGTGTCCTCTGCATTGTCAGGCTGATTCTTAGCCACTGGACCACCCGGGAAATCCTTTTCTTTCTTTTTATCAGCTTTATTGATATATAATTCAAATACCATACAATTCACCTAGTAAAAGTATATGATTCATTGTTTTTTAATATATTTACAGAGTTGTGCAGTGGTCATTACAGTCTTACTTTATTTTTATTGGAGTATAGTTTCTTTACAGTGTTGTGTTATTTTCTGATGTATAGCAAAGTGAATCAGCCATACGTATACATATATCCCTTCTTCCTTGAATTTCCTTCCCATTTAGGTTGCCAGATAGCATTGAGTAGGGTTACCTGTGCTATACAGTAGGTCCTCATTAGCTGTTTTTTGTAGTAGTGTATAGATGTCATTTCCAATCCCCCAATTCATCCCTGCCCCCTCCCCTCCTTGGTAGCCATACATTTGTTTGGTATATCTGTGTCTCTGTTTCTGCTTTGCAAATAAGTTCATCTGTGTCATCTTTCTAGATTTCACATATAAGTGATATTATACAGTTTTTTTTTTTCTCTTTCTGACTTGCTTTACTCTGAATGACTATCTTTAGGTTCATCCAAGTCTCTGCAGATGGCACATTTTCATTTTTTTATGGCTGAGTAATATTCTACTGTATATATGACCATGTCTTCTTTATCCATTTCTCTGTTGATGGACATTTAGGTTGCTTCCATGTTCTTGAAATTCTTTAAGATTTAAAACTAAGAAAAACAGACTTGTGGACTCTGGGAGAAGGCGAGGGTGGAATGTTTCAAGAGAAGAGCATCGAAACATGTATATTATCTAGGGTGAAACAGATCACCAGCCCAGGTTGGGTGCATGAGACAAGTGCTCGGGCCTGGTGCACTGGGAAGACCCAGAGGGATCGGGTGGAGAGGGAGGTGGGAGGAGGGACCAGGATGGGGAATACATGTAAATCCATGGCTAATTCATTTCAATGTAATGATGTAAAGTAATTAGCCTCCAACTAATAAAAACAAATGGGAAAAAAAAAAACTAAGAAAAAAGAAAAATCTCTGTGCTGATGCTTTCTGTATTAAGCAAACTGCTTAACTTCTCTGAGCTTCAATTTCCTTATTCCTAAAATCAGAATTGTTATACTTATGTTTCAGATTTGCTAGGAAAATTAAAGTAATATATGTGAAAAACATCTGGCATAGGATCACTGATTGCAATTTTGTTGTTATTTTAGGCAACTTGGAAAACATTAAACAGTTGTCTCTAAGCCCTTGAAGGTTCATATTTCTTCAGAGAGGGACACTCCTGGGTCTGCATGTGCTTCTGCACTTCCTCACTTACTGTTTCCCAGGAGCAGTTTCCTCACCCTTGCCTTTTCCTTTCTTTAAAACTGCGTTAAAAAAAGATTTAATATAATGGAGATTATATAGAACACAAGGTCAGGAAATACAGATTGGTCTTGCAGTGAACTAGAACTGGAAAGCTGTCAGCAACCAAGTTAGCTTCTCTGCATTTCTGCTGTTTTTTTCTTTCTGTAGATCAGAGGTTGGCTTTTTTTGGGGGGGGGGGGGGTTGAAGGTCAGGTTAGTATATATTTTAAGCTTTGCAGCTTTATACAGTCTTTGTTGCAATTACTTAACTCTGAAGTTCTATGAAAGAACCATAGAGGATACATAACAAGTGGTTGTGACTGTGTTCTAATACAACTTTATTTACAGAAAGGGGCAGAGGTTGAATTTGTCCCATTGGTTGTAGTTTGCTGACCTGTGCTGCAGACTTCTGCAGATAGGCCCCAATTACATATCCAATTACATATCTGTAATTGGAGCCAGTCTGCAGAAGCCTGCAGCACAGGACCACGCAGGAAACCTGGATTTGATCCTTGGGTAGGGAAGTTCCCCTGGAGAAGGGAATGGCTACCTACTCTAGTATTCTTGCCTGGAGAACCCCCTGAACAGAAGAGCCTGGTGGGCTACTGTCTGTGGGGTCACAAAGAGTCATACAGGACTGAGCGACTAACACTTTCACTTTTCACATATCTGTACTCCATCGTAGTGGCCTCCAGATGGCACTGTCAGCCTCCAAGTCCATATCACCTAGTGCTTGAATTCCTAGATTCCTGTTGAAAAGAAGTCTGACACCCACACCCACACCCCTCCTTAGAGCTGGAGAAGGAACTGTGGTAGTTTCTTCTGAGAAGAGGGCATAAACGGTTTGTTCTGTGAGCAGCTCTAAGAGAAAAAAAGGTATAGGAATGGGCTGGGTATGCACCCAAAGGTACTACATAGGCCCAGGAAGATCACCAGTTTATTCTGCTTTTATCTCTTATAATCTGAATAAGATTCAGGTAAAAAACTAACCATAGTGCATGTTTTCAAGCTTAAATATTATCAAGCAACAATAATCTCTAGATGCCTGTTCACACTCTAGTAATTACTGTGGAATTTACACTTGTTTTCTTTTCTTTTGTGTGTAGGAAATCTGTCATAACCTAGGAGTTTGCTACATTTATCTGAAACAGTTTGACAAGGTAATATGTAGAAATGGTGGTGGTGGTGGGTGAGCAGTTGTCTAGGGATTTCACTGAGGGTACACTTTTTACACAGGTCCCATGGATCATTTTGTATTATTCCTACTGCTTGCAGAGACTTTTAGAAGTAAAAAATGAAAGTTCCATATACGTTTACTCACATTTTTATTCTCATTTGTCACATTTCATCTGATTTTTTCGCCCTGCTTTTAACAAGAAAGTGACAAATTCTAGAAACAGAGGAAATGGCAATCTCATTTCTTTCTTCCTCTCTCATTTTCCACACCTTAGTTTAATTTTCCAGAATAGAAACACAAATGTTTAATAAAATTTAAATATAAAAAAGTGGATCTGTAAGTCTTAAAAGTGTAATTATGGCCAAGTGAGCTATCTTATATTTCAGTTTTCAGGTCACTGGAAATGAATTTTTAATCTGAAGTAGTTTGACGTGAGAGTTTCCATTTTTAAGGTTATTTTCCACGTGAGATTGTTATATTTCATTGTGATTAGGCTGTAGTGCCCAAGACTCTTATGATCAGATAAAACTTTTGAGCTTACTCTGGTACTCAGATAAAGGGGAAAAATGTATATATCTTAACTGAAGGGTAGACCAAATTATTGAGAACTCTAAAAGTTAATGACAGTGGGGTTGGTCAGTTTCCTTCATAATGCTCCCACTTAGTGACTGAAGTTTTATTTTCTTTTCTCCAGTGCTGACAGGACTGAGAACCTGAATTAGTTGATACTCATTTGATAATATTTAATATGTACCAGTTCATAAACTGAAACAATGTAATCAATCCCTCAGGGTTCAAAAAAAACCACAACTGTACATCAGCATTTGAGGTGTGAGAATAACTTTTGCTCTTCTGAGATATATAAAAATAAATAATACCTGTATCTGTGCAAATACAATCTACATATTTAGTCGATATTTAGTCGATTAGGTTTTCTGGGCAGATCTGACTGTTCAGTGTTATATACTTGGTTAGGAGGTTTTTCTCTTCAGAGAAATTTTAAGCAAGTACATATCTATTCATGGGATTATTCTGAGCCAAAAGAGAGCTGGATTTGGTTTTTGGTCAGACCTGAACTGAGGAGGAAAATTATATTTAGATTTTACTGTAAAGCTAACAGGCTAAGCAAATACAGTAGCTGGCATTTATATAAATACTTGTTGAATCAGTGAAGGACTAAACTGCCTTTATCATCGTCTACAACATAAGCTCTAACAGAGCAAGGAGTTTTCTGTGTTAGCTTTGGTATACTAGTACCTAGAGCAATAGGCACTTGATGATACCTATTGAATGAATAAATGAATATTCATTCATTCATTTATCCAAATATTGGTGAGGAAAATGAGGTCCCCCATGGAGAAGGGTGTGCAGTTGGTCAGTGGTGCAGCTGGGGTCAAGTTTGGGGCAGTATGCTCTATGTACCATGATATCCCGCTTGACACATGGAATATGAGTCATGGAATGGATATCAAAAAGCAGAAAACACTCAAAAAGGTTAATTCTCTTGTAGAAGCCCCCCAAGTGGCACTAGAGGCAGACATTTCATGTTTCCAGCTGTCCTATGAGAGCACAGTTTGGGTATGTTTTAGTTTTTTGGGCGATGGGACATTTGCTGAAATGTGATGTTCCTACTTGAGTATAGCAGGAGCTCTTTCTTTACATTAGCCATTGTCCTTTCCTGGTTGTGATTTGGTTCTCTGTACTCTTGTCAATCTTGTTAGGCACAAGACCAGTTGCTCAGTGCCCTACATCTTAACAGACATGATCTGACTTACATAATGCTGGGCAAGATCTTCTTGCTGAAGGGAGACTTGGACAAGGCCATCGAAATCTACAAGAAAGCAGTGGAGTAAGTGTGTTGGTTCCTTTAGAGCAACGAGAAACTAAAACAAAAATGGGAGCAGACGTGATCTCTCATGCCTGAGAGAGGACATGTGTGACTGGTTACACATTGTATGAGTTCTGTGAGTTAGAGTAAGTGTTAAGCTCAAGTTTAGAGCTCCCAGTGGCTTAAATAAGGATGACTTGTTTCTTTCTCACCTGTCAGTCTGGATGGTCCTGGGCAGCTCTCTGCTCCACAAGGTCAGTCAGGGATCCAGGTTCCTCCCATGTTAAGCCATCATTCCGTAAGTTGTTGCCTAGCCCCTGTTGATAATGGAACTGACTGGCGTTTCCAGTATGGTATTGTTTCTCCTTTCTAGGAAATCTTATCTTTTCTGCCTAGATCTTGTCTGATTTAAGTGGGATAGCTGTAACAAAATGGCTTTGTCTCATTTGTTTGGTCATTTGATAGAATACGTCCTCTGGTTCAAGGCAACAAAGTCTGTTATTCCTGATAACAAGACTTTGGACTAAACTTAGACTTTGGACTAAGTGAAATTACGCTTGTCTTCTACCATGATAGTAACTTCTCTAGTTAACATTAGTCACAACAACATTGCTTCTGGAATTTTTTTCATATTTTATATCTAAAAAGACATAAAAAATCCTTTGATTTGTTAGGCTGCAAGAAAGACTTCTGTCATCAAGAGGCTACATTTACAGGGACAAGTAGGTAGACCATATGTTAAATCTTTGTCGTGCTGACTGGCAGCCTTGACCCCTGACCCCTGCATTCAAGAAATTGGCTGTTTGAGCTTAGCTCACATTAATTACATTAGCTTACACATTCTTCCATGGAACAACAGACTGGTTCCAAATAGGAAAAGGAGTACGTCAAGGCTGTATATTGTCACCCTGCTTATTTAACTTACATGCAGAGTACATCATGAGAAACGCTGGGCTGGAAGAAGCACAAGCTGGAATCAAGATTGCCAGGAGAAATATCAATAACCTCAGATATGCAGATGACACCACCCTTATGGCAGAAAGTGAAGAGGAACTAAAAAGCCTCTTGATGAAAGTGAAAGAGGAGAGTGAAAAAGTTGGCTTAAAGCTTAACATTCAGAAAACTAAGATCATGGCATCCGGTCCCATCATTTCATGGGAAATAGATGGGGAGACAGTGGAAACAGTGTCAGACTTTAATTTTTTGGGTTCCAGAATCACTGCAGATGGTGACTGCAGCCATGAAATTAAAAGACGCTTACTCCTTGGAAGGAAAGTTATGACCAACCTAGATAGCATATTAAAAAGCAGACACATTACTTTGCCAACAAAGGTCTGTCTGGTCAAGGCTATGGTTTTTCCAGTGGTCATGTATGGATGTGACAGTTGGACTGTGATGAAAGCTGAGTGCCGAAAAATTGATGCTTTTGAACTATGGTGTTGGAGAAGACTCTTGAGATTCCCTTGGACTGCAAGGAGATCCAACCAGTCCATCGTAAAGGAGATCAGTCCTGGGTGTTCATTGGAAGGACTGATGCTGAAGATGAAACTCCAATACTTTGGCCACCTCATGTGAAGAGTTGACTTGTTGGAAAAGATCCTGATGTTGGGAGCGATTGGGGGCAGAAGGAGAAGGGGATGACAGAGGATGAGATGGCTGGATGGCATCACCAACTCGATGGGCATGAGTTTGAGTAAACTCCTGGAGTTTGTGATGGACAGGGAGACCTGGCGTGCTGCGATTTATGGGGTTGTAAAGAGTCGGACACGACTGAGCGACTGAACTGACACATTCTTAACTGTGTCTGGCTAAGGATTTAAGTCACTGAAATCCTCAAATGAGAATTTGGAGGACAGCTGAGCATTTGAAGCCTTACTGAGATGGTAGAAACCATTGTTTATGGCCCACAGCTTCAGAGTAGTCATGTTTTGGTAGGGGGAAGGGTGCCACTAGAATCATGGAAATTACCTACTTGGTTGAAGAGAGGAAGGTGATCAGAATGGGAATTTATGGCAGAAAATGAAGAGCAAATACTTAGTTGAACTGAGTAAGCTCTGTCTGGCCAGCTCAGGCCTCCCCGGTCAGGGGCTTTGCCCCTGTGACTCTGGTCTCCCCATTAGTAACCTGCACCCTACCTCATTCCTTAGAAGGAGATGTTCTTCACCTTTTGCCATTTTCACTGTTGAAACTGTCTAATGATCCTGTAGTCAGATCATCTCAGCTTAGTGTTGCTTTTGTTTTGTGACAAAGACAGTTGCCAGTGAGGGATTGGAAAGACAGACAATCTTTTACTTAAGCCAGTGTTAAACTCCACAAAGCCAATGGCCAATTCTTTCCTAGAGCTGGTATATGTCTTTCTTCTTTAGTTTGTATGTTTAGTGTAACTTTTTTGTTTAATGTGGAGAGCAGGGCATCAGGGGCCTTGGGATCCTAAATTACCCAGGAAATAATTACGCTGGCTGGCATTGTGAATACAGTGAAAACAACAAAAATCTTCACAAGAGGGAAGTAGCTAAAATCGTGTGTGTTCTAGACTGACTTGGTTTATAGGGCATTATTCTTGAATTCTATTAGTGTAATTAAGACAGTGGCACAAAATATTCCATAGGTTCTGAGGACTCTGGCTGTAAGAAAAGGTCCTGAGAAAGGAGTCTGGGTTCTAAGTCCCAGTTCTGTCTATATTTCAACCCTATAGCCGGGTTGACGTACTCTTGAAGGAAATTCCCAAATCCCTTTGAGAGTTCTTACGGGGAGTAGGAGGTGCAGTTACTACATGTGTATCTCAGTATTGCTCATATACATCTTGTTTCCCTCTGAGCATCTCTTGTGTTGTAGGTTCTCACCAGAAAATACAGAACTTCTCACAACTTTAGGATTACTCTACCTACAGGTAAGAGGACTTTGCTTATCCATGCATTGATGTTAGAAATGCTTTTGGGGACTCCCCTAGTGGTCCAGTGGTTAGGATTCCTTGCTTTTACTGCAGGGACACAGGTTCAATCCGTAGTCAGGGAACTAAGATCTTGCAAGCCACACAGCCAAAAAAGGAAAAAATGCTTTTGGGTTTGTGTGTTGTGGTTCCTGCATTTTTACTTTAACACAATTTACTAAAGGTCATAAGAAGCACATAAATTTTACTCTGTACTTGATACCCTTTGTCTGCTAAAGGAATGAACTTAATTTTCAGCATGCAAATCAGAAGCAAATACACCTGTTTGAGCCTAGTCTTACCCAACCATAAAAAGAACATATATGAGAAACAACTTGTGGTCAGGGAGACTGGCGTTTTGTGGTTGAAGTACAGTGGTGGTATTAGGGCTTTGGGGCAAAGGCCATTTCTATTGTTCCTTCTTCCCAGCCAGGTTAGGGTTAGAGAAGGCCAAGCATTGTCTAGAACAAAAATCCTGCCTCCAGCTCTGCCTCTGTGGTGTCCTTATTTGTTTCCTTTTTCTTTAAGGAGCTTAACCCTGGACCTTCCTGGGCTTTGGCTTGGGAGGTTGGTCCCAGGGAAGAGGAGGCTCACCAGCCTGTTTCCTGCCAGGAGTCCTTAGTCTGTGACCGCACCAGTGTGGCAGAGATGGTTCCTGGCAGAGAGCTACTTTGACCTTATTAGGGGACAACTCAGTGAAGTAGGAGGGAAAAGAAATGTGGGGCCCTTAGTTTTCTAAGAATTTGGTATCTGTAGCTTTTTTCAGAAGAGCCCAGAAAAGTCAGGGTGTATCTGTTGAGGGTGTGGTTGGCCAATCTCCCTAATGCCATCTCCCCCGATATAATTCTCTGGTTTGCTTTTTTCCAAGCTCGGCATTTACCAGAAGGCATTTGAACATCTTGGAAACACATTGACTTATGACCCTACCAACCACAAGGTATCAAACCCCAGAGCTGTCAAACCCCAGAGCCTTCACACACAGGTGGTCCCACTGCTCCTAGAGGTGATCTGGACCTAGAATGCATTTCAGATAGCCAAGAAAGTACTTTTTTCTTAGAAAAGTATTAAGTAAATGTGGTTCTTATTTGAAAATATTATGAATTGTCAGTGCTTTGCTTCTTATCTTCTAAAAGAGCACATTTGTCATAATGGGCCTGTAATTTATACAGACAGCAGAACTGCAGTGGTGGTGAAGTTGTATGTGTTACTTAGGAAATTAGAGCCTCCACACGCTGAAATGACCTTCAGATTCCTCATGAACCGGAGACTACAACTCTTGTCCAGTTATGACTTTGGGGATGAGAAGATCATTATGTGGATAAGTCATTGAGGGAGATGCAGCAAAACAGGCTTGTTGTTAAGGGTACAGACTCAGTCCTTTCTTGGAAGTCCTATTAGCCTGACTGAGAGACATGGAAAGCCGGACTGAGGAAGCCTAAAGCTGACTCACCATCTGTCCTGTGGCAGGAGCTGCATCTTTAGAGGCCAGCGACAGGTGCACTTGAGTCATCTAGAGCACTTGGCGTGTACCAAGCAGGGGCTGCGGGCTAACGGTGGTTTTTACTTAAAGGGCCCTGATACTCTAAGGTAGTGACTTCCCTGGCTACAAGTAGGAAACAAAAGAGCTAGGTAAAGTCAGAGACTTTTCTTTATTACAGCAAAGAGCCACAGTGTGGGGCGTGAGAGTGTTCCTCTTGAGCGTTTGTTCCAGTAGCGGTGGATGTATAGGTCCCTGGAAGATGCTTTTCAATCCCACCAGTGTTGATGGGCCTACTGAGAGTCTAGACTCAGGAAGGCTACTTCACTCCGACAGCCTTTTGAGAATGACTAAATTATGAACTTTCCATGTTTTCAGGCCATCTTGGCAGCAGGCAGCATGATGCAGACCCACGGGGACTTTGATGTTGCCCTCACCAAATACAAAGTTGCAGCGTGTGGTGTTACAGAAAGCCCTCCACTCTGGAATAACATTGCAATGTGCTTCTTTGGCAAGAAGAAATATGTGGCAGTGAGTGTCTCCTCCTCTTCCTGGTGTGTGTTTATAGTTACTGGGTCTGCTGCGCTCGCCCCAGCCGCTCACTGAGTGCCCCCTCACTCCTCCAGGCCATCAGCTGCCTGAAACGAGCCAACTACCTGGCACCTTTAGAGTGGAAGATTCTCTATAATTTGGGCCTTGTCCACTTGACTATGCAGCAGTACGCATCTGCTTTCCATTTCCTCAGTGCAGCCATCAACTTCCAGCCGAAGATGGGGGAGCTCTACATGCTTTTGGCTGGTAAGAGACATTTCTGTGGAGCAGCCCTCTGCAGTCTGTAATGAGGGAGAACTGAATTAGAATCATGGCAGGCCAGTAGTTAAATATCCCACAGAAGCCATTCCCTTGCAGATCCCTTAGGTGTCTGGATGACACTCGCAGAGTCTGAAGAAATATGAAGCAGAAAGATGACAGAGCACCTGGTTGCTTCTCACTTAGGGGAATTTCACTCAGAGGCCAGCAGGTTAAATAAGGTTCATATGTAGTTCATTTTTTAACAGTGGTATTCCCTTGGCTTGACAGTTCATATATTGAGTCCAACCGTGTTCTTAGTTATCAAGTGTTAAGATCGTGGGCTTTAGGTATCATCAGGTGTTAAGATCCTGCCTTTAGTACTTACTATTAATAGCTGTATCTCATACGGTTGATGAGAGGATTACATGATTAGAAAATCAGTGAATGTTAACTTGGTTTTGCTGTGATTATATAATTAGTCTTTTATTGTTGTTAGTGTAATACAAAACTACTGACGATTCTTTCTGGGGAATATTTCTCCTTACACAAAATTTACTACATGTTTAAGAGCAGTTTCCATGTTCTCACTGATAGTCTTCAGGTTTTTTTTTTTTTTGTCATTACTGTGGGGTTCTATATAAGTAAATCAAGTGGTGATTATTTGGGGGCTGTCTGAATACAAAGATAGCCCAGTCATAAAGGGATACAGGGTTGTAAGTAAATCACTGTAGGGCATAAGCAGCAATTCTGTAACAGAGTAGAGATGGTCTTCACACTGAGTTTTGAAAAATAAACTGCAGTTCAGTGGCATAGAATGGCTGAGAAGCCCCTGAGGAAAGGCATGCAGCCGTGAAACTGCAGGCTGCACCCATAGCAGGTAGTGGTAATAGTGTGGTAGATAGAGCATAGTGCGAGATAAGTCAGGAGAGGTGGTCTGGGGTCAGTTTGGAGGGCTGTAAGTGCAGAGGTTGTTTCCCAACTGTATTCCTGGACCTCCTCTAGTGTCTGGAGGAAGCAGATGAATGGTTGTGGGCGAAGTGGAGTGGGCATGGCTTCCAGAGCAGCTCTGTTATTGTCTGGTTTATAGATCAAGCTCCCAGAAAATACTGATTAAAAAAGGGAGAGTGTTCTGTTGCTTTAAAAAAAAAAGTTTAAAGATCATAGTTATGAGTGCTGGAGAACAGTGGGGATTCTTGAGTAGGACAGTGCGCGTTCAGATCTGTTAGCGAGATCCTGGGTTAGCGAGATCCTGGCAGCACTGTGGCAAGTAGATGGAGGCAGGTGGACAGCGTCCCCGGGGAACAGAATGGAAAACCTGACACGACTAAAGCCAGGGCAGTGTCACTAAAGAAACTAAAAAAAGGAATTCATGGAACCTGACTATGGATTAACTGGAGAGGGGACTGTTGAAGATGACACTAGGAATCCAAGCTGAGTGACTAAGTAGATGGTGGCGCTAGGAGCTGAGAGGGTGCAGTAAGAGTTACATGTGTAGCATTTCCTGTGTTTTCATGCTGGCCTCTTCAGCCATAGCATTCACTCTCTCTGTTGCAGTGGCTCTGACCAATCTGGAGGATACGGAGAATGCCAAGAGAGCCTATGAAGAAGCAGTCCGCCTCGATAAGTATGCTGCCCTGCTGAGGATGGTGTCGGGGGGCTAGATTCTGCAAAGCCGTGAGGTGGCGCCAGGGCCCTGGTGTTGCCTGAGTCAGCCCAGGTGCTTGCTCTCCACATGCCTCTGTGCACAGCAGGTCTGTGTGTGGAAGGACGTGGCTCCTGAGCACAAGCACTCCGTGCTTCAGTAGGACCTGGCACTGGCCCTGAGAGACCCTGCTGTGGAATGGAGATCTATTAAGCTGGTTTTGTTTCTGAATAATGATAAGGATCTATCTCTGAATGACCATTGGTTGCAAAGCCCCAGCTTCATAGAGTCCCTGTCTGTCTGTGCAGGTGTAACCCTTTAGTGAACCTGAACTATGCTGTGCTGCTGTATAACCAGGGCGAGAAGAGGGATGCCCTGGCCCAGTATCAGGAGATGGAGAAGAAAGTCAACCTACTCAAGTATAGTAGCTCTCTGGAATTTGATCCGGAGGTAAGTCTTAAATCCAGGAGTCACTAAGCAAGCTGTCAGGAGACTTTTAAATCAAGCCCAAATAATCTAGATACAATGTATGTTTATGCCTGTTTTGGCTTTGATGTTCCAAGCAGCATGAATTCTTCAATTAAGGCCAGCTTGAGAAAAAACTTTCCTGAAAGAAAATAGTAAGAGGAAATTTAAGCTTACTGTGTTGTATCTATTATTGGTAATACAACTCATTTGAGTTGAGATCTGTGTCTCTTTGTAGCTTCCTCCCACTTCTCCTCACATAGAAAAGGCAGGAATTTAGTCCATTAATGCAGCAAACTTAAAGAATTTCCATGCCATCCACTTAAGGCAGTGTGTTCTCTGCTGTTTAAGAATCATTTCTTTGCAATCAGTACTTCCTCCCTCAAATGGTAGCAGAGACTATGTCATCTAACCTTGTCTGCCTGCTAAAGACCTAGGATGAGGCCTGTCTCTGCTTGTCATACCTGTGACTTTTTTTTTCTTCCTCCCCACATGGACACAAGATGATGGAGGTCGCCCAGAAGCTGGGAGCTGCTCTGCAGGTCGGGGAGGCACTGGTCTGGACTAAACCAGTTAAAGATCCCAAATCAAAGCACCAGACTGCTTCAACCAGTAAAGCCACCTGTTTCCAGCAGCCTCTGGGCTCTAATCAAGCTCTGGGACAGGCAATGTCTTCAGCAGCCACATATGGGAAGCTCCCCTCAGGTAGGAAGCTACACACAGCTGTGGAGACCTATAGGAACAGCCACGTGTGCCTGCAAAGAGAGTACAGCTCTGAGTGAGGCTTGTGCTTTTCAGACTCATAACAAGTCCAGTGTAATGCTGCCTAGAAGGGGGAAAAAAGCCCAAGGGTGTCCAAACCGTCACTTGTTTTCTTTTTAAAATTTTTTTTCTTTTTTTCCCCAATTAATTTTATTAGTTGGAGGCTAATTACTTTACAATATTGTAGTGGTTTTTGCCATACATTGACATGAATCAGCCATGGATTTGCCTGTTTTCTTAAGGCCATTTGTGTAAAACTTTCCAGCTATTGGCAGGCTTAGTTGGATGGTCAAGACACTGGGTGTTCGCGATCTGCAGGTTTAGAGATCCATTATGGTACCCTTTGTTATGGAGTCTCAGTTTAATTTTCACTGCCTTATCACAAGTCAGCATGGCACAGGTAATGAATGATTTCTTTTAGTAAGGTCACTGAAGGCCCACCTGACTGACTTTATCCAGTTATGGTCTTCCTTCACAGCTGCACAGATATGCCACAGTCCTACTAATCCCAGAAAATAAACTTCGAGAAGAAAAATCGTAACTGCATTTTGATTTCTTCTGGAACCAGGGCACTGAGAATTCAAGCTGTTTGTTTTGTTACTAGGTGCTGGAGGAACATCCCAGCTCACAAAGCCACCATCCCTTCCTCTGGAGCCAGAGCCCACTATGGAAGCACAACCCGCGGAAGCATCAGCACAAACCAGAGAAAAGTAGGTGTAGGATGACCCCGGAGCTGGGCTTTCTTTGGTGAGGACCTACCAGATTAGGAAAGGTCCCATGACACAGGCAGCACATACAAGAACGTGTGATGATGATCACCAGGATGCTGAAGCCTTCACAGCCCCTGGCTGCCCCATGAGCTAGGAAAGAGGAGATGGCCCAGATGAGTTCTCTTAGAACTGAGAGCAAGGCTTTGGCTCTGTATGTGGTGCCAAGAGCCAGCAGGGCACGTGACACTGTTTGCTGTGGAAAGGATTTACCTCCCGTTGACTGAGCCCTTTGTGGAAGAAAAGTCTGAGATAGATCTCTGCTGGCATGACAGAGCCTTGGCTTAGCTGAGGTGATCCTTGGGCTGTGTGGTAGGTATATTGGCCACCAAGGGAAACACAAATCTTGAATTAATAATCCAGTTCTAATAGTAGAAATTAGAAGATGAAGAAAAAAAAAAAGCTCTTTAAATTGTGGCCCAGTCTATTGAGTATCTCAGCTGCACTTGCCCAGAAGAATCCAGAAAAAGCCCCTATAGCTTGTTCTTGAGCGAGGTCAGAGTGCAGAGCCAGATCATGTCAGTATGAAAAGAGATAAAGGGCTGGTCTGGTATCAGCACCAAGGACTGGGGAAAAAAAAAAGGAGGAGCTTCTTAAAACCTCCTCAGTTAAGACATTCAGTGATACCCCTGACCAGATGCTAGCAATACATTATATATCCTTTTCAGAATAAAGATTATGTATCATCCCTTTGGGAAAAGTTGCTATTAATGTATAAGGGATCACAATAAAATGTTTCTGGAAGAACCTTGTATCTGCCCAGTCTTGGGACTTCTGGATTTCTAGTTTCTCTGTTAAGAAAGGAGCTATTCTGATTTCTAGTATGGTTGTTACTCATGTCATCACAATTAGAAAAATGAGGCTACATACACAATCACAGATACAGACATGGTTTTAGATGGCTCAGATTAGAGGCAAGAAAGAACTAGCAATGGGAAAAGTGCCCTTCTTACTGAATAATGTTAATACAAAACAAAGTAGAATTCTGGAGTGTGTGATTATAATGATTGACTGATAGTAGAGTGGCTCACAATGGACCAGTCCTCCCACAGACAACAAATAGTAACCAGTAGGTAAATATAAAATACTTCCTTGATTTAATTTTTAAAAAATACATAACTGTTCCAAGTACAAATTATGACATTATATATGAGGCTTAATATATATAACTATAAAGATTTTCATATTTTACTAATTTTAAATAGTTTGTAAAAAGTTAACACTGTATATATTACAATCTTTAGAGCAGCCATTTGACAGAAGCATAGCTCAAAAGACAGTAGAGAAGGGGGAAAAAATGGAACAAAGAGAAAACAAATGGTAAACTATAAATCCAGTCATATCAATAAAATGTAACTAGACTTAAAAATGTAACTGGGCTAAACAGTTAAAAAGCAGAGAATGATAAAAAAACCTCTTACTATATTAATGTTAGACAAAGTAGAGCTCAAAATCAGGGGTGTTACCAGAAATAGGGGCATTTCATAATGATATCAGTAGAAAAACAATCATAAACATGTATGTACCTAACGTTACTTCACAATACATTAAGTAAAAGTTGACAGAATTAAATCCATATACTTGCCTATGTTAGCAATTTTTCTTTTAGCATTTGATAAGACAAAAAGTGTAAAAGAATATATTGGCCAGCTTGACCTAAATAACACTACAAGTAGTAACTACAGAAAATACATTCTTTGCAAGTAGACACAGTACATTTAGCAAGACAGACCAAATGCTGGGCCATAAGTCTCAAAAGTCAATAGACTGAAATTTACAGAATATGTTCTTAATACCTAGTGTAATTATATTAGAAATTAAAAGGAAGATATCTATTACAGAAAAACAACATATTTGGAAATTAAACATATGCTTGGAATAACTCATAAGGAAGAAATCAAAGAGAAACTAGAAAATAGTTTGAATAATGAAAACAAAATTTGCAGGGTTCAGCTAGGAACTATACTTATAAGGAAACTTACAGCTGTAAATGTTTCTATTGTAGCAAATGAAATTGTTGATAAAGGTTTCTACCTTAAGCTAAAAACACAGCAAAATAAATCCCACATTTCAGGAATTATTAAAGAAAAATCTAAAAAGGCAAAAGTTTTACAAAAAAATGCATATGGCAGAAAGTTGACAAATCCCTAGCTAAACTGATAAAAAAGAGACAAATTACCAATATCAAGAATGGAAGAAGGGATAGCATTATAAAGAGACTACAAGACATAAAAAAGAGAAAGGAATGTTAGAAGGAATTTTATGACAATAAAACTGGCAACTTGGATGGAACAGACCAAAACTGAAACAAGATGAAATGTAAAGCCTTGAGGCCTATCAAAGAAATTGAATCTATAAATCAAAAGCTACCCTTTAAAGCAAACTCCTGGCTCAGATGATTTCACCAGTGGATTCTATTAAATCCAATCTTAAAAAATTTTTAGAAGACAGGGAGAACTTTCCATTATGCCATGAAGAAAACAAAAATCTACAGCTTGAGAATATATTCTAGAAGAATAGATTCACAAAATACATCTGACAAAGGACTTGTATCCAGAAAATATTTTTAAAAAACTCAGTGATGAAAACTATTGGGTTGGTGTAAAAGTTCGAGTTTTCCTGTAGGATGTGGCCAACCCAAGAATAACCCAAACAACAATATACACAACTCAAATGAAAAAAAAAAAGTAGGTAAAAAACTTGGATACCTCACAAAGGTATATGGCCATATTATACCGGCCACATATGAATGGCCAGTAAGCACGTGAAAACGTGCCCACTGTTTATCATCAGGGAAATGCAAAGTAAAACCACAATGAAGTACCACTAGGGACACGTCAGGTACACATCAAAATGGCTAAAATTAAACACAACTCCAAATGTTGGCAAGAACAAGAAGCAAACAGAACTGTCAATCATTGGTGGGAGTGTAAAATGGTCCATCCACTTTGGAGAAAGGTCTGTACCCATCCCATGATATTATATCCATCTCGGCAATTCTACTCCAATGGAGGAGAATTTTTACTCAAAAGTAAAAATGATTTTTACCCAAGAGAAAGAAAAATGTCCACACAGACTTGATAACACTCATAAAAGCTCCAAATGGAAACACTGTATTCACAATACTATTTAGTCATAAAAAGCAACAAACTACATACAACATAATCTCAAAAACATGCTGCATGAGAAGAGCTTTATACAGCTATGGTAATTAAAATTGTATGGTACTGGCACAAAAATAGAAATCTAGGTCAATGGAATAGGATAGAAAGCAAAGAAATAAAAACCCAATTAATCAACAGAGGAGGCAAGAATATACAATGGAGACAGAAGTCTCTTCAAATGGTGCAGAGAAAACTGGACAGCTACATGTGAAAGGGTAAAAACTTTCTCTAACATGGTTATACAAAAATAAAACTCAAAATGGACTAAAGACCTATATATAAGACTGAATAAAATTTCTAGAGGAAAACATAAGCAGAACACTCTTTGACATAAATTGCAGCAAGACCTTTTTGGATCTATCTCTAAAGTAATGGAAATAAAAATAAATGAGCCCTAATTAAACTTCATGGCTTTTGCACAGCAAAGGAAACCATAAAAAGACAAATAATGAGAGAAGTATTTGCAGACAATGTGACCAACAGGGATTAATTTCCGGAATATACCAACAGCTCGATATTAAAAAAAAAAAAAATAGGCAGAAGACCTAAATGGACATTTCTCCAAAGAAGATGAACAGATGGCCAAAAGGCACATGAAAAGATTCTCAACATTAAGAGAAATGCAAATCAAAACTAAAATGAGGTATCAACTCACACCAGTCAGAATGGTATAATGTCAAAAAGTCTACAAATAACAAATGCTGGTAAGGATGTGGAGAAAAAGGAACCCTTCTACACTGTTGGTGGGAATGCAAATTGATGGAGCCACTATGGAGACCTGTATGGAGGTTCCTTTTCATACTGTTCACGGGGATCTCAAGGCAAGAATACTGCAGTGGTTTGCCATTCCCCTCCTCCAGGGGACCACATTTTGTCAGAACTCTCCACCATGACCTGTCCATCTTGGGTGGCCCCACATGGCATGGCTTATAGTTTCATTGAGTTAGACAAGGCTGTGGTCCATGTGATCAGATTGGTTAGTTTTCTATGATTGTGGTTTTCAGTCTGTCTGCCCTCTGATGGAGAAGGATAAGAGGCTTATGGACGCTTCCTGATGGGAGAGACTAAGGGGAAAGTGGGTGTTGTTCTGATGGGCGGGGCCATGCTCAGTAAATCTTTAATCCAATTTTCTGTTGATGGGTGAGGCTATGTTCCCTCCCTGTTATTTACCTGGGGCCAAACTATGGTGGAGGTAATGAAGATAATGGCAACCTCCTTCAAAAGGTCCCATGCACAGACTGCTTCACTCACTGCCCCCAATCTTGCAGTAGGCCACCGCTGACCCATGCCTCCACCAGAGACTCCTGGACACTCATGGGCAAGTCTGGGTCAGTCTCTTGTGAGGTCACTGCTCCTTTCTCCTGGATCCTGGTGCACACAAGGTTCTGTTTGTGCCCTCCAAGAGTCTGTTTCCCCAGTCCTGTCTAAGTTCTGGTGGCTTTGTGGTGGAGTTAATGTCATATTAACCCCACCTTATGCCATACCCAGGTCTGCTGCACCCACAGCCCCTGCAGCAGTCCACTACTGACTTGTACCTCTGCAGGAGACACTCAAAACACAGTTCTGTCTCAGTCTCTGTGGGGTCTCTGGGTCCTGGTGTGCACAAGGTTTGTTTGAACTCCCTGAGTCTCTGGCAGGTATGGGGTTTGATTCTAAACACGATTTCACCCCTCTTACCATCTTGCTGTGAAAAGAAGAGAAGCAAAAGCTTAAAGAGAAAAGGAAAGATATACCTATTTGAATGCAGGTTCCAGAGAACAGCAAGGAGAGATAAGAAAGCCTTCCTCAGTGATCAGTGCAAAGAAATAAGAGGAAAACAACAGAATGGGAAAGACTAGAGATCGCTTCAAGAAAATTAGAAATACCAAGGGAACATTTCATTCAAAGATGGGCACAATAAAAGACAGAAACAGTATGGACCTAACAGAAGCATAAGATATTAAGAAGCGGTGGCAAGAATACATAGAAGAACTGTACGAAAAAGATCTTCAAGACCCAGAAAATCACGATGGTATGATCACTTACCTAGAGCCAGACATCCTGGAATGTGAAGTCAAGTGGGCCTTAGGAAGCATCACTACGTACAAAGCTAGTGGAGGTGATGGAGTTCCAGTTGAGCTATTTCAAATCTTAAGATGATGCTGTGAAAGTGCTGCACTCAGTATACCAGCAAACTTGGAAAACTCAGTAGTGGCCACAGGACTGGAAAAGTTGTTTTCATTCCAATCCCAAAGAAAGGCAATGCCAAAGAATGCTCAAACTGCCGCACGATTGCACTCATCTCACACGCTAGCAAAGTAATGCTCAAAATTCTCCAAGCCAGGCTTCAACAGTAGGTGAACCATGAACTTCCAGATGTTCAAGCTAGATTTAGAAAAGGCAGAGGAATCAGAGATCAAATTGCCAACATCCACTGGATCATTGAAAAAGCAAGAGAGTTCCAGGAAAACATCTACTTCTGCTTTATTGACTCTGCCAAAGCCTTTGACTGTATGGATCACAACAAACAAAAATTCTTGAAGAGATGGGAATACCAGACCACCCGACCTGCCTCCTAAGGAATCTGTATGCAGGTCAGGAAGCAACAGTTGGAACTGGACATGGAACAACAGACTGGTTCCATATCTGGAAAGGAGTATGTCAAGGCTGTATATTGTTGCCCTAATTATTTAACGTATATGCAGAGTACATCATGAGAAATGCCAGGATGGATGAAGCACAAGCTGGAATCAAGACTGACAGGAGAATTATCAGTAACCTCATATATGCAGATGACACCACCCTTATGGCAGAAAGCGAAGAAGAACGAAAGAGCCTCTTGATGGAAGTGAAAGAGGAGAATGAAAAAGTTGGCTTACAGCTCAACATTCAGAAAACTAAGATCATGGCATCCGGTCCCATCACTTTATGGCAAATAGATGGGGCAACAGTGGAAACAGTGACAGACTTTAATTTTTTGGGCTCCAAAATCACTGCAGATGGTGACTGCAGCCATGAAATTAAGATGCTTGCTTCTTAGAAGGAAAGCTATGACCAACTTAGACAGTATATTAAAAAACAGAGACATTACTTTGCCAACAAAGGTCTGTGTAATCAAGGCTATGGTTTTTCCTGTAGTCATGTATGGATGTGACAGTCGGACTGCAAAGAAAGCTGAGCACTGAAGAATTAATGCTTTTGAACTGTGGTGTTGGGGGAGAGTCTTGAGAGTCTGTTGGACTGCAAGGAGATCCAATCAGTCCATCCTAAAGGAGATTAGTCCTGAATATTCATTGGAAGGACTGATGCTGAAGCTGAAACTCCAATACTTTGGTCACCTGATGTGAAGAACGGACTCATCTGAAAAGACCCTGATGCTGGGAAAGATTGAAGGCGAGAGGAGAAGGGGACAAGAGAGGATGAGGTGGTTGGATGGCACCACCGACTCAATGGACTAAGTCTGAGTCAACTCCGGGAGTTGGTGATGGACAGGGAGGCCTGGTATGCTGCAGTCCATGGGGTTGCAAAGAGTTGGACACAACTGAGTGACTGAACTTAACTGATGGATGTTCCTTACCGTACGATCCTGCAGTGCCACTCCTGAACATGTATTGGGAGAAAAATATAATTTGAAAAGATACATGCACCCCAGTGTTCACTGCAGTGCTATTTAAAATAGCCAGGACATGGAAGCAACCTAAATGTTCATCCACAGATGAATGGATAAAGAAGATGTACACACACACACATATACACACAGAGGAATATTACTCAGCCATAAAAGGAATGAAATAATGCCATTGGAAGCAACATGAATGGACCTAGAGTAATATACTGAGTGAAGTAATAAGCCAGGTGGAGGAAGACAAATAGGTTGCTTATTGTGCAATCTAAAAAATGATGCAAATGAACTTACATAACAGAGACTCACAGACATAGAAAACAAAATTATGGTTACCAAAGGGAAAGGGGGGAAGATAAAATAGGGAGTTTGGGATTAAAATATATATACTACTATATATAAAATAAATCACCAACAAGGACCTATTATACGGCCCAGGTTACTATACTCAGTCTCTTGTAATAACCTATAATGGAAGAGAATGTTAAAAAAAACCCAAAAACTACATATTTATACACACGTGTAACAATCAGTTTGCTATACACCTGGAACTAACACAACATTGTAAATCAACTCTTCTTCAATAAAAGTTAAAAAATCAAAGTCAGAAAACATTAAAAAAAAAGAGAGAGAGCCTTATACAAAAGGACTAAATATTGTGTTTCCATTTCTAAGAAGTTCCAGAACAGACAAAACAGTTTATGGTAAGATTATGATGTGTGCTTCGGGGGTCAGGGCTGAGGCTAACCTGGAAGTGGCCTGAGGGAACTATGTGGGTGATGGAAACGTTGTGTATCTGGACAGGCACTCAGGTTAGATACGTATATAGCTTCCCCAGAACTTACCAAGTGGATTTGAAATTTCTGGTTTCATTGTTTGAATGAAAATCTTTACCTAAAAAAAGATCAAAAAATGTTAAATGATCACTGTGGTAGTGTTTCAGTGATTTTCAATTATTTCTAAGGAGACCCAGCAAATGGCCTGTTCTGTTGTAACTGACAGCTACCCAACTTTTAAATACGTGCCACATACTGTGCTAATATTTTGCTTGGCATTCCTTTTTAATTAAAAACACTATGAGGTAAGGACCATTATAAGTCTTTACAGATGAGGAAAGATGAGGCTTAGGAAAGGTACCAACATCATATGACACTTGCCATCTCAAGCCCTGCGGAGAATTTCAGATTTCTGCTGATGAATAATTACCCCACTCAAACTTGACAGAGTAAGAGCATAGAAACTGAATGTGCACAGTAAATATTACTGATTTTGGTTGAATTTTTATGTCTCCTAACAGTGTTCTGTGCTGCAGCTTTTCCCTGAACACTAAATCAGTTTTAAGGGAATGCAAGAGTGAGTGTTAGAAGTTATTTAGGAAGGATCTTTTTTCACCAGGCATCCTTTCTAGTCCAGGGGATTTTCAAACAATTCTTCATATAAAATCATACATGGAAACCTTTGTAAAATACAGATCAAAGCCACGGGGCTAGCAGCTCCATCTCTTCAGTTTCTCCAGTCCTTCCAACTCACTTCTGTATCATCTGTCCATCCTCGGTGACAGAGCCCAGTTAATCTTCCCCCCAAAGCTTAATGTGCTTGTAGAAAGGTGGGATGTTCACAGAGGGATGCATGTACATTCATACCTACATACACACACTCAAGGATATAGTTTTATAAACAATACTAAAATAATTTTCCTATAATGTATGATGCATTTTGATATTTTATAACCAAGTTGATTTAGTGATGATTAATAGTTCAAAACCCACCTTTTGAAAAACACCGCTGTCCACACCTCCTGATCATCTTCCTTGACATCACCAGTGAGAACTGGAGAACTTGTTGAGAATGTACTTAAGGACAAGGGCTGCCTGTAAGAAAAAGGTCACACGAACATTGCCACTTAGGGTTAGAACATAGATGAGTTATTCTGACTTTTCTTGGGAAAACAGAAATTTTTTCTCACTGAAGCTTTTCTAATAAAAACAGAAGATTGTTGAATTATTTTTAATTGAGCTTTGAGGCAGACTGATGAGGTAGCAGCCAGAGATTTCCTTAATAAACTAGCTTGGCTTTGAATTTCAGCCTGCATAGTTCTCTAGCCTTAAGTTGTCTTCAAAGGAGTAATCAAGCTGTTCCTTCTCAGCCAAACCAGGCAGGAAGGTCAAAAATTGAGAACGTGAGGTGGCTTTGAGATTCCAGAAGCTGCTGCTGTGAGCCCAGTGTGAATGATTACCCCTGACCCAAGAAGGCCTGCCACCAGTTGACCCGTGTCCCCACTGCCCCCTGAACAAATCGAGGAGGCTCTTCACACACATTTTCAAATTACTGAGTCATATTGGCTTGACTGCTTGAGACTAGTATCATGTCACTTTAAACCAAAGGATAGACCTATAGCTCAGACTTAATGTGATGGGGAAGACAAGATAATCAAACACCTCAACAGCAGAGGAACCTGTAAGTCACAAGTCAAGATCAAAATGATTTACATTTTATCTGGCTCCAGAATCATGGCAGAAATGAAATCAATCACAGACTTAGGATTCCTGAAATGTAAGTTGTTTTTAATATATTTAAAAGCACGCTGAAGTCTCCTTGATTTATAAAAATAAATACATAATATGACAAATTTATTTATGATCCTGGGGCTCTTAGGAGGTTGAACTCTTTAACAGATGTGATGTATCAATGTAAAACATACATGATCTGTTATACACCCAGAAGCAGATTCCAGTTGTAAAATTCCTTCAAGGATCAGAATGAACACAGATCAGTCTTCCGCTATAGAAAGCATGTCCAGAGCTGGGCAGTGAGGGTGGGCCCAGGCACAGCAGCCTCTGACCAGCCAGCCTACAGTTAAGGAGCCAAGGCAGGAAGGTGCAGCCCTTCAGCTCACAGCGCCACCCTGTAGGACAGCCAGGCCCCTAACTGCAGTGACTGGCTCCCTCAAGGGCTCCATGAGGCACCCAGCCTCTGCTGTGTCTCTGAAGCACAGGAGGGCTATTTTGTCCTTACCTGTGGCTCTGTCTTAATTTGGGAGGAGAAAACTGAGAAGGCGTACTCACTGAATATTGTCATTATAACACTGAATGGAAATTATGATCCTGTCATGGGCGCTGAGCTGAGCTGAGAGGATGCAAGAACTCAGTACACTGGGCTTTCAGAGACAGGGAGGACGGGTGAGGGAGCATGCGCATCTGAGGTGGGCAAGAAGGGAGTGCTTTCTCCAACCGACCTGCTCTTATGGGCAAAGGAGTCTGGCCTAAAATACCTGAAAAGCGGGTTGGAGAATCAAGTTTTTACCCCTGTAACACACAACATAAAAATAAACAACGAGAACAAAAATCCAGTCTTGTTAGTAGATAGCTGAATTGCGATTAAAACCTGAAATGTTTCTGTGTAATTGTCAAAATGCTGGAATGTATCTGGTACAGTTTAATCTGCTGTTGTTTCTTTGGCTGTCTTTCAGTTCGATCAACAGAAATGGTTTTTGACACTCTCAATCCTATTTCCCAGACCACTGAATTCCTGTCATTTTTAGGTTGGCTAGTTTTCCTTCATCAGAAAAATGACCCCAACAACCTTCCTATGAGTGAGGGTGTACTTCTGAATAGAAGAGTCCTTCGGCGGAGATGGCATCTCCGAGGCCCACAGTTCGAACAGGATCTTTACACACCAACACGGGTGTGAAGTGGAAGGACACGCCCTCCCTGTGCCATTCGACCACTGGCTCACTTGGGTTTAACACAACCCTGGAGCCAGCCTCCAAACGGGAGGTCATGAACTCGTGGGGTGCCTTCAGAGACACTCGGCGCATGTCTATGGTTTCCGTTGCGCAGGCCTGTGTCCCGGCCACGCGGGCTCCTGCAGCCACGGCTGCCAGCTGGTTGGCCCAGTGTCCATCCACAGTCGCCAAGATGTGGTAGGCCAGCGTGTGGAAATGGATCCTGCTGAGGTCTGAGGCTCTGCTTTCACTTTTCCCGTGTTCCTTCAAGATCCAAAAGAGGATGTCGCTGACCACGCCCACGTCAGGAACACCATTCCAGGAAGAAAGAGAAGAGTGAGGTCCAGATGCCGACTGGCTGAGAAATAACAGCTCCTGTTCATTCAGCCCCAGGGAAGTCACGGCAGGAAAGACCTGCTAACAGAAACAAAATGGGGGTCTCTTTCTGATGGACACCTAGCTCCTAACTCTCCTAGGACGTGGCCAGTGACAGAAGGCAGGGTCATCTTTCTTCCTTCCGAGAGGACTCCCTGCCCCTGAGGTCACCAAGTGACGGACCAAGGTCACTGTCCTGGCTCTCACAACTCTATCCCCACTCGCAGTATCAAGCACAGTCACGGGGAAGGCGCAGTGATGCTGTATTAGAGCCAGCCTCCGGGTACACGCTGAGGACAAAGCAGTGTGCCCAGCCTCTGCTCTGGCATGGGCAGCAGAGCCTCTCACCACACGGGGCCCGACCCAGCTCCCGAACACCAGCAGCTGTTACACCCGCACAGTGGAGAAGAGCCCACCCCCCGGCCAGGGTTGCAAGGAGAGTGCCCCGTGTCAGATCTAAGTTTTTTGAGCAGGTGTGGGTTAGGAAAACCGTTACGTGATAATAACACTGTGGAAAATGGCACCAAACAGGAGCCAGCTCTTCTACCTTGAGGGGAAGCATGATGTCCACCTCACTGTCTGTCTTACTTAGCACTTCCTTCCTCAGAGCAGGGACCTGCAGAAAGTGAACGTCTGTGCAGAGAGAGGAGCCCTGTGTGTGTTTATATAAAACCAGGGGCGCTAATGTAATAGCACTTCCATTTGCCGCATGGTCTATGTCAGATGCCAAGCTAACGGCTCTATTTCACTCACTTCTTGCTGTAACACTCTGAAAGAAGGAGGGGTTGCCTCCACCTTACAGATAAGGGGACAGAGGCTTAGAAAGATTAGGTAGATAGCAATGCAGAAAATGAAACAAACATGGCTTTTTAAAGAAGTGAAAAAATAACCTCGAGAAGAGAAATACATGAATAAAAATCATATTGAAAAGCACCAGGCGTGAACCCTAATATAAACGATGGACTCTGCATGACGACGACTTAGTGTTGGTTCACTGACTGTGACAAATGTCTCATCTGTGGACGGGGGAGGCTGTGGCTGGGGGTGGGAGATGCAAGAGCTATGTGGGAACCTACATCCTGCTCACTTCTGCTGTGAGCCTAAAACTGCCCTAAGCACCTTTCACATGTCAGACTGGTAAGAAAGCACATTTAAAAATCACGTTTCAGCGGCAAAGATGAGGAAAAAAACATTGTAAAGAATTCTAGTAGAAGTAAACCTGTGCTGTGCTCATGAATGCCAACTTTGCAGGATCAAACTGACAAATGCTTTTTATGCCCCAATCCAGTAGTTCAACTTCTGAGAATGTATCATCCACATGTACCTGGTCATGGGTCAAATTAAACTCATGTAAAAGGTTATTCAGTGCAGCACTGTAGGAGCAGAAAAGGGCAGTGAGCCCAACACTCGGCTCTGGCTGGCATTAAAGACCCTGTGTGCACCACCGCTGCTTCTACCCACGTGGCAGTAGGGAGACTGATGACCCTTCACGTAATGACAGAGAAAACATCTCCAAAATGCATCCAGTGGAAAAAAGCAACGTGTACAACAGTCTATGCAGTGTGCTATGCTATCTTTTGGGATAAAGAAGGATGAAATAATAAGGCTGTATTCCCTATTTGCTTATATATGCACACAATGAATCTGGAGGGATGAGACAAAACTCTTAAGGAGGTTACCAACAGTGGGTACAAGGGCAGGAGGAAGGGAGATTTCATTGTGCATCTTGTAATACTTTGTGAATTTTGAACCATATGTTACCCATGAAAGATGTTAAAAAACAAGAGGTTAACTAACCTGCCTAAGTTCACAGAGCTAGAGAGTGGCAGGCAAAGCTGGCATTCCAATCCTGGTTTTCAAAATCTGTCCTCTCAAACATCCCACTCTTGGACTTATCTGATCATTGTTACTGTCCAAAGGCTGAACACCTAGGGGCCTGATGGGGAGGGAGTGTAGCGTCCCCCAAATTTCCCTTCTCTGAGCTTCCTGAAGTTCAGCTGAAAGCACTGGGGTTGGGTTTTTGGTTTTCTCCTTTGGGTTCCACTGCAAAAGACATTCACTTCCAACCTCCACATGCTGGAAGGAAAAGGACACACTATGAACCCACTGGTAACACGCCCGTGAAACACATCAGTAACTCCGCCAAAATCAGACTGATTATATTTTTTGCAGTCAAAGGTGGAGAAGCTCTAAACAGTCGGCAAAAACAAGACCGGGAGCTGACTATGGCTTAGATCATCAACTAATTGCAAAATTCAGACTTAAAATGAAGAAAGTAGGCAAAACCACCAGACCATTCAGGTATGACCTAAATCAAATTCCTTATGATTATACAGTGGAAGTGACAAATAGATTGAAAGGATTAGATCTGATAGAGTGCCTGAAGAACTATGGACAGAGAGGTTCATGACATTGTACAGGAGGCTGTGATCAAAACCACTCCCAAGAAAAAGAAATGCAGAAAGGCAAAATGGTTGTCTGAGGAGGCCTTACAAATAGCTGTGAAAAGAAGAGAAGCAAAAGGCAAAGAAAAGGAAAGGTATATCCATCTGAAGACAGAGTTCCAAAGAATAGCAAGGAGAGATAAGAAAACCTTCTTAAGTAATCAATGCAAAGAAATAGAGGAAAACAATAGAACGGGAAAGACTAGAGATCTCTTCAAGAAAATTCGAAATACCAAAGGAACATTTCATGCAAAGGTGGGCACAATAAAGGACAGAAACAGTATGGACCTAACAGAAGCAGAAGATATTAAGAAGAGGTGGCAAGAATATACAGAAGAACTGTACAAAAAAGATGTTAAGGACCCAGATAAACATAATGGTGTGATCACTCACCTAGAGCCAGACATCCTGGAATGTGAAGTCAAGTGGGCCTTAGGGAGCATCACTATGCACAAAGCTAGTGGAGGTGATGGAATTCCAGTTGAGCTATTTCAAATCCTAAAAGATAATGCTGTGAAAGTGCTGCACTCAATATGCCAGCAGATTTGGAAAACTCAGCAGTGGCTACAGGACTGGAAAAGGTCGGTTTTTATTCTAATTCCAAAGAAAGGCAATGCCAAAGAATGTTCAAACTACTGCACAAATGCACTCATCTCTCACGCTAGCAAAGTAATGCTCAAAATTTTCCAAGCGAGGCTTCAACAGTATGTGAACCGAGAACTTCCAGTTGTTAAAGTTGGATTTAGAAAAGGCAGAGGAACCAGAGATCAAATTGCCAACATCCATTAGATCATAGAAAAAGCAAGAGAGTTCCAGAAAAGCATCTACTTCTGCTTTATTGACCACGCCAAAGCTTTTGAGTGTGTGGATCACAGTAAACTGTGGAAAATTCTTAAAGAGATGGGAATACACGACCACCTTACCTGCCTCCTGAGAAATCTGTATGCAGGTCAAGAAGCAACAGTTAGAACCAGATATGGAACAACAGACTGGTTCCAAATTGGGAAAGAGGCACGTCAAGGCTGTATACTGTCACCCTGCTTATTAACTTCTGTGTAGAGTACATCGTGAGAAATGCTGGGCTGGATGAAGCACAAGCTGGGATAAAGATTGCCGGGAGAAATATCAATAACCTCAGATATGCAGATGACACCACCTTTATGCCAGAAAACAAAGAGGAACTTTAGAGCTTCTTGATGAAGGTGAAAGAGGAGAGTGAAAAAGCTGGCTTAAAACTCAACATTCAAAAAACTAAGATCATGGCATCTGGTCCCATCACTTTATGGCAAATAGATGGGGAAACAATGAAAACAGTGACAGACTTTGTTTTCTTGGGCTCCAAAATCACTGCAGATGGTGATTGCAGCCTGAAATTAAAAGATGCTTGCTCCTTGGAAGAAAAGCTATGACCTACCTGGACAGCACATTAAAAAGGAGAGACATTACTTTGCCAACAAAGGTCTGTCTAGTCAAAGCTATGGTTTTTCCAGTAGTCATGTATGGATGTGGGAGTTAGACCATAAAGAAAGCTGAGCGCTAAAGAATTGATGCTTTTGAGCTGTGGTGTTGGAGAAGACTCTTCAGAGTCCCTTGGACTGCAAGATCAAACCAGTCAATCCTGAAGGAAATCCATCTTGAATACTCACTGTAAGGATTGATGCTGAAGCTCCAATACTTTGGCCACCTGATGTGAAGAAATGACTCCTTGGAAAAGACCCTGATGCTGAGAAAGACTGAAGGCAGGAGGAGAAGGGGACGACATAGGATGAGATGGTTGGATGGCATCACTGACTCAGACATGAGTTTGAGTAAGTTCTGGGAGTTGGTGATGGACAGGGAAGCCTGGTATGCTGCAGTCCATGGGGCAGCAGAGAGTCAGACATGACTTTTTAGTTTAGCTGGCTAAACTGAACTAAATGAACCCATCAGTAACTCTGAGGCCTTCCTAACTCAGCAGGAGATGCTGCTCCAGGGCAGTCCTGGCTCCTGACTTGGAGCTCGTGGACCAGGTCTGGGTGAGATGACACCCACGGCGCCCTGAGCCCTGAGCATGGCCGGTGGGTTACCTGGTGCACGATGCTGCTCATGAGCTCCTTGTTGGTCATGCTGGCCAGCTCCAGGTGAACCGGGACACCCGCAGGGATGTCAGAAATGGAGGTCACGACCTGCAGAGACAAGAGGGGACCACTGCCATCAGAAACAAGGAGTCAGGCAAGAGGGAAGGATGGGTCCAAGAGGCAGTGCATCCTCATGAGAGCTCCTGGCTATGTGGGCGACCACAGTCTCTGTGGACAAGGGAGGCTTTGCCCAACAGGGACAACTAGGTTCTGCTGGGAGGCGCTGGGGTTAAGGACTCGCAACACATCAGGAATCCCCCCTAAACGTTCACACAGCCAGCTTCTTCCTAGTGACCTAAACTGAGCAATCGGCTTCAACTGCTGTGTGACTCTGCAACACAGCTGATGTGAATGAGATGATACGGAAAACGTGAAGGACACAGACCACAAACACTGCAGCCATGTTTGGTTCAGCACAGGAAGCAGAGGCTCAGGCAAGATGATGTTCTGACCTGTCCTACTCAAGCTGCCGCCTGTGCCTGAAAGAACACCGTGAGGCGCCTCGCTGCAGTGGGAGGCAGGCTTCTTGGCTACCACGACCCATCCTGGGAGGCTGGGGCCTAGGGCAAGGCAGTGCAGGCTGCAGAGGCCGGGAGAGGCGGGAGTCCGAAGGAGAACAGGAGCTGCGATCTGCGCAGCTGTGACAGTGCCACCGTTACCTCCAAGAGCCTCTTCCTCTGGAACTCCTTGCTGTGTCCCTCCATCATGTGCAATCCAGAGAGGACCACCAGGTCTGGCTGAAACTCCTCCAGGCTAGACACAAAGACCTCCAGCATATTCATGGCCCCGTTGGAGAGGTCGTGGGAGAAGATGAACCGGTTGGCATGGGGAGCTTTTAACTGGTCCCACTCCTCCCCTAGAAAAGCCCAGTCAACACAACGGGAAGAAAAGGAAGAGGCTTTGAGTCTCCGAGATGTGTGGGGAAGGCAGGGCCTCACTGGAGCCTTGGCTCGGGGCAGGCGGGCTTCTGGCTGAGTGAATCCCAGCTGCCATAGCCTAAGGGGAGCACGGCCGCGGCCAGGACGGTGGTCAGCAATGAACCAGAAACCCCAACCCCTCAAAAATACAGTATGGGTGCTAGTGCTATGTGCCTTTGTCAAGGCCTGGCAGGGTCACACCCCTCGCGTCTCGGCAAAGGTCTCCTGTCCCCTCAGTTCTCACACCCAGGAGCCCGTGTCCCTCCCCACACAGATCATGGCTCCCAAACACCAGTGTGCAGTATACCGTGTGGGCCCTGCATGCAGGCAGGCTGCCTTTCCTGAAGCAACTGCCACCTCTCAGGAGCGCCCTAGCATCTGTGATGTCATTGGGACCTAAGGAGGCTGGAATTCCAGGAGCCAGGCTGACCACCCCCCCTCCCCAGCCTTGCTGCCCACTGGTGATTTCTGGGCATTTGATCTGAAAGCTCAGAGTAAATGGCTGCTCTAGCCTCCTGTGAGCAAGCTGTTCTGGAGTAATGACCGTAATAAGGAATAAAGACTCTGTTCACACGTTACTTCCTCCCTAAATGGTTGATGTGTAGCTGGCAGCCCCCCTGTAGATCCTGATGTGCAGTTAGGTGGTGAAGTACCAGTTAAGACGCCGCCCCCTGTCCCCTGCCAATACACACAGCTGCCAAGCACTCGAGGGGAGGGTGCTAGTGCCTGAGTTCTAAGGGAGGGGGCAGTGTGGGGGCAAGAGGTTTCTCCAAGCCCATTCTGCGCCATATCATGCGGATCCCACACTCCTCTCCTTAAAGTCTTGAAAATCTCAAAACTCAGCCTAAGGGCTGCCTAGGCAATTCCTTAAGAGGGCAGGTCCCCCTGAGCACCAGGGGGAAGCAGTCACCCCCAACCTGGGGTGCTGCCAGAAACTGGCATGATTTATGACCCGGGTTTACACCACTTTCCTTCCATGTGAAGCATCTGCCCCATTTACAAAATTGAAGTCCATATGATGAAACCTAGTTTTTCACTGGTTTCATCATTTACTGGCTCTTCCTTCAGAAAGTTTTTCCCCAAGGCAGACTAACCCTGGAGGAGGATCTGCATGCTGCAGGCTGATCTGTCCCCTGGGTCAGCGCCCCATTTCCTTCCTTCCTCTACTGGGCCCCTTGGTTTTTTTTGGGGGGGGTGGCGGGTGGCAGCCACCCTCCCCTTGCTCTGAGTTCAGCTTTACTGAATCCATTCCTCTGAAAAACATTTTACATGTGGGACATGTGTACAAAAATCTATGAAAGCAGGAAAGAAAACAGTACCAATTTCCTAAAACCTGATGTAATGGTTGTATTTGTTAAAACACCACATTCCTTTCAACTCCTAACCCATATCTTATTATTTGTCCAAAGAAAATGCCCCATGGTGATCCACAGAGCTGATGGCAGCATCCCCCTCTGCTTCATCTCTGAAGACCCAATGCAGGGGGGCCTCACTAAACTGTCAACCTCCAAGCAGACACAATTCTGGTACCTTCTTCCCTAGGCCACTGCTGTGTTAGAGGACTTGGCACGCGACTGTGCAATCATTTATTTATTCAAGAGTCCACCTCCTGTAGTGATGTGTGGGCTGAGGATAGGGCCTGTGTCTTCTTTTACCAACACACTTCTACTGCCTCACACCATACCTGGCATTTAGCCACGAGACGGGATCAGCAAAGGAACAAGTGAGGAAGAGGACAGATCAATGACGCAGGTGCCCATGACACAAACGATGTGGGGTATGCACGCTAAACCAACACTTGCCCAACCAACAAGATTCCGTACAATGGTAAAAACATGCAACCCAGGTATTCTCCTCAGGACAAGACCTGGAACTGCTACTCAGAGCGAAACTATGCAGAAGTATGATCTAACTTAACCTAGGAAAGAGGAGCCACACAGCATTCAAAACAAACTAATATCCTCAGCAAAAAGGAGAGGGAGGCAAAATAAACATGCTTCCGCAAGGCAAAGACAAGGAGGGATGTGGAGAGCTGACCGCTGCCAGTTTCCACAGGACTGATGGAGTGGCCCGAGAAGCAAAATGACTGAAACGCAGACAGGGTGAGCCTGTGTCTCTTTTCTAAGTTTTGAATTTATTTCCTTAAGTGATCCCTTCTTTCAGTTTATGATCCTGCCCTTCAGCCAGTAAGTCAGCAAAACCTATGCAGTGACTCACTGGCCACAAGCCTGAAAATAGGCTTCTCTGAGGAGGTCTGGTAGGAGAGAAGGAAAAAATGTTGACAAATCCCCTCTGGGAATTTACCCATCTAGGTTAGAGAGATGCTGGGGATGGATTTATGTTACGAGAGCTGACCTGAGGGCTGCTGCCACCAGACTAGGTTTCCTCCAGAGGCTGATGAAAATATAACTTCCCATTGAGCTGACTGGAATGCCACTGCTTAGTACTAAGAAATAAGGCATGGAAAAGAAAAACTAAAGTGGGAAGCTTGTAAACCCAAGGATGGAGGCAATCTCTTCTCAAGATAAGCTATGCTGTCTTCTTTACCACATACAAGGCACAGCTGTCAAAGGTACCAAAGGCTTGGTGCTAGTTCTCTCTACTCTGCCATCACCAGGGAAGATGACTGGAACAGGGACCACAGGTTCTGAACGGAGCACCGATGAGATGGATATGGAACTAGCAGCAGCGGCAGTAGCACCCCAAAGGCACACCTTCAGCCATTCTAGACCCTTCCGGTCAACAGACTGACTCATGCCTTTCACCGAAGCGGTTCACTGCTCACCACTACCTTCAGGCACTAAAAGCCATTACTCTGCTTTCCTGTGAAAACTGAGAGAAACTCAAAAACTGTGCAAATGGGAACTGCCCATTCCAACATTCTGGCTCTAATTTTCAGACCCTGCCTTTCCTAACCCCCTCAATTCTAGTAAGCATCCAAAAGAGAAACAGAAACAATTCTCTTTTTGTACTTGGACGAAGGCGTGATTTTTATATCTTAAAGTCAATTACTCTAGTAGGTAAGGGTTTCTTAAGCATCAGACTTGGAAGCACTTCGCTAATGCTTATTAACTAAGTACTGCTTTAAGGTACCAATTAGTCTATTTAGATGCTTAAATCTTTACCTTGAGTTAATGATGTGATGAATTGGAAATTCAAGAGTTCTATGCACAGGAAAGAAACACCAGCAAATATATGGACTCAGATAAGCAATCAAAATACATTCAGGTATTTAGGATCTCTCAGAAATCAGATCTGTGTTCTGTGTAACACATAAAATCTAGTTGGGGTAGGGTATGATGGGGTGAATTTGGAGTTATAAATCTTGCAATATTATATAACGGGAAATAGTGTGTTGTTAAATAGAAAACATTTCCACTAATGCACCCAAAGGAAAGGAAAATCCTTCAAAGGAAGTTTGCCAGAGGCCTGGAACAGCTGGCCAGCAAGGCCAAGGGCAGAATCCGGCACAGAGCTTAGAGATGTTACCTGTCCTTCTCTTTTCTTTGTAATGAAGGAAAATTTTATATACATGTGCTTCACACATTTTCATTTAAGGTGCCTGCTCTCCTACAGCCTGATTTCTCTTGGGTTCAGATCAATCATACTTGAAGACCTGGGAGCTTTATTCACTGTTGTAATACTCTCCATTACTCTCCCTTGAGACAAGGGCCTGTATCAGCTCAACAGGACCAGGGACCAGGAAACCTGTGGTAGGACAATAGGGCCCTGCCAATTTACAAAGAAACATTTCTAGCACAGTCATACCCCCACGTGACAACACAGAGCCTTCTGACCAGGCTTCCGCCATTACTTACTCATTTCCTCTTACCTGCTTGATACTCTAAAATGAGGTGGAACTCATCCACTTCCTGCAATGATTCTGGTGGGACAAATACATTGTCATCAAGAAGCTCATGCAGCTTTGGACCAACTGGGCCACAAAGAAGAACCTGGAGAAGCAACATGGAGTCTATCAGGAGGTCTGCCCCTTTCCGGTGAAATTGTTCAGTAAGGCACATCCAGCGCTTTCATTTGTTTCAGCAGAGAACACTGGACTCCAAATCCAATTCTGAAAGCTTTTGGTTTGGAGGTATGGACTGGAAGAGCTACTACCAGGGTGAAGGCCTGGAGGGTAGGGACACAATGTAGCCAGAAATGAGAGGCTGACAAAAGACCCTCGTCAAGCATCCGCCTGTTACCCAGGCACTCATGCTGCTGCTGAGTCCCACACACTCCCCTAGGGGCTGAAGGTCTGTTCCCCACCCCGCCCCCGCCCCCCTGGTTGCCATGTCCAAGTCTAACGGTCAATGTGATGATGCTGGGAAGGGTTTTCAGGAGGTAAATGAGGTCATATGGGTGGGTTTCTAATTCAATCAGACTGGTGGCCTTAGAAGAAAAGGGGGAGAGAGAGAGATTGCTCTTTCCCCACTACATCCATTAAAGAAAGGCCCCGTGAGGACACACAGGCAGGCAGCTGTCTGCAAGCTGGAAAGAGAACTCTCATCAGAAACCAGACCCTGCTGCAACTGTGATCCTGGGGCTTTCCAGCCTCCAGAACTGTGAGAAAATAAATTTCTGTTGTTCAAGCCACCTAGTCTACAGCATTTTGTCATCAGGGCAGCCTGAGAAGACTAAGATGCACTGTACCTCACTTTCTTTTCTTTACTGACTCATATCCTGTGTAAGCAAAGAGATACAGGGTACTGTCTGCTCAAAGCTGCCAGACAAAAGAAACCAGTTGACTTTTACACAGTATAGAAAAGAACCTCCGGGTCACAAGACTCTAATCAACCAGTAACCTAACTTGCGGGGTCGGGCTCCCTACTGTACTTAGCTGCCTTGTGAACAGGACAGACTCCCCAGCAGAAGAATTAAAAAGTGCTTCAGTCCATAAAGTTTGGGGGGAGGTATGCTGCAACTTTTAAAAAACATTTTCTTCAACTCCAACCTGGCCTCTTCCTGGCACTTCCCTCTAGAAGCCATTTCACCCCTTCTGCTGTTTCTGCCATGCCAGCTCTGGCCCCACTCGTGACCAGGCCACCTGACTCAAAACCACTGAAGCATGAAGGCTTGGACCAGGAATCAAAGGAAAATCCTCAGAGATGATCATCACCATTTCGGGTTTAATATGCCCTAACAGCAGCTTCCAAAAGTATTTTTTACTTGCTAATTAATCACTTGTTTGTACAAGAGGCATTTTCAGGTATTTAAGAAATCCCAGCTTCTGGGCAAAAGTACATCTCCCTCTCCTTGACACATGTCTGCTATTTGCCAAATCTGAAAAGTCTCACCCCTGTAATTTTATTTATTTTCTCTAATTCTTGGCTAGAATTTTGGCTTCCAAGGTGAGACAACAAGGGCCAGATTTACCCTCCTGCCTGAAACATAACAACAAAACAGATAAAATACATGAAACAACGGTTTTCACAACATTTGGGCACTGGGCAGCAAAGGACAGTGATGCCTATGAAACAGAAAAAAACATGAGTAAGCCCTACAAATCCCTCTGCAAGTGAGCCCAAGAGTTTTCACATGGTCAATACCGAAATCAGACTGATATTATTCTTTACAGTTGAAGACGGAGAAGCTCTATACAGTCAGTAAAAACAAGACCTGGAGCTGACTGTGACTCAGATCATCAGCTCCTTATTGCAAAATTCAGACTTAAATTGAAGAAAGTAGGCAAAACCACTAGACCACTCAGGTATGACCTAAATCAAATCCCGTATGATTATAAAGTGGAGGTGACAAATAGATTCAAGGGATTAGATCTGGTAGAGTGCCTGAAGAACTACGGAAGGAGGTTTATAACACTGTATAGGAGGTCAAACCAAAACCATCCCACAGAAAAAGAAATGCAAGAAGGCAAAATGGTTGTACGAGGAGGCCTTACAAATAGCTGAGGAAAGAAGAAAAGTGAAAGGAGAAGGAGAAAGGGAAAGATATACCCATCTGAATTCCAGAGATCCAGAGTTCCAGAGAAGAGCAAGGAGAGTTAAGAAAGCCTTCTTAAGTGAACAACGCAAAGAAATTGAGGAAAACAATAGAATGAGAAACACTAGTGATCTCTTCAAGAAAACGAGATACCAAGGGAACATTTCATGCAAAGATGGGCACAATAAAGGACAGAAATGGGAAAGATCTAAGAGAAGCAGAAGATATTAAGAAGAGGTGGTAAGAATACACAGAAGAACTACACAAAAAAGATCTTAACAGCCCGGATAACCACGGTGGTGTGGTCATTCACTGAGAGCCAGACATCCTGGAGTGTGAAGTCAAGCGGGCCTTAGGAAGCATCACTACCAACAAAGCTAGTGGAGGAGATAGAATTTCAGATTAGCTATTTCAAATCCTAAGATGATGCTGTTCAAGTGCTGTACTCAATGTGCCAGCAAATTTGGAAAACTCAGCAGTGGCCACAGGACCAGAAAAGGCCAGTTTTCATTCCAATCCCAAAGAAAGGCAATGCCAAAGAATGTTCAAACTACCATACAATTGTGCTCATTTCACATGCTAGCAAAGTAACGCTCAAAATCCTTCAAGCTAGGCTTCAACAGTGGGTGAACCGAGAAATTCCAAATGTACAAGCCAGATTTAGAAAAGGCACAGGAAACAGATCAAACTGTCAGCAACCATTGGATCATAGAAAAAGCAAAAGAATTCCAGATAAACATCTGCCTCACTGACTACTCTAAAGCCTTTGACTGTGTGGATCACAATAAACTCTGGAAAATTCTTAAAGAGATGGGAATACCTGACCACCTGACCTGCTTTCTAAGAAACCTGTATCCAGGTCAAGAAGCAACAGTTAGAACCAGACATTGAACAATGGACTGGCTCAAAATTGGGAAGGGAGGACAGGAAGGCTGTATATTGTCACCTTGCTTATTTAACACCTATGTAGAGTACATCATGAGAAATGCTGGGCTGGATGAATCACAAGCAGGAACCAAGATGCTGGGAGAAATATCAATAACCTCAGATATACAGACGACACCACCCCTGTGGCAGAAAGTGAAGAGGAACTAAAGAGCCTCTTGATGAAGGTGAAAGAGAAGAGTGAAAAAGTTGGCTTAAAACTCAACATTCAAAAAACTATGACCATGACATCTGGTCCTATCACTTCATTGGAAATAGATGGGGCAAAAGCAGAAACAGGGGCTCCAAAATCAATGCAGATGGTGATTGCAGCCATGAAATTAAAAGATGGTTGCTCCTTGGAAGAAAAGCTATGACCAACCTAGACAGTGTATTAAAAAGCAGAGATATCACTTTGCTGACAAAGGTCCACACCGTCAAAGCTATGGTTTTTCTAGTAGTCATGTACAGATGTGAGAGCTGGACCATAAAGAAAAAGCAGAGTGCTAAAGAATTGATGCTTTTGAACTGTGGTGCTGGAGAATACTCTTGAGAGTCCCTTGGACACCAAGGAAATCAAACCAATTAATTTTAAAGGAAATCAATCCTGAATATTCACTGGAAGTACTGATGCTGAAGCTCTAATACTTTGGCTACCTGATGCTGGGAAAGATTGAGGGCAGGAGAAGGGGACGACAGAGGATGAGATGGTTGGATGGCATCACCAACACAATGGACATGTGTCTGAGCAAACTCCAGGAGATAGTGAACAACAGGGAAGCCTGGGTGCTGCAGTCCATGGAGTCATAAAGAATCAGACGGGAGTTACTGACAGAACAACAATGAGATATACAGAATCTGAAAGAATTAATCACCTGCAAACCTACACTACAAGAACTATTAAAGGAAATCCTTCAGGCAGAAGGAAAATACCAGAAGGAAATACTAATCTAAACAAACAAAGAATGCCAGGAATGGTACTCTGTATAAGTACATAAGATCTTTTTCTGATTATTTAACTGTCTTCAAAAGACAATTAACTATCTGAAGAAAAGTATTAACAGCATAGTGTGAGATGTACAGTCTGTCTAGATGTAACAAACATGCCAACAACAGTATAAAGACTGGAGGGGAGAAATGAAGGCACACGACTGTAAAGCTCTTACATCCTATCTGGTGGTTTAATAATAATATTTGAAAGCAAACTGTGATAACCTAATAATGTACACCATTAGCCCTAAATCAACCACTAAAAAAACAAGAAGCAAGCTGTGAGATTTAAATTTAGCCTGATATAACAACAACGACACTAAGTGAAAATGGTCTAAACACCCCAATTAAAAGACAGGGAGAACTTCCCCGATGGTCCAGTGGTGAAGAATCTGCCTGCCAATGCAGAGGACATGGGTTTGATCCCTGGTGGGAAGATTCCACACGCTGAGGGACAGCTAAGCCTACGCACCACATGCCCCGGAGCCCTTGCTCTGCAACAAAAGCCTCTGCACCCCAACTAGAGCAGCCCCTCCTCGCAGCAACGAGAGAGAGCCCGAGCACAGCAACAGAGACCTAGCACGGCCAGAAAAAAAAAAGATAAGGAATGTCAAAGTGCATTAAAAGTCAAGCCTCAACTGTATGCGGCCTTACAAGAAACATTCTAAATATACAGACACAAACAGGTTAAAAGCAGACGAATGGGAAAAGATATATCATGATGACACTAATCGAAACTGGAAAGGCTATTTTAATCAAAATTGATTACAGAGCAAAGAATATTATGAAATTATTTTATCCCTGGTAATGATAAAAAAAAGTCATTTCTAAACAGTTATGCATCTAAAAAAAGGCTTAAAAACACATGAAGCAAAAGTTACAGAACTTCAAGGGAAACAGACAAGTCCATAATTATTGTGGAAGATGTCAATATCTCTCTCAATAGTAGATAAATCAAGTAGACTGAAAATCAGAAGACTATAGAAGACTTGAAAAACATTATCAATCAACTTGGCCTAAAAGACATTGATACAACACTCCACCCAAGTGCTCACCAAGATATACTATATGCAGGGTCATAAAAGTCTCCATAAATTTAACAGGAATCAGAAAAGCATATTCTCTGATCACAATGGAATTAAAATAGAAATCAATAATATAAAAAGATGTGGAAACCCTCTCAATATTTAGAAACTAAATAACACTTCTAAGTATTCCACAAGATAGGCTATTAAATACCTCATCTCAAGAAATCAAAAGGAAACCAGAAAGCATCTGGATTGAATGAAAATAAAAACAGAGAATCAAAATCAGGAGGACAGAGCTAAAGCAGTACCTAGGGGGACGTTTACAGTACTAAACACCCTGCATCAGAAAACAGGAAGTTCTCAGATCAGTGGCCTTTGCCACGGCTTTAAGAAGCTAGAAAATGAAAGTTAAACTAAAAACAAATAGAAACCAATGAAATAGAAAAGAAAAAAAATACAGAAAAAAAAAATCAATGAAACTGAAAGCTCTTTTTTTTTTTGGAAAGCTCTTTATTTATTGGAAAGATCAATAAAATTGATAAACCAATAGCCAAACTTATCAAAGAAAAGGAAAAAGATATAAATTACCAGTATCAGGAAAGAGAGACCATCACTACAGATTCCACAGACTTAAAGGAGTAAAGGAACATTATAATTAACTTCAAGCCAATAAATTCAACAGTTTAGATGAAATGGACACATTTCCTGAGAGACAAAACTACCAGAGCACACTCAAGAAGTAGATAATCAGAATTTCTTTTTATCAAATCATTAAACAACTTCCCACATCAAAAACTTCAGGCCTCTACATGAGAAAAAAATTTTAAAAAATAGTGAATATATGTGTAACTGATATATTTTGTTGTACACCCAAAACTAACACCACATTGCAAATAAACTACACTCCAATAAAATTTTTAACCCCCACTCCCCAAAACAACAACAAAGTAAAATGGAAAAATAAAACACTAAAAACCAACCAAACAGCAGAAAAACCTTACGCCTGGAGGGCTTCAGTGGTGAATTCTACACAAACACTTTTTAAAGAAAATCTAAATACTCCCCAATTCCCTAATATTAAAATCAGACAGACATATGAGAAAAGAAAAATACAGATCAATATCCCCCAGGGAAATTGATGTAAAAATTTTAAACAAAATGTAAGTAAACTGAATCCAATAATACATAAAAAGGGTAATACATCAGAAGCAAGTGAAGTTTATTCTGGGATACATGGTTCGTTTGACATTTGAAAAATCAGTGTAATTACCATTTACCAAAGTAAAAAGCAAAAACCACACAATCATCTCAACAGATGCAGAAGCAGCATCTGACAAGATCCAACATCTCCTTCTTGGCTGAATTCCAAAATACATTTCATAAAGACACTGCTCTCTTCTGCTCTCTGGCTTCTATTTCACCGTTCCAGAACATCTGCCTTTATTATATTCACCAGGGTCTATTTCTGAAGCACAATATAGTTTGCTTAGAAACAGCATGGACTCTGGAGCTAGACTACTTGGGTTCAAATTCCAGCTTCACTCCTTACTAGTATGTGACTTTGAACAGCTTTAACTTCTCCATGCCTCATTTTTCCTATCTACAAAATGGGGATAATAATAGACTTCCCTCACAGGGTTTTTTGAGGATCAAATAGGTTAATATAAAGTAAGTATAATATAAATATATTTATATATATATAATAAATATAAATATAATATAAAGTAAAATAGGTTAATATAAAGGCACTTAAGACAGTGCCTGGGAAACAGTAACAACTATGAAAATGATAATGATTATTATTACCTATGGAAAATGCTGCTGCTGCTGCTAAATTGCTTCAGTCATGTCTGACTCTGTGCAACCCCACAGACGGCAGCCCACCAGGCTCCTCTGTCCCTGGGATTCTCCAGGCAAGAATACTAGAGTGGGTTGCCATTTCCTTCTCCAACGCATGCATGCATGCTAAGTCACTTCAGTCGTGTCTGACTCTTGTGACCCCATGGACAGAAGCCCACCAGGCTCCTCTGTCCATGGAATTCTGTAAGCAAGAGTACTGGAGTGGGTTGCCATTTCCTTCTCCTTAATCTGTGGTTGTTTTTAAATGATCACTTTGTCATGTTGAGAGGCATTTCAGCAAGTTAAATTGAATCTGAGATAGAAGTATAGGGTGGTGAGGTCAAGGCAGAGCCTGGTGTTTGAATCCTGGCTTTATTATTTTATCGCCCACCATCAGCTGGGTGACCCTGGGCACATTACTTAACCGCTCTGGACCTCCTTTCTTTAAAAGGATGGTAATACCTAAATTCATCAGATTATTGTGAAGACTGTAACAATCTGATGAAGGAGTAACAGATACCCTTTTCTTTTCCTCAATCTTTTACTAAGGTCAGACTTTTTTTTTTTATTCCCTTCCCCCTTTTCTTACCAGAATACTTTCCAATTGGACTGGTCTCAGGGTCAGCTTCTCCAGTGACCAACAGCAAATACTGGTCTCAGAGGAGGAAATACTGAAAGGAACATCTAACCTAGAACTTCCAGGGACAGAATTAAATTACTTCTCAGGGTCAAGAGGGTGTTCTTTTAGGGACCCCATCAAATGCCCAGGATTCTGATGCAAAGGGCCTGGGTTCTCTCCAATGAGCTTATGATTGATCTTCTCTTCCATCCATTAGCTGGCAATACTTCTAAAGATCAGCTCTGGAACTTCTAATATTCTTCTTTTGGGAGTTAATTACTATCTATAAAGATAATGACTCTAAAAAAATTTCCCACTGTCATCTTTTATGAAAACTTTAATCCTTATAAAAATGTGAATGTCCATACTTTAAGATTATCTCTATATCTAAGCACATCCATCCCTTGGTGTATGCTCTGGGTCCACATGAATTTTGTCCCCTCAAACTGTTGATCATTTATCTGTGTTTCTGGGTCCGTGCACTTTTGATTCCGCACCCCTAAGAACTGTTGGTTCCCTCTCTCCATCGTCAGTAGTCACATCTATTCTGCACTTCTCAAGTTCACTTACTTCAGAACCATCTCTGTTAAACTTACCTTCTTTGTCCCTACATATGGTCTGTCACCAAGTGATCCCACTAGGCTTTAGATAGACATGCTTCTCCTCTTCTGGTTACTCGAGCCAAAGCCAGCAAGGAGGTTAGTGCTGTAGTCTTGCTGTAAAATGACTGCTTTTACAAGACAACAGCAATAACCTCCTTGCTGGCTTCCCCTCTCAGACCTATTCCACTTGCAGCAAAAGAACTTCTTACTCAGAAGCTATTTTGAAAATAGCAGTAATTTTAATTCTATTTAAACCAAATGATTTAAGACTTAAAGACATGACCCTAACAACCCCCATCCAGTGGCCTTTAACACTCTGGATCCAGCCTCAAGAATCAGTCAACTAAGTCTTTTCTCATCACTGCACAATCCCCAGCCTCAGGCACTGACTCCAGATCCCACACGCTCTTAATGATTACATGGTAAGGTATTTGAGGACATGGACTCTGGGGTCCTAGGTTACAACTGTTTTATTTGTTCAATACAGTTGTTCTAGCTATAAACCTCTCTATGTCTCAAGCTTCACGTAGAAAGCATGACAACAACAGTACCTATGACCTTATAGGTTATTGCAGGGATTAAATGAGGTAATCTGCATCACACACTGGAGACAACATCAGACATGTAGTAAACACTTAGAAATCATTAGCTACCACTCCTCTCCTTCGATGACTATATTCCTAACAAGAGTCCCAGGCAAGCTGAATCAAGGAACAGACAGGTTACTCAGTATTGCCCCTAAAATTACTGAAATACTAGTGAAGGACATAGGTTTTAATCTGGGAATCTGACTTACCTTTAAATCTGAGTTGGCTGCAAACTTCTGTCCAATTAAAGCTGCATTTCCTCCTACATAGTGCTGTAAGACAGTTCAGTGCTATTAGGCAGTTTTTTAGCATAACTATGCTACTCAAGCTTAATAATGTTTTGATTTAATTATAGTCCATTTTCTCCCCCCAAAAAATTTGAGGTGACAAGTACACACAGATGGGGTTAATAAAAACATTAACCCTACAGATGAGGAGACAATGAGTTATAAGGAAAGGTGAAAAAAAAAAAAAAACAAACAAATTGCTACCTTTGGAAAACAGTATAATTGCCTTAACTGTAGGTCAACCTTAGCCTTGAGCTTCCAGGCAGCCAGAACAGATAAATGAAACAAAAGGAAATAGGACAAGTATGGACAGACTTTATCTTCTGCACTGTGATCCTTCTAAAATGAGGGTAGGACTATGTCAGTTTCCTCCTGAAAATCATTCAATATTACAATGACCTAAAATCCAACTCTCAATTTTTTTTCCTGATGTATATTTGATATATAAATTACAACAGTACAATGTAGAGATTCACTTTTTCAAAGTTATATCCCATTTATAGTTATTATAAAATATTTTCTATATTCCCCATATTGTATAATATATCCCTGTAGCTTATTTTATACCTAACAGTTTGTATCTCTTAATCCCCTAACCCCTATATCGCCCCTTCCCCCTTTCCCTCTCCTCACTGATAACCACTAGTTTGTTCTCTTTATCTGTGAGTCTGTTTCTTTTTTGTTATATTCACTAGTCTGTTGTATTTTTTTAGATTCTACATATCTAAGCAATATCATATAGTATTTGTCTTTCTCGGACTTTATTTCACTAAGCAAAATACCCTCCAAGTCCATTCATGTTGCTACAATGGCAAAATTTCATTCTTTTTTTATGGCTGAATAATATTCTATCACATGCATGCACGCGCACACACACTACATCTTTATCTGTTGATGGACACTAAGGTTGCTTCCTTATCTTGGCAACTGTAAATAATGCTGCTGTGAACACTGGGATGCATGTATCTTCTTGAATCAGTTTTAAAATCCAACTCTTAAGTGAGGTACATAGGTCTGTCTTTATCTGTCCCCTGCCTTCCTTTCTGCTTCCACCTGCCTATAGCTCTCCAAGTCTGCTTTCCTCTGTGTCTATGCCTTTAAGCACATGCTGCTTCTCTGACTAGGATTGCCTCCCCTTTCTCATTCACTGGTCGGGTGATTACTTTTCAAATATCATCTGTAACGTCACTTCTTCTGTACTGCTTTCTGTTGCCGTCTTCCTATGGTCACCTCCATCTCCACAATCCTCCTTCTAGAGAGGATTACAGATTCTTTGCTACTTGCCACCTCTAGACTCAGAACAGACCTCCACTACAGCCCTTGTCCTCTTGAGCTAGTGTCATCTGGGGACATGTCTAGCTCCTTCAAGGAAAGGACTGTCTTCTTACAGTAAGTGCTCAGTAACTGCTGCTAGATTTTGAGAAAGGAAGAAACACACATTGATGCATCAGGAATTATAAAAGCTTTCCTGGGAGTAAAATTCTAAAGGTAACGGGTTCTGAAAGAAGACACACCACATCTCTCAGCTGAGGACCTAAAGGAGAAGAGCAGAGAATTCAAGTCTAGTATTCCTTTGTGGTAAGGATGGATTCACATGCTCTGGAAACCTGACAAATAGGAAATAAGGCTGATGCTCTATTATGTAAGCTGAGAAACTTTACCAGCAGCTCTGTTGGGGAGGACTGAATGCTATCACCTTACCTCTCTAGTCCCTAGCCCCATGCAGAGGCATAGACTAAACAACTCAATTCTAGATGCTCAACAACACTTTTAGCCCAACCAAGTTTTGTGATGACGGATCAGTGGATTCAGATGGGATGGTAACGGCTTTCTATAGATAAATTGGAAATTTTGTGATATACAGGCTGAAATTTGCCCTTTTAACATGTTAACCTTAGTTTTTTATGTAACTCTGATGGCTAGAAGAATTTACTAAAAACCCCAGGGGAAACATTAAGAGTCCATGTAATGGATTTTAGAGTTTTCATATGCTAGTTATTATTAACTACTGTTTATCAGTCCATCTGCCTTATAGTTTAAAGGAGTTTGACAAGGTACCAAATGAAGTGCCACACTAGTGGAAGATAAATAACACATTTTAGGTTTTATAATGTTAAGAAATAATTTAGATGATGTAAAAGATAAAATTTCTGTAGAAAAAATGTTTGCATTATGAAACAAAAGGCCAAAGAGACTAGAACAGAAAGCAAAATTGCTGTTTTTTTTTTTTTAATTGGTGTTTTAAATACTACAATCTTAAAGACTTTTAAGCAGTAGATTTGCCATCTTGTTAGAACTATCAAGACTATTTCATAAATGATCAGAATCTTGGGAGTTCCCTGGTGGTCCAGTGATTAGGATTGCATTGGGGGACTGAGATCCCACAAGCCATGCTGCGTGTACAGAAAGGAAAAAAAAAAAAGATCAGAATCTCACTACCAAACCCAGCTATCAAAATGACTAACTGAGGTTTTAACAGCTTGCTGTCTCCTTGAGAAATTCAGCTGGGAAGGGCCTGTGCCCACTGCTAATGTCCAAATGGGTGGCTTCCAAAGGAATAAAAAAAACTTTAAGAGCTACCCAAGTGAGAAGTACACGCAAACTGGGGTGATGGGTAAGAGAAGATTTTAGGTAAAAATTGGGGATGAGAAGCAGTGGGCATTAGAGAGAAGCTTAAACAACAAAATCCTGCCCTTAAGAGGTGTGAGGGCAGGGGAATTGGCAGGTGTGTGAGCCTTGAGGAAGTGTCTGGACCATGTAGGCTCCAGAGCCTTGTTTGCGATCACCAGGTGGGCGTGGAGACTCCTAAGTTCTATCTTTGACAGTCTTTACCCTGTAGACCAATGGTTCTCAGAACAAGGTGGTCAGAATAGCATCCACATAACCAGGAAACTTGCTGTAAGGGTAAATTCTTGGGACTACCCCATAAGTACTGAATCAGAACTCTGGAAGAGCAGCCCAAGAATCTGTGTTTCAACACCTTTCACATGACTCTGATGCACATTCAGGTCAGAGAGCCACCAAACTAGACCAGTGGTTTTCAATCAGCGTGATTTTGCATCCCTTCTCTCCCCGACCCTGGAAACATCTGACCATGTTGGGAGACATTTTTGACTGTTGCAATATGGGAAAAGGGGGAGTGATACTGTCACTATTTCTCTGCGGGTTTGGCCTTTTTTGGTTTAGGAAGAACTGAGCCAAATTAATATTACTGCAAGGTATCAGCCAAGCAGTACCCAAACAACTCTGGAGTAGACATTTTCCTACTTTAAACCTGAGTAACATGAAAAAAGAGCAATTTCATGGATGACCCAGGACTAAAATTTTAGTAAGTATGCCTCATTAATGTTGGCTGAATTGAAATGACTAGCAACAGCAGAGTTAAGGGAAGGTCAGATACACACTTTTCCAAAAAGAGAAAACACTACAGAATTGCATTGCCAACAATTACCCGCTATGGGTGAACTGGAGAAGAGTTGCTCGGTTGCTTCTAGAAACCATACAAAGTGTCTTTTCCCACCCTATCTTAATTTACCACTGGTAGACAGACCTGGGCTTCCGGGAACTCTGATGCAATCTGGGCGATGTCATGGAAAGTTTCCTTATCACTGAAGAAGCGTTCAGCAGCTGCTCCCTTCCCCATGAAGTGAACGAAGGCTTCTTCTAGATCATTCCTCGAACGCAGCTCGCTGTGATCTTTCCCATTCCCAGGGCTCAAGCCAAGTGCCCGCAAGAGCTTCACCCCTGACAGCACTACGTCTACACATGCATTGACGCTGCAAGGAAGGAAGGAAGAGATGGTGTGAGAGAAACCAAAACACTGGGACTACAGCTTTACATTTAACAACAGGGAAATGTTTCAGAAACCTGACCTGGAAAGCAAATAGCATATGGTGGAAGGAGGATTACTTTATCTGGATATGTATGTCTTATCCTGGCAAGAGCTTGGTAAACTTTTACACTCATCACAAAGCAAGAAGACAGGTGCTCAGCATTTCAGAACAAAGTATCATAACACAAATACACCATTTCTGAGAAAATAATGGCAGAGCCAAACTGTTTGGATTAACCCTGGCTGTGTGACCTGGCCAAGTCACTTTAATTTCTTTGTCTTCAGTTTCCTCCTCTCTAAAATCGTGTAATACGAGTATTTAACTCATAGGGCCATTGTGAAGATTAAATAACACACGTTTAGGAACACTGCTTGTTACAGAGAAAGCAAAGTAAAAGTTTTTGTCAAAAGCCACCTTCCCTTAAAAGACACCTGAGGATGGTGGTAAAATACACTACTTCCAGGTGAAACTCTGAGCGCTGAGTGATGTCTTAAAGACCTAAGCGCACCTGCAGCCTTGTAACAACTCAACACTTGGCAGGTGTTCATCATCATGGACTTTACAGACTAGTCAGTCAGTGTGGTGTCACCTGGTTAATGCTTACAGATTTATAAAATACACATGAGGCTGTCTGGCCCCACCTCTCCCATGCATGCATGCATGTAGAAGCTGTGGCTTACATTTTCAGTGGTTTGTGTGTATGTGTTTTCCAAAAGCCATTCCTTTCTAAAAAAGAAGTTCCAAATACTTTGGGCAGGGGGATGAGGTCCCTGGGCACCCTTATTCCTGCCTCTGCCATCCCTGCCAGTAGGGTTGGATGACCAAATGAAACAGCTTTGGGTGAAAAGGGTGGCTGCCCATCCAGGCTAGTTCCAAGTAGTTAGGAAACCAGAAGCTGTGTGCTTCCCTGGTAGCTCAGATGGTAAAGAGTCTGGGTCGGGAAGATCCCCTGGAGAAGGAAATGGCACCCCACTCCGGTATTCTTGCCTAGAAAATCCCATGGAGGGAGGAACCTGACAGGCCGCAGTCCATGGAGTCACAAAGAATCAGACACAACTGAGTGACTTCACTTTCACTTTTCATGAAACCAGAGGTAAATTCATCAACCAACAAGGCCCAATGGATTGGATTCTGGTGTATAATATATAACTACAATGTCTCCCTTCTACTCTCCTTTAAAAGTCTCTTGATCACCAAGTCGTTAATGGCAGCCAGCTCTAAAGATGAGGAGAGAGACTGCAGTAAGGGAGAGGAATTTTATTTTTCATCAGATGCAGTTTTAATATTTATGAGCATACATCACTTTTAGAACTGAACAAATAATTCTTAAAAGGTCCTCATGTGGGCTAGATAGTATTTACATCACTCAAGGGAGGTTTACAAGCGCCGGAAGAGACACAGCCCTCCTCACAACACAAAACTGACTACATTCTCGTTAAGACTCTATTATTAACTCTTCCCCTATGAATCCCAAATTTTTGAAAAGGTTTTTGCCTACCATACAGCATTTAAATACTCGAATGGTCTTATTCTTTTAAAGTCAAACATACATAATTACTCTGATCAACTGGGAAAGTATAACCTAAGAGTAAGTATACCTTTCATACAAAGCACATAAAACACACTGACATGCATGTGGCAGGTTCTTACTCACATAAGATATTCCTTTCACAGGCTACATGATACGAACCAACACACCTTGTAAACTGGTCTCAATGCTGCCTCACACGGAGTGTCCTTTATTTCTACTGCACGTCACATTAGATGTCTGAAGGGTAGAAGCTTAAAAGGAATACAGGTATCCCTGGCTCTCAGACTCCGGAAGGCTCCCAAAGTTCAGACAGTGAAAGTTTGGATAGTGTGGGACATTACTTCCATGAAGTAACTAAATGGATTTGGGTCCTGAGTCTGCATAGCAAAGGTTCAGATACCAAGGGATGTACCCATATTTGGAAATAACGACTTCAAAATAGACGTCAATAAACACATCACTTCCATATCTAGTTATGCTGAGAACTTAAGGAGAGTTTGATTTCTTAAAGATGAGAATGGAGGAAGTTCCAGTTACAAAAAACAAAACCAAAAAGAACAGTTTATTTAGCATATTTTGCAGCACAAGACAAAACCCAACTGAACTAATTTTGAGTTAAAACAATATAACTACCATAGAAACATTTTCCATCCCCCACCTAATCATACCATGAACACTAAAGGGGAAAATCTTGAGAAAAAATCTACATGATAGCTATTAAAAGAAAATCATTGTGCCCTACTATGTGCCAGATACCAAAGTACTTTTACCTCTGCTTTCTAATTACATTTTATAATACTTCAAACAGAACAGGAATCTTTCTCTGCACTTACATCAATTCAGCAGCATACTAAAATGTAAATAAGCATGCTACTTATAGGGAAAAGAAGTGTGTGTATGTGTGTGTGTGGTGGTGGGGGGGGGGTGGTCAAGGTGGAGCAAAAAACCAGAAGACAAAATTATGTTCATTTGACACTTATGCAGAATTTCACAGAAATGTATCAAAGATTACAATGTGAGTTTTGAGAAAACACAAAATAAAATAATTGAAGGTAAAATGAAGGAACAGATGCTGAATGCCTATACAAGTGGTGGTGCTAGCAGAGGGCGCTGGGAGCCAAGGCTGCCAGGCATATTATTAGAAATCTGGGGTTGGGGCGGGAAAGAGGAATAGTTTCTTCTAGTCTGTAAATTCCTTAAAGACAAGAATGGGGTTCTTATCACCTCCCTTCTGTTTTATCATCTGTAAAACGTTTCTTAAGGTTCTTTTCAGCTTTCACACTATGCCTGAGATAGAATGAAAGCTAATCATAATCACTCTAAGATACAGAACCACAGAGAGGAGAAACCCAAGAGGGCAGGATCAGTAGTCCTTGGGCCACACCCTAGATGATGCTCTGGACAGAGAAAAAGGCAGGCATTTTCAGACAGACCACACCAATCTGCAAAACATTTTAAGACAGGGAAGTAGTCATCACTCCTTTCAGCTGAGAAAAGTAAGGCTGGGGGTTAACTAACATTCCAAGGTCAAGACTGGAGGAGCCTACATTCAAACCCAGATTTATCTGATATTGAAAGCCACAAGGAGCACGCACAAGCAAAGATGCAGAAGGGATTAACCTTGTGTCTGGATACAACAGGAATGGTGATCCAGTTAGGAGAGTCTGAACGTGGTCCGAGAAGAGCAAGGCAGGTTTCAAAGGTCAGAGTGAAGCCAGGTGAGGGAGAACGAGTGCTAAAACAAGGGGTTTATCATGTACCCAACAAGTCTTAGGACCAGAGCCCGATTCTGAGCAGAGGCAGCATACATTTTAGAAAAATGTGGCTGTGGGCTTGCCATTGACCATCTTCTTAAAACCATTCCTTTATTTCTCTGATCCTTTCCCACCAGGCCCTTACATGGCAGTGCCTGCCCCTCATCCCACCCTTGCCATTTACCTTCCCTTCTTGTTCTCTTCCTGGGTGATGCTATCTAGCCTCTGGCCTCAATCTAGGTGCTGGAGTCCCTAAACTGCGACCATGCTCCTCAGCTACAGCCTCTAGCTGTCAGTAGCTGAAGGCTCAGCTTCCTCTATAATCCTATAGGAATGTACATTTCTCCCCTCTGAAACCAAACTGGTTACCCTTCACCACAAACTTGTTCCTTTCTTAATCTCTCTTCATGGCAACAAGGTGGCACATAGAGCCACAAATGGGTTTAAGGTGCACCTCTGGCATTGACAACTGTGAGATCATGGGCAAATCAGTATTTCCAAGCCCCAGTTCACTCTCTGTGAAAACTGGATGACAATATTTATTGTTGCTTTAGTTGCTAAGTCGTGTCTGACTCCTGTGCGACCCCATGGACTGTAGCCCACCAGGTTCCTCTGTCCATGGGATTTCCCAGGCAAGTATACTGGAGTGGGTTGCCATTTCCTTCTCCAGGGACTGAACCCACATCTCCTGCATTGCAGGCAGGTTCTTTACCACTGAGCCACCAGGAAAGCTTGACAATATCTGTATCTGCCTACCTGAAGTTATAAGATCCCCAATACTAAGAACCTGTCATTTGCAACTGCCTCTATTTACTCTACCACATCTAACCACTTGTCAAGTCTCACCTGTTTAGCACCAATGGCAAACAAGAAAAAGCTCTACGGCTTCAGCTAGTGTCAGGGTCTCAAGACTTTCCTCTTTATTAGTCTGTTACCCACAAAAATAATGTGAAGTAGTCAAACAGGTCAGAACCACTGCTCAAATTTTCCAATCCTCCAGTTAAGTCTGTGAAAAGAACTTAGCATTATTTGTGTGTGTGCACGCCCATTCACGCTCAGTTGTGTCCAGCTCTTTGCGACTCCATGGACTGTACCTGCTCATAAACTTTTATGGGTTTCCCATCACCCACACTGACACACAAGGCTCCTTTCAGTATCATCTTGACATCTATCATAAAGTCCTTGCCCTAAACACAGGACCAACCCGCTATTGCCAAACAAGCCAAATACCTTTTTCACATTTGGTTCTCTCTTCCCAGGGGGACTTATTTCCCAGCCTTCTTGTGGATAAATTCTTTTTTTCTCCAGGGCCTGACCCATGCAAGTCACTGTAGCAGAATGTATTTTACAAGATGGCCACACGTGCCCCCTCCCACATGTTCATTTCACAATGAGAGGCTGACGCTCCTCCCTCCCAGGTGCGTTCTAGGTCCCCTCTCCTCAAAACCACTTGGACCTGGGCCTATGAGAAGTGACACTGTGTGCTTTTAAGGTTAGGTCATAAAAGGCATTAATACTACTACCTGGTCCCTGTAGTGAATCCCTCCCCTAGTCCAGTCATCCTGAGGTGAGGAAGCTAAATAGTTACAAAGAGAAACCACCTGCATGTGTTCAGGTAAAACCACGACTGAGGTCACAGCTGACAACAGTCAACACCTTGAGATGATCCCAGGTACAGCCATCACCTTCCTGAAACTGCATGAAACCCCAAATGAGAATCGCCTAGCCGAGCCCAACTGAACCTCAGAATCATGGAATAAAATGGCCACTGGTTTAAGCTAAGTTGTGGGGTAATGTGTGATGTAGCAATAGTAAATGGATTGTCAGCTTCTAGATGGAGCTTCTCTTGAAACCTCATCCTGGGAAGAATTACTAGTTATTCTCTGGGACACAAGAAAGCACTTTTCACAATTGTTATGGACAGCATTGTGTCCCTCTCCCCCACCCCACCCCCCCATTCATATTGAAGCCCTAACCACAAATGTGACCGTATGTGGAGATAGGGACTACTTAAGGAAGTAATTGAGGTTAAATGAGGCCATTATCCAGGATTCCCAAGTGGTGCACTGGTTAAAAAAAAAAAAAATTGCCTGCCAGTGCTGGAGACAAAGGAGATGAGGGCTCGATCCCTGGGCTAGGAAGATGCCTTGGAGCAGGAAATGGCAATTCAGTCCTCTTGCCTGGACAGAGGAGACCGGTGAGCAACAGCCCCTGGGGTGACAGAGTCCGACGTGACTGAGTGCGCATGCACAGCCATGACCCAATAGGACTACTGTCAGTTTAAGAGGAGGAGACACCCGAAGTGCTCAAGAACGGAAAGGCCATCTGAGTACACAGCGCGAAGGCAGCCACTGGCAAGTCTGAGAGAGAGGACTTCCTCTTGGATTATCAGCCTGGAGAACTGTGAGAAAATGAATGTCTGCTGTTTAAAAAGCCCCCAGTCTGTGGTCCTCTGTTACGGCAGCCTAAGTGGACTAATACAATAATGAACATATTTGTTTCCAAAAAATGAGGCTGGGACCTTGCTTCATCCATCCCTGGATCCTCAGAACTTAGCATGGACCTACCGCATACCATGCAGTTAATGAATATTTATTCAAAGTGTGTGCTTAGTAATGTCTGACTCTTGGCAATCCCACAGACTGTAGCCCACCAGGTTCCTCTGTCCCTGGGATTTGCCAAGCTAGAATGGCTCCAGGGGATCTACACAACCCAGGGATCGAACCCATGTCTCTTGCATCTCCTGCATTGGTAGACAGATTCTTTACCACTGCATCACCTGGAAAGCCCATGAATTGACTGAAGACTCACAAAACCAGGGAGGACAATTCAGCTGATAAGGATACAGGTGAAAGTGCCTGAATTTGAAAGAAGAGTTAAAAGAAAATGCACCTGAAGAAACAATAAAAGTGTTAACATATATATATATATATATATATATATATATAACTACTACCTAACATTAGCTGTCTGCTCTTTAAAGCAGACACTATGCTAAATAACAAAGATTATTTAATCTTCATGATAACTCTGCTTTACCTTACCCTTTATGGTTCCGATACTCACAGGAACTAGTAGCGTACTTGGTAGAAGATCTGCTTTTGTGGCAAGATATTCCAGTCGAACTTAGACAAGAACTAAAATTCGTAGAGGGAATAACTTACTTACACGAGACAGGAGAATATAAAAATAGGAGGCACTGTGATTTGTGAGAATCCTAAAATTGCAATGTCATTGAAATCTGGGGAAGAAAAGAGTTTCAAGGAGAAGGCATGCTTAACGTGTGGAAGGCTGCAGAGAGCTGACAGTGAAGACTGAAAGTGGAAGCTGATTATGAAAACCCACAAAGCTTTGATAAGCTTTCAGAGAGACGTTTCAGTAGAATGGTGGTCTCCAGACTATGGCATTAAGGAAGCGAAAACAAGGCGTAAAGAAAGAAACTCAGGAGCTAAAGACAGCGACCACACCTTCAAGTAGTTCAGAAGCAAGAGAGTGCCACTAAAATGGAAAGACCAAACATTTCTGATTGCCTTCAGAAGAGCAGAGATTGGAATGAAAGCGACCTGAACTTTACGGAGTCAGGCTGAGCGGGATTTCCAAGAGGCTATTAGGCTGGTTCTGGGGGCTGGTCCTACCGAGACGAGGAGGGTGTAGGGGCCAGCCGAGAGGAAAAAGCAGTCTGGTGAGTCCCGGCAGCAGTGACGAGTGGGGCTCGTCCCAGACGTGCGTCGCTTCTCGCCAAGCAGGTGGCGTGGACAACAGCACCGAGGGGCCTCCAGGGGACCTCTAGGGACCTGCTTCCCCGCCGGCTCTACCCCCCAGCTCCCAAGCCGTCAGACCTCCGCCAAGGCGGCCCTCAGAGGTCCGGGGCACCCGCACCTCCTGTAGACAAACAGAGAGGCAGGCCCCGCAGGCACTCACCCCACGGCCACGCGGCGCCAACGCCGAGCCGGCCGCACGATGAGCGCGTCCCAGGCGGCTGCCAACCGACCCTCAGGGGAGCCGGCTCCTGGGGGTGCGGGCGCCGGCCCCAGCTGCAGCGAACTCCACAGAGAGCGCAGGGCCGACCCCGGCAGCTGCGGTTCCAGCAGGAAGACGCAGCCCACCGCGAGCGCCAGGAAGCCAGCGTACGCGGAGCCACGCCACAGCGCCATGGAGACAGAGGCGTGGAAGCGACAGAGAACACCTCCTTGCCCGGCCCTCACCTCTTCCGGGCTCAGCACGCGCCGACGTAGACTCGCGCGCCACGTCACGCCTGCGCGCCGTGGTCCCTCGGATGGGCGGGGCGCGGCGGGGCGGTAGACGTAAGAGAGGGGCGGAGACTCCTGTTCCTTGGTAGGAATCTTGGCTCTTGGGGGCGCGCGCGGTTTTGAGGCTCTGAGGGAGGTTGGACAAAGGCCATAATGTCTGTCCAGGCGCTGTACCCTTTCCCAGAACTCCATCCGTACCCAAAAATAGAGAGGCAAGGATCCGTTTGTTTTCCTAGTAGGATGAACCAGACCGATTTTGAAGAAGCGGGTAGACCGCGTGTCAGTCTACCGGTCGTTGTTCCAATTTGAGCTGAACCAGCAGTTCCTCAGAGGGGCACAAATCGCACTCGCCCTGTTTTAATCTGTCCCTCTGCCAGTCTGTCCATCCTCCATTGTTAACTAAGCTCACCGTCTTTCAGACCCGGGGCTTGGCGCTCCCCAGAGGAATACGATGGCAGCAGCGCTGCCTTGAGCCCTTGGGGACACGAGTGGCAAGGGGGATTCTGTCCCTTTGGAGGGTGACCGAGACCTGCAGCTGTTTGGGGGCGTTTGCCCTGACTGAGGGAAGTCCGCAGGGATTGTCCTCGCTGGATGATCAGCTTCGAACCTTAAAATAACCCTTGGGGGCGCTGTTCCCTTTAACAACCTCAGAACATGCACAAATGCACAGTCTTGTGTACAACACAAGGGGTTTGGGCCCTGCGTTAAGAAACCCTGGTTTCTCCTCGTCTCCCTTGGTAACATGACTTAAACCCAGCAGACCCTGTCTTCACTATGACTCTTCTGTGTGTGAGCCTCCGTTGAGAGCCAGTGAAGCTAGGCTTGCTGCCAGCTCATTCTCAGCAGTCGTCTTGCCAGGCCTGGTCTTGTTGCTGGATGGTTTCCATTTTTCCAGTTCTGCTGGCTCCTGACCTTGGCTCTGTGTCCGATTTTCCATTCTGCTCCTGACCTTTGGACTTGGCAGTGGTTCTTTATTTCTCTAGCTTTGATCTTGGGCATTTGGCTTCATTTCCCCCAGCATTTCCCTATCCTGGTCATCTACCCTCCCTGTTTCACCCCACCCAGCCCACCTGACCATAACATTCCTTTCAAAGGAGATGTTCACACAGGAAGAGATCTGGGATATTACAGAAAAGAAAGGAGCCAGTGAGATCTGTGTGAAGCTGTCTTCACTAGAGTTACCTGTCCCTTCTCTCACCTCAGGGAGACATGTCAGTTAGTTCCCAGAGAAACTGCTCCCCCACATGACCCCCAGTGAGCAGGTTTTCCTACCACCCTATAAGTGACTGAACCAGCACGTAATTCAAAAGCAGTGAATTCACTGACTGGCCAGAGACTACGTCTCTCCACTGAGAATTTGAGCCAAGAGTCAAGAGTCTGTAGCTAGTTGGTTTGGGTTGTGGACCTGCAAGGTCACATAATGTTGAAGGTTAGATAGGGCCAGTTAAATATATTCCCAAGGTGGAGTTTTAGGGGGCAGCTGAGGAAGCTGAACTGTGGGAAGACCATGGAGCAAACAAGCTTAGAGGAAGAGGAAAAGTGATGTAAAAATAAAGCCACCTGGGGCCTTCCCTTCTGGCTCCCAGGAGACTTGCTAAGCTGCCAGCACTTTGTACTGAATTCTTTTGCTTTTTCCTAGGCTTGCCAGAACTTTCCCCTCCTCTAGTTTTATTGAGATATAATTGACATATAACATTGTACAAGTTTAAGGTGTATTACATATACATTTTGTGCAATGATTACCACAATAAGTTTAGTGAACATTTATCACCTACATAACAATTTTTTTTTTCTTGTAGGACTTTTAAGATCTACTCTATTAGCAACTTTCAAATATATCATACTAGAATTTGAGCTTTACTCACAGAGGCAAAACTGAGACAGGCTGGAATCTGGGACCCTTTCCTACAGTGTTTTTACCTGAACAAATGTCTCCTCCCCTCCTCCTGGAGAAGCAGTTTACAAAGAAACTATGAGGGACTAAAAATAACTGCATACTTGGGGAGTCAGGCAAATTATGAACTATAAAATACAAAAAAGGCCAAAACACAACTGCCACTTCTTTTTTAAATTTAATTAATTTTTTAAAATACATTTTTTATTGAAAGTGAAAGTGTTAGTTGCTCAGCGATGTCTGACTCTGTGACTCCATGAATTGAGGCCTACCAGGCTCCTCTGTCCATGGCATTTCCCAGGCAAGAATACTGGAGTGGGTAGCCATTCCCTTCTCCAGGGGATCTTCCCTACCCAGGGATCGAATCCCGGTCTCCTGTGTTGCAGGCAGATTCTTTACTAGCTGAACCACCAGGGAAGCACCCCCCCCCCCCCCCCCCGCTTTTAAATTGAAGTGTAGTTGAATTACAATGCTGTTTTAATTACTCATACACAGCAAAGTGACTCAGTTATACATACATAATATGTATATTCTTTTTCATATTCTTTTCCATTATGGCTTACCTCAGGATATTGAATATAGTTCCCTGTGCTATACAGTAGGACCTTGTTGTTTATCCATCCTATATACACCAGTTTGCATCTGCTAATCCCAAACTCCCAATCCAACCCTCTCCCATTCTCCTCCCCTTTGCCAGCTGCCACTTCTGAGGTGCTGGGAGCCAAACCAGAGTGCTGCATGTGATCCCTGCACACAGCACCATGAAGCGGGTGGGCAAACCACCTGAGCCAACCTTCCAACCAGACCCAGCAATCCACCCTTACCCTCACCCCCCTTAAGGGACCAGCTCACCTGTCCTCCCTTAGAGAGCCAGCAAAGGCATCTGTTACTAGTTTTCACTGCCTTGTGCTACATCATGAGTTCCAGTTTCAGGCAAATTTCTTGCCTTAATTTCTTGTCTGGCCTCTTACTAACTTCTGTTGATTAAAGAGTTCAAGAACCCAGGCTGGTAACAAACAACAGCAGCTTGAACAAAACGGAAGTTGATTTCTCCTGTAAAAGTTCAAATGGTACTTCCTTGGCGGTTCAGTGGTTAAGACTCTGAGCTTCACAATGCAGGGGGCTTGGATTGGATCCCTGATTGGAGAACTAAGATCCCACATTCCGTGAGGTGCAGCCAAAAAAAAAAAAAGTCCAAACAGGGTGCTAATACTCTGGGCAACAGCAGCAAGCTAGAGATGCTCTGTGGCTCCTATTGGTTGGTCGTTCAGTGTCAGTTTGCACTGTGGGTGGAGATGAGGTGGGACATGCTGCTCCCCTAATTCTAACTGAGAATCAGAGGCAGGAGCTGCAGGAATTGAAGAACATGAGTGAGCGTTGCCCGTCATGGTGGAGCCTGTTGTGGCTTCTGGTCTCATAGCAGTCACAGGGGGCTTGATTCCTTCTGCTGCTCACTAGGGGGTCAGGGGCAGGCATTCAGTGTTCTCCGTACGACAGTTCCTCTTGAAAGATTTCATTAGTGAGCAATAGTCATTTCAGATTTGATCATCTATCTGTTTAATGATTCTGGAATGCTTTACAAGTCAATTGTTTTTCTTGAAGTTAGATTTCTGGGGGCAGTTATACAAAACAGCCCTAAGTGGATAGGTGGGGCTGCCCGTGCTGAACAAAGAGAAAAGGACTGTACAAGCCTCAAGGCACCCCTCCCCCAACCCAAACTGCTTCCAGACATGGCCTTTGTTATTGGTTATCTCTCTGAGGACCTTGAAATGAGAGCAAAAAGCAACTTTATTTCTGAAAGTTCAGAGGCAGACAGAGGCTACAGGTGTCCCACCCAAGACGCTGACCGGGAAGGCCAAGGAGCAGATCTCATATTTATATAAGGAGTTAGCAGAGTCCTGTCAGTCCCAAATTAGCTTAAGGCAAGGTCTTCCTTGATGGCCCAGAGGGTAAAGACTCTGCCTACAGTGTGAGAGACCTGGTTTGATCCCTGGGTTGGGAAGATCCCCTGGAGAAGGGAATGGCAACCCACTCCAGTGTTCTTGCCTGGAGAATCCCAGGGACAGAAGAGCCTGGAGGACTGCAGTCCATGAGGTCACAAAGAGTCGAACACAGCTGAGCGACTAACACATGCACACAGTCTTTAGCCTTGACATAAACACCAGTCAACACATAATCCATGTGACCTGAAGGGTCTTAAGAAGTAAGTTTTTTCCCACTTTTGGAATAGAAACTAAAGTAGGACCAAACAGGCCTCATGAAAGCTGGGATAACCCACTTTTCCCATAGTTTTAAGCCTCTAGGGTTTGATCTAAAGTGCTTGCTGAAGTCCATTCTGTGTCAAGGCCTTTGCTGATGCTGGGGACATCACCCAACACAGGTCACACCCAAAGGCCAGCATCAGAGCACAGCTTTGATGGTTATAGAAAACTCTCAAGAGACAAAAGAGAAGGAATAAAGGATCCTGGGATCCGAAGATAGCAGGCTTTGTGTCTGGAGCCAGAGCTCTCAGGCTGTCAGACATCCTCCTCCCTAAGCTGCATCAGCAGGAAGCTAGCAAAACAGAGGATGGGCTGCTGCATGGGGCGAGGCGGCACGCTTGGAGGCACAGGAGCTGGGTGACAAGAATGGTGGCAGCCAAGCAGTGAAGAGAGGTATGCCGGCTCCTTGCCAGTGACCAAACCTTGCTGCTGGATTGGGAACTTCTTAGCGTGTGGGGATGTAACGGTGCAGTGGTCCTACATTTGCACTTCAGGATGAACTGCTCGGAGAGAGTGCTGAGCAGGGGAAAGTGGGAGGTGCAGTGCTTCTGTCTGGCAGGGACCCAAGAGCTTCACAGGGCAAACTAGTCAGCAGGCAGGTGAAGCACGGGCTGGTCCCACGGTGCTCTCTGAACACCTCAGGCTCCCTGGAATACTGCCATCACACTGCCTGGGGACTTCCTTGGTGGTCTAGGGGTTAAGAATCTGCTTTCCAATGCAGGGGACTCAGGTTTGATCCCTGGCGGGGAACTAAGATTCCACATGCCGTGGGGCAACTAGGCACCCGTGCTGCAGTTATGGAGCCCAGGCACCACAACGAGAGAGCCCTCACACCACAGTGAAGATCCCATGTGCCTCAACCAAGACCCAACGCAGCCAAATACACATAAATATTTTTAAAAATAGACAAACACTGCCTGTGCAGGCTTTTTGCGCGTGCAGGCCCTCCTGCTTGGTGTTCCTCTGCAGGCCATGTCCACCAGCCCTGTCATGCATCGTGCAGTATATGCTATAGTTCTGATTTGGGTTCTGATACTCTTGCAGCATATGTTTGGAAGGAAATGGAAAGAGTGCCTTGAAACTGCATTTCCTTCTTAATTCAAGAGCTTTAACAGTTCTCAAAGCATTTTGCCTTTGAGAGTTGTTTTCCAAACTAAAATAAGGAAAAAAATTAATGAAAGGAAGCAAAAACTGATCTGGCAGGACACCTCTGCTCTCCAGTCATCAGGGGCCCAGACTTGTTCTGTCTTTTGCTCTGCCACCCCTAGGGGACAGCAGAAAGGTGGGAGTACATCATGACAAAATCATGATGGCTTTGAAAGAATCAAATCAGGGCTCTGAAAGAAAGGAGAGGCAGTGAATGCTTGTTGCCAGGCAACCACCAGTTTCTACTTAAATGGAGAGATTGTGGGGCTTGATGCTTGTGGTTTTTTTTTTTTCCGGTTGTTGTTTGTTTTTGGCCAAATTACGTGGCATGTGAGGGATCTTAGATCCCAGACCAGGGATTGATCCTATGCCTGCTGTATTAGAATCGAGGAGTCTTAACCACTGGGCCACCAGGGAAGTCTCTGATGCATGGTTTTAAAACTCCGCTTCTGCCATCCACTATCTGGGTGACCTCAGGCAAGTCATTTAACCTTTCTGTTCCTCAGTTTCTTTACCTACAAAATAATTCCTACTTTACCAAATGGTTGTGGGAGGTAGAGTTATCCTAAAAGAGCCTACCACATGTCTGCTACATGTTGACACATGCCCAAACACTCCCTGCCATTGCTCTGATTGGATCTTGAGAACTATATTTAATTTTCTTCTCAGGCCTCCTGGACTGCCACTCTCTCACTTTAAGGAGGACCGGTGTCTCTGCACAGATCACTGTACAGTGACCTTTTCTAGTTTTTAGCTGCTCAGCCGCCTACAATATTCCTGAATGAAAATATGACAGTTTATTTATCAACTTTCTTGGGGTATACACTAAGAGTTAAATTTCTGAGTCATACGCTAACTCTTGTCCTCCTCAACTTTACTAGGTAATATAAGACATCTTTCCAAGTGGCCCATCAGTTTACCCTCCCACTAGCAGCATATGAGTTTCTGTGCTCCACATACATACCAATAGATTCTTAAAGTTTTGCCATTCTATCAGATGTGTAGTGGTGTCTTACTGTGGTTTTGACAAGGTTTTATCTGTTAGTTGTGAATATCTCATCCTCCACCCCTGTCACTTGTCTTTTCATTCTCTTCATAATATCTTTAGTGAATAAAGTTCTTAATTTTAACATAGTTAATAGTTTCTTCCTTTTTATTGTTGCCTTCTCCTTTGTCATTGGTACTTTTTGTTACTGTTTTCAAAAATATTTCCTTACTTGGGGTCATGAAAATAAATATTCACCTATTCTCCTCTTCAGAGGTGTAAGTTTTTATGTTTCATGTTTATATGTTTAATCCACTTTGAAATTGATTTTTATGTGTTGTGGCAGGGATTTTTTATAGATACCCAATTGGCACAGTGCCTTTTATTGGTCATTTCTCAACAACTCTGCATTCCCACCTTTGTCCAATATCAATTACCTACATATACGTGGATCTGTTTTGAGGCTCTTTATTCTGCTCCATTGGTCTATTCATTTATCCTCATCCCAGCACCTCACTATTTTGATGTGAGAATGTAAATTTTTTAACCTTAGTTTGCAAGAGCAGCTTGGCTATCCTTGGCCTTCTTTTCATTCCTGAATACACTTTCAAATTGACTTGTCAACAACAACAACAACAAAACAAAACCAAAAAAACAGTTAAGATTTTCATCAGTTTCATTTGGGGAGGACTGACATCTTTTCAGTACTGAGTTGTATTTCCTAAGACTACTTTATTCCTAAGACTACTTATTTATTTAGACCTACTTAAATGTTTTGCATAATGTAATAGACTTTTATGTGTAGAAGCTTTGCATATTTTTAGCATGATTTACTTCTAGATGCTTCAGATTTTTAGTAGCTTTATTGAGATAAAATTAGCATACAATAAACTTCACAATAGAGTGTACAATTTAATAAGTTTACCCAGTATACACATCCCAAACCATCACTACAATTCAGATAATAAGCATATCCATTACCTTGAAGGATCCCTCATGTCCGCCCTCTCATCCCTTCCTGCCTAGAGAATCCCATGGACAGAGGAACCTGACAGGCTGCAGTCCATAGGGTTGCACAGAGTCAGACACAACTGAAGCGACTTAGCATGCAGACTGTAGTGTGTATCAATATTTAATTGCTTTTGGGACTTCCCTGGTGGTCCAGTGGCTAAGACTACACTCTCCCAATGCAGGGGCCAATACCACTCTCCCAATACCTGGGCAGGAAACTGGATCCCACATGCTGCAACTGAGAGTTTACATGCCACAATTAAAGATCCCGCATGCTGCGATGAAGATGGATGATCCTGAGTGCTGCAACTAAGACACAGTCAAATACATGCAGAAATATTTAAAAAAATAAGTTAATTGCTTTTAAAAGAACTTTTTTCTTTGAAATAGTTATAGATTCACAGGAAGCCACAAAAAAATGGTTCAGAGAAGTCCTCTGGACCCTTCACCCAGATTCTCCCTTGGATCTCTACCTGCCTGGTTGCTTTCTGCCATTCGTGTGTGTGTGCATGCTCAGTCACTCAGTTGTGTCCAACTGTTTGTGACCCCACAGACTGTAACCCACCAGGCTTCTCTGTCTATGGGATTTTCCAGGCAAGAATATTGGAGTGGGTGGCCATTTCCTTCTCCAGAGGATCCTCCCGACCCAGGGATCGAACCTGGGTCTCTTGCATCTCCTGCACTGTAGGTGGATTCTTTCATTCATCTCTCTGCTGAAATACAGTCTGCTCACACAGAGCTTCCCTGAGCAACCAATGTAATATCATGAGCCTGGAGGACTCTCTCACCTCTCCCTCTTTTACTTTATGTCTAGAGCTTATTCATATCTGATTTTCTCATTTGTTTATTGTGATCTCATCCAATTAGAATATGAATTCTGTGAAAACAGGAACCTTGTCTGTCCTAGTCAGTGACTAGGATAGTGCCTGGCATTCAATAAATACTTGCTGAATAATAACAGATCTTTCAGCAACTGCACAATATGAATATTGTTCTCTTCATGTCACAGATGAGAAACTGAGAAAGATTATGCGACTTGCCCCAAACCACACAGTTGGTGGTGGTGGTATGGACATTGGGTGCTGAGATTTGAATCGCTGATTTCTAAAGACACACTACCCTCTCTTCTTAAAAAAATTCTGAAAGAGGAAGCAGGGCAGAACGAAGGTGACTGCATCTATCTCCTTAACAGTAGCTCTATTGGTTTTTTTTTTCCTTTTTATAACTTTATTTATTTTTATTTTTGGCTGTGCTAGCTCTTCACTGCTGCACAAGCTTTTCTCTAGCTGCAGTGATCTGGGGCCACTCTCTAGTTGTGGTGTGCAGGCTTCTCATTGCAGTGGCTTCATTGTGGAACATGGGCTCTAGGGCATGTGGATTTCAGTAGTTGTGTGTGTGGGCTGTAGTGCACAGGCTCAGTAGTGGTGGCACACGGGCTTAACTACTTCTCAGCGTGGGGGATCTTCCCTGATCAGGGATCAAACCTGCATCTCCTGCATTGGCAGGCAGATTCCTTACCACTGAGCCACCAGGGAAGCCCAGTAGCTCTTCTTTATACCACAGACTTAGACCCTAGTGCCAGGCCAGGGGTAGCGAACATCCCAAGTGATCAGTTCTTGGGGTCACTGGCCTCAGTAGCAGTGGCAGGGCCTGCAGGTCCCAATGTGGATGTTACTTCCCTACCTCCCAAAAAGGGCAGGCAATTCATCCCCCTCTCATGCTTATGTTTTTCTTTTTGTTAATGAATTAATATTTCTAGCAATTTACTTCTAAACCATTCTTTAAAAGCTCATCTAAATCTTTCAGGGCCATTATAACTCATTAGAATCTATTGCAAACCAATTTCTTTAAACAAGCCATTCCTGATGCTGAAACTTTTTTTTTAGTTTTTGGCACTATGTACTATTTAGAACAATAGAGAATAAGTTTTCAAATAAAAACTGGGTGATACACTGGAAAAATATTGGGTAATACACTGGAAAAATTATTTTCACACATAAAAATTCTGCATATCTTCAACTAAGGTTTATGGAAAAGTTAATTTCCAAAAAAGATACAAGCTTCATAAGTCATGATGAAAGTTAGCTGGCTTTCTTGAGAATGAAATTAAAAACAGACTGCACTGCTTACTTTTCAGCAAATTCCACTTTGCCAAATTTCAGAAGGAAAAAGCCTAACGTAATTTCAGTGTTGTCTCCTTGTCTGGGAGAATCTGGATGGCTTGCTCCTCTCTGACAGCCTACTTTGTCATCACTGCTCCTAACCACAGCTGAATCCATCAACAGGACAGCTTCACATGCTGATCATGCACAGCCAAGAATGACAAGCCCAGGTTGGTGCAGATAAATCCTCTACTTCTTCATTGGATCTCAAACATTGTTCTATATGCTCCAGTCAATTTGCATGGAGCTGATACAAGAAAGAAACCACATTACTCACTGCATATTCATCAACCTTCTGGAATCTGGTGCATTGGTCAGTTACTTTATCCAGTACAACTTGAGTGGGTATCCAGTAGCAATTTTTCTTCCAGAGCTCCTGATCTGTGGCCAAATGCATGATCCACTAAACTGAGTCATGCTGCAAACCGTGTTATAATCAACACTTTGGAAAATGTATCATCACTATCACATTCTTCAGAAGGAGCCGCTCTTGGTGACCATGATTCCTGTGGCTGTTCTGGCGTGGGCATAGGAAGGGCCCCCGTAATCCTCTTTCCTACTTCCTTTATCCAAGTTTTTTGGCTGCTCTTTCTCCAGTAAGTGAATACTGGACTTTTTCTGCTTAAAAAGGAAATTGTAAAACAATACATATTCAGTACATATTGTCTAGAAATATAGAAAAGAATGAGTACTTTAAAAATCACCCTTAATCCCACTGATCAACGTTCAGTTTTTTTGCTGTATATCTTTGCAGATTTAAAAAAATACTTTTATGTGTTTATTTTTGGCTGTGCTGGGTCTTTGTTGTTGCACTCAGGCCTTCTCCATTTGCAGTGATTGGGGGCCACTCTTCATTGCAGTGGGCAGTTTTCTCACTGCAGTGGCTTCTCTTGTGGCTCCCAGGCTCTAGAGCACAGGCTCAATAGCTGTGACCCGTGGGCTTAGTCTCTCTGAGGCATGTGGGATCTTCCCACACCAGGGATCCAACCCATGCCACCTGCATTGGCAGGTGGATTCTTTACCACAGAGCCACCAGGGAAGCCCTTTGCAGACTTTTTAATAGAATGTGTGCACACCGATACATACATCTTCACAAAAGTGGAATTTTATTATTATATATTTTGCTTTGTAATGATTTTTTTCTTAACAATATAATGAACACTGTCATATCACCAATTTTTTAAATCCAATATGATTTTTCATGGCTGCATAGGTTACAAGTTATTTAATCTACTGGTTGAAAATCAGACCGTTCGCAAGTTTTTGCTATTACAAACTATGAAGGAGGAACATTCTCATGGCAGAATCTGCAGTTTCTTAAATGTCTCTTTAGGATAGAGTCACATCTAGGGCCGAGGACACTTCCAATAATGTTCTCAGATTTGCCTCCATTAAAGTTGCTCTACCTTGCTTCTGCAGTAGCTAAGAATAACCCCACTCCACACACACTCTTGTTCATACTGCAGCCTTGCCAGCCCATCCCAAGAAGGATGCTTCAGGTGACCTCTCTGGCTTCAAGAAACCGCGAAGAGAGGGCATGTAGAAAGGGACTCAAACCATGTCTGAGGTCACACCTAGGCTCTCTAGGGCAAAGGATGGGGTCCCTAGGTGGAAAAAGACGAGAGAGGATGGGCCTCAGGGTCCCAGAGACTCCTCTTGGTGCCCGTGGATGTGTCTTAGAATCCCGGCTTCCTCATCTGCGGAAGGAGGATGAGATCTGTCGGTGATGGAGGTGCGCGGCTGTCACCTTCAGAGATGCATCAGAACCGAGCAGCGCCTGCAGGAGCGCTTCTGGCGCCTGGAGGGGACCGAGGACCGACAGTCTGGCGGGCAGTCTAGGAGCGCCCGGCAAGCTCGTGCCGCCGACGCCTCCGGGCTGGCCCGGGCCGGGAAGGAGAGCCGCTCGGAGCCCCCAGGGGGCGCCGCAAGCCCACCGCAAGAGCCGCAAACTCGCGGGGGTGGGGACCGCGCGAGCCACGGGGAGGGGGGTCCCGAGCCTCGCCGCTCAAGGGCTAGGCCCCTCGATGGGTTTCCATCTCCTGGAATTTCTTTTTCCGCACAACAAACAGAAACGCCATCAGCTCAACCTGTCCGCGCTAGGAGCGTGGGCTTTTTTCATTCCCTGCTCAGTCCCGAAGCTGCCGTGCAGCCTGCTCCTGGGCTTGAAGTCTTGGCTCCAGGGTTTTCAAACCTCAACGCGGAGGCCACCGCCTTAGGGCAGCTTTCCTTGACTCCGCCAGATCTCGGGGGCGTGGCGCCCGGATGGAGCCTGGTCCTGTTCCGTTGCGACCCACTTCCCCGGCTGGGCTGTCTAAGGATGGGGCTTTGGCTGCCTCCTTGAACTCGAGCCCTTATCGCAGCACCTAAGCACCACAGGGCCTCTGGCCCGTGGTTATAAGAGAGGGAACAGCCTCTTCTCTCTGCGTGGCACAGTCAAGGGCAGCCGCTTTGCAGAATAGAACCCGTGGCCCAGTTGTGTGTGTGTGTGTGTGATGGGTGGGTCTTGCATCTGTGTGGGAGTTTTTACATGTCAGCAGAGTGTGTGTGCTGTGTGATTGTGTGGATATTTGGGAGAAAGCATTTTCTAAATGAATGATATTCTATGTGGAGTTAAATATATGTCAGTGCGGACAGGATTTCAATCCTTGTTACTTGATGGTTTAGGTAAAATGGACAAATTTGAGGGCTGGGATGTGTGTGTGTGCTCACTTGTGTCTGACTCTTTGCGACCCCATGGACTGGGGCCTGCCAGGCTCCTTTGTCCATGGGATTCTTCAGGCAAGAATACTGGAGTGGGTTGCCATTTCCTCCTCCAGGGGATCTTCCCAACCCAGGTATCAAACCGGTATCTCTCCTATCTCCTGCTTTGGCAGGCAGATTCTTTATCACTGCTCCATCCACCTGTGAAGTCCTTGAGGATTGGAGGTTGGTTCTATATTTGCAACCACAGGCACCGAACCTTGGGCAAAATTCCTCCTCACTGTCTCCACTTTCTTAAAAGATCGTTGTTTAGAAGGAAAAATCATAACTCATAAATATACAACATGAACGTGTGTGAGATTTTAATTAATTAATGAGGAAACCAGTGATGTGTTAAACATCCCTTCAGAGGACAATACAAAGACCAGTTACACATACTGGCACTCAAGAATAATGAAATGAATTTGTTAATTGATCCAAAATTCGCTTCTTCCACAGTAGGGGGAAATCAATTGTATCTCCACCTGGGAAAATTCATTTGCTGCTGTGGACAAGAATCATTTATATAACTTTCAGTTTTCTATAACTTACGGACTCAAAGACAATGACAGGTGAAGACTAGTTGGAAGTCAGATAACCTGGAAGTTTACACTAGCTCAGTATTTGCTAGGGTACTTTTCCTCCCATTTCAAAAGACTTTCACGATTTTTCCTGACTGTACAGTTGGGTTGGGTGGCAAAGAGTTTCTTCAAAATTTTTGTGGAACTCTTTTCTAGGTGAAATCCTGCAGGAAACCCTGATATATTTTTTAATGTCTCAGTCAAAATAATTTATTATACAGTTAGTACATGTTCATTGTAAAAATGTCAAATAGTACAGAAGGTTCTTAAGTAAAAAATCAGCCTCCCTTCTCTTTGCCTCCCTCCCTCTCCCCTTTCAATTCCAGACTTATCTACTGTAGCAGTTTCCTATATACCCTATAGGTACCTTCTATGCATGCACAAACATGTTTTTTAAAATACAAATGGGATAAAAAGAATTTGTTCTTCTGTACTTTACTTTTTTTTCAATTAAAAAATATATTGCGGGAAAGCATTAGCGAAGTTTCTCAAAAAACTGAAAATAGAACTGTAAAGATCCAGCAAGTCCACTTCTGGAGATATAGCCAAAGAAAATGAAACACCGAAAAGATACATGTACCCTGATGTTCACACAGCACTATTTACAATAGCCAAGACAAGGACACAACCCAAGGGTCCATAAACAGATGCATGGATAAAAAAGATGTGGTATATCCAATGGAATATATATGCAATGGAATATTACTCAGCCATAAAAAGAATGAAATAATGCCATTTTCAGGAACATGGCTGGACCTAGAGACTGTCATACTGAGTGAAGTAAGTCAGACAGAAAAGGAGAAATACCATATGATATTCCTTATATGCAGAATTTAAAAAGAAATGATATGAATGAACTTATTTACATAGCTGAAAGACAATGAACTTACGGTTGTCAGAGGGGATGGATGGGGGGAGAGATAGGGAGTCTGGGATCGACATGTACACAATGTTATATTTAAAATGGATAACCAACAAGGTCCTACTGTATAGCACAGGGAACTCTGCTCAGTATCATGTGTCAGCCTGGATGGGAGGGGAGTCTGGGGGAGAATGGATACATGTATATGTATGGCTGAGTCCCTTTGCTGTACCCTTGACTATCACAGTATTGTTAATTGGCTATACCCTGATACAAAATAAAAAGTTAAAAAATGAAATTTTGCCATTTATAATAACATGGATGAATATGGAGGCTATTATGCTTAGTGAAATGAGTCAGAGAAAGATAAAACTGTGTGTTATCACTTCTATGTGGAATCTAAAAAATAAAACAACATAGTAAATATAACAAAAAAGAAACAAACTCAGATAAAGAGAACAAACTGATGGTTACCAGTAGGGAGAGGGAAGGTGTGAGGGGCAAGGTAATGGTAGGAGAGTAAGAGGTATATTGAGAAGGAAATGGCAACCCACTTCAATACTCTTGCCTGGAGATTTCCATGGACAGAGGAGCCTGGCGGGCTACAGTCCACGGGGTCACAAAGAGTTGGACACGACTGAAGGGACTTAGTACAAGTAGTATTCCATGGTTTGTGCACCCTTCACTTTTTAAAATTTAACTTTTATTGGAGTATAGTTGATTTACAGTGTTGTGTTAGTTTCAGGGGTATAGCAAAATGAATCAGTTACACATAAATCCACTTTATTTATACTCTTTTCTCATATAGGCAATTACAGAGCATTGAGTGGAGGTCCCTGTGCTCTACAGTAGGTTCTTATTAGTTATTTATTTTATGTATAGTAGTTCGATACCCTTATTTGACCAGTTTTTTATTAACAGATTTTGTTAGGTGTTTCTAATTTTCTGGTTTGTAAACAAATACTATAATGAACCTCCTTAATCAGTATTTCTGTATGGTGATATTTATCTACATATAAGGTAAATTTTATGAGTGGAATCACTGGGTTTAAGGTTAGCTACATTTAACGTTTTGACATATATTACCAAGTTACCTATCCTGGAAATTGTAATCTTTTTTTTTTTTTTCCTACCATATGACCTATCTTTACACCCCCACCAACACTGGATATTATCAAACTTTTAAATCTTTGCCAATCTGACAGAGGAAAATGACACCTCATAATTTCAGTGCACTTTTCTACAGTTATCTCTAGCAGTTAAAAATCTTCCCTTTGGTGGGAAAATTGCTTCATTGTTTGTGTGACTTCTTTCTGCAGAATAATTCACCTGGCATAATTTGAAAACCCGTGAGCTAGATTGATTCTCTGGGACCTCGTCCTCCAGGAGGCAGTTTCTGAGTGAGTCGGGGTTGGGCCCTGCTGTGTCCGCGTGGAGTTTGCGTGTCACCTGCGTGCGTCTGTGTCTGATGCGTGTCTGAGCACAAACGTGTTCCTGTCCGTGAGTGTCCACGTTTCCCTGGCAGTGGAGAACAGAGGTCATGCAGGTTACAGGGGTGGGGAGCAGTTATGGCAGGGAATAGAGAACTCTCCCTGTTGGGAAAAAAAAGAACAGCCGGGCCTTCTGTTACCTAGAACTGGAAATGGGAAAGGGCGGAGGACAGAGGTGACTTCATGCTCTCTGTCTCCACCACCACACTCTGCTTCTCCTGGGATGTGCTCCCGTCTCTCCGTGGGCTCATAAACTTGCCCAGGAGCCCAGAGCAGCCAGCTCAGTCGGAGTTTGCTTGCCTTTCAGCTGAAGTGGCCATTGCTATTTGGAACAGCAACTCGGTTTCCCAAGAAATCAACCTTTCAGTGTGACGGGGGAAGAGGAAGCAGCCACCAACAGGCTCTGTTTGCAGGGGCTTGAAGGAGTGACTAAATCTCTGCTTCATCATATGCTCCATTGCTTGGAAAGCAGCTGGAAGCTCAAGTCACTGTCCGTGGACAGTGCCAGCAGTGTGTATGGAAGAGAGAGTAGGAGCTCAGGAAGGAGGTAGACCTGGCTTCCAGTCTCAGCTCTTGCTGGCTGTGTGACTGAGGGTGGGCCACGTGACTTCTCTGAGCCTCCAACCCTCATCTATGCGTGCGTGTCTGTGCATGCTCAGTCGCTAAATCATGTCAGACTCTTTGTAACTCCATGGACTATAGCCCGCCGGGCTCCTCTGTCCATGGGATTTTCCAGGCAAGAATGCTGGAGTGGGTAGCCATTTCCTCCTCCAGGGGAGCCCTTATCTGTAAGTTGAGATTAATGGCACCCCCATCGTGAAGTCACTGTGAGGATTAAATAAAATAATAGATATCATGGATCATAATGTATACTTCAGTCAGCACTCCCTTGAAAGTGACATTTTGATAATCACACTTTTCAGAATGAGGATCTCAGAGAAGGTCCTCCAACATTGGAAATGGAGGGGCTGCTTCCTCCTTTTGTGCACCCGTTCAGCAGTGGCCTTGTGCCTAAGGTCTCTCGCAAGAACTGCGAGAGCTGGTTCTGTCTGCCCTCCTGTGCCTCTTGCTGCTCACACTTTTATTTATTTAAAAGAAAAAAAATTTGGCCACACCCTTCACCAGGTGAAATCTTAGTTTCCTGACCAGAGATCGAACCTGCATCCCCTACGAAGGAAGAGTCTTAGCCACTGGACCACTGGGGAAGTCCCACTATTCACACGTTTAATTTTAGCCAAATCATGCCCCTTCATGCCTCTGCTCCTGCAGGCCTGTCAGCATGGAGTGCTCTCCCCAACCTCACTCCACCTGGCAGATGTCTACTTAAACCTCAAAACAGAGCAAGGCAGAAATATATATTATTTAATCTAGCACATCTGGCTATTTGTCTGAAACAGAGTCAGAGTGGACTCCTATCTTATCAAATACAGAAATAAAACTCCAGCTGAATTAAGGGCTTAAAATGTGAAAAAGAAAATATTAGGAGTCTGGCAAGACAAACCACAGTGAATAGTAGCATGTACCTACCTAATGAAAAAGTCGGATGATACCAAGTTCTGGGGTGGATATAGAACAACTAAGACATCTCTTACATTACTGGTGAGGGGGTAATTGGTACCACTACTTTGGAAAACTAGCAATACCTACAAAGGCTGAATGTACACATATCCTGTTATCCTGAAATTACATTCTTGGGTAAATATCCAACAGAAATGCAAACATAAATTCACCAAAATTATGTACAAGAACATTCATAGCAGCACTGTTTGTAAAGGCTGAAAGCTGGAAGCAACTCAAAAGTAAGACAGATAAATAAAGTGTGGTATATTTATGTACATATGAATATTATGTATATTCATATATATATATTCAGTATTTAGTATTATGAATACTGCACAGGAATGAGAATGAGTGGACTACATGAATGAATCTTATAAACACAGTGTTGAGTTAAAGAAATTAGACACAGAAGAATACATATGGATGATTCATTTAAGCAAACTTCTGACACTGACCTATGATTTTAGAAGTCAAGGTAGAGGTTAATCTTTAGGGAGGGTGTTGACTGGAAGGAGACATGAAAGAGCTTCTAGAGTGCTGGGAATGTTCTGTTCCTTGAGCTGGGTCCTTGGTTGCATGAATGTTTTTACTTGTGAGATTTTATGGATCCACAAAAATATGTGTACTATTTCATATGTATGTTATGCGTCAATAAAATTTTTGGCAAGGAGGCTTCATATAAACTTAGGATTAGAAGACCTTCCCAACTAAGGTTGGAAATCTAGGGGATAAAAAAGATAGCTATTTTTGTATATAGATATTTTAAAATCATTTATATGGGGAAAGATACTGCAAGCAATGTCAAGAACAAGCATTTAGATTTGGAAAAAATATTTGTAATGCAGGTGATAGTCAAAGCTCTAATGTGTAAAGCACTCTTACCCATTGATAAGACAACCCAGTGGAGAAATAAATAAAATGATACAAGTGCAAGTCAGAGAAGAAAATTATTCAACTATATGGAAAAATGCTTAAATTCATTAGAATTCTGGGGAATGTAAAAGTAGTAATAAGATTACCAGTTTGTATCCTTTGGGCTGGCAAAATTATAAAGAGCTTCTATATCTATTGCATATGGGGGAAAAGTGTGCACTTAATCATTGCTGGTGAAGATGTAAATTATTACAACCTTCTTGGAAATCAATCAGGAAAAATCCATTGAAATTAAAAATACATAGGCCCTTTGACCTAGCAGTTCCACTCCAGGGTATCTATTCCAGAGAAATGAAAGTCTCCACCTAAGGGCCCATGTACAAGGGTGTTTATTGCAGCATTGATCATAGAGGTGCATGCATGGCGCCTGTGTGTGTGGACACACATATACACACACCCCCCCTGGGAATGAAGCAAATGCCTCTCAGCAGAGAAGTGGTATAAATGATAATGCTTTCCCTCAGGGTTCACGGTCCAGAGGCCTCAGGGTAAACTATGATCTTTCAGTCCATAGGAGGTCTTCACCTCGAGTGTGGGAGAAAGCCCATTTCCTCCTGTCCTTAACCAGCAGCGTGGATTCCAGAGCAGGACTTGCAGGAGTGACCATCTAGGACAGTGGCATCCGCTCTCAGCAGGGCTCGATCTTGTCCCTGCAGGATCAAAGAAGGGACACCCACAAAGGAGGATCACAGAGGTGGCTTTTATGGATATCCACTGTCAGTCACGCCTACAGTGGCTTTTTAAAGTCAAAGTCAGGCAAAAATCTCTACTAACTGAAGAATAAATGAGACATGAGACCAATTGCAAAGAATTATTATCTAAAAGCTATGTTTCCCTTCAGATGTTTGCATTCAAATCACATCTCCATTCACCTGATGCTCCCTCTCTTAAGGGAATTAAAGTTTGAACTGAGCTCACTAACCTCCATTCAACTGCTGGGCAACCATGGCTTAGCTCAGGAAAACAACTCTAAGCAGGTCTCTATACTAAATGGAGGCCCATGTCGTACATGGGTAAATATTTAAAATTATAAGCCAAGCCAATCAACTATTAGATAAAAATATTTTATCCTCCTATCTTGAAAAATATACCTTCATAAGATAGAAAAATTAGTTATAGTATAACACTATGGTTTTATGTAAATGAAAGTTGGCAAGCCAGTGAAGATTACAGAATTTATTTTTGCACATATTTGGATATTCTGTGTGACTATCCAAATATGGATATGACTGGCTGGTGATGTTTAGATAAGTAATAAAATCCAGATCTACATAAATCATAAATTATTGTGTGGCTCAGCAGTAAAGAATCTGCCTGCCAGTGCAGGAGACACTGGTTTGATCCCTGGGTCAGGAAGATCTGGAGAAGGAAATGGCAATGCATTTCGCTATTCTTGCCTGGGAAATCCCAAGGACAGAGGGGCCTGGTGGGCTATAGTTCATGGGGTCCATCAGGACTTATCAAATAAACAACAACAACAAACTTTTCATTAACCTTATTTTTCTCTCTTCCTTTATTGCAAAACTACTTAATCACCATTGTGCAAGATTTTTGCACAATTTATGCTCTATTGAAAATGATGACAAATTAGACTATCTTTTCTGAATCAATGCAATTCTTAGATAAACTTAAAAATTCATTTCAACTTGGAGAAAGTTCAATAATAAGTGAGATTGTCATCAAAATCTTAAAAACCACTTTTATTTATTTTTTAAAAATTTATTTCTTTGGCTGCTCTGGGTCTTAGTTGCAGCATGTGGGACCTAGTTCCTTGACCAGGGATTGAATCCGGGCCCCCTGGATTGAGAATGTGGAGTCTTAGCCACTGGACAACCACAGAAGTACCCTAAAAACCACATTTAAATTTTGCAAGTGAACCGTGAGTTGTACAAATCCCGTTCAAATATTTTAACAAAGTTAAGATAAATCATATTATTTCAGAAAATATTATAAAATATTTTAATTTCACAATGTAAATTTTTACCCCTACACTGTAAATTTTACTGTCTCAAAGGAATATCTAGGTTCATGCAGTGATGGGAAGAATTAGTGTCATGTATCTATATTTAACATATATACTGTTTTAAAGGTAAAATATAGTGCGATTAGTGTAAAATGTTCCTCAGCTGCTGCGTGAAACTGTGTAAACCACACTAATTCATGAGTACCCATTGGACCACAAACTGGAGCACAAAATGAAGCATGAAAATGGACGTATGGACCTCCTGGGAAATGGTGCTAAACCCTGCAAGAAACTACTACACTCATGCTATCTGAGAAAAAGGATTTGACAAGTTAATTAATTTGTCTTTTTTTTTTTTCTTACTTAAGTGCTTCTGCCACTCAAATCTTCCTCTTATTCTGAAGCAGTGTCTGTCTCCGATGTTGGCAGAAGCACAGCCCTGAAACCTTTGTGACATTCAGACATTGCTGCTCTTTGTGTCTAGGGCATAGGAAAGTGGTGTTTCCTGGGGCCTGAACTGTGTCACCTGCAGGCTGCGCTCTGCCCCTGTTGAGCACCAGATTCCAGGTGCTTCTTAATCCATTTATTTTTTGTGTATTTGTGATGTGTGGGAACTTCTAAAACAGGGCTTTGCAAACTTTCTGCGGTACAGGATTGCTTTTTAATTTTCCAATCCAATCCAAACCAATTCTTTTGTAAAAAATCCAATAAAAATAAATCACTAGAAAAATGAAATTTAAAAAATCCATACCAAATACAAGGCTGAATTTTTACAGATTCAGCAGACATGAAATTACTCTTGGTTTCTGTGTGTACTCATCAAGAATCAGTAACAGACTGTGGACAGGCGTTGTTCCATGGACCACATTACTCAGAAAGTCAAGGGACTCCAGGTAGGGGCCACTCTTGCTTCTAAGCATGGCATCAGGAACCAGCAGCTTGAATCCTACCCCACAGTCTTTTTCAGTCTCTGTGTGAACTTTCCCCTAGGTCATGCTGCTCTCATTTCAGGCCACCATCATCTGTTCTGTCACTGTCCTGACATAGATGCAAATGTCCAAGGTCCCATCATTTCCATGAGCCTCTACAGCTCCTAATTCTCCCTGAGTTACCCCACATCAGTGTATGAGGGGCCTTGAGTGTTAAGCCTGGGGAGGGGCTTCTAAGTCAAGGACAATGCTGAGAGTGTGATGTTGCCTTTGACACAGCCAGGACCTCTCCTAGGCCTCTCCCCATATTGTTGGGATGAGGGTCAGGCTCAAGAGGGCTTTTTTGCCCCTTGAACTCAGGCAATGTGGCTACTTCTCTGCTCTGACAGGGCCAGAGGGCAGGGGCATTTCTGGAGCCGAGATTAGGCTATTTACCTGTCTTTACTCTTAGGGGCTGAGGCCAAAATTTGAGACTGGATTGTTTCAGGTATTGTGCCTGCTAGAGTAATCAGGACCCTACATCCAGGGCAAATGGTAACAGGAGATGTTTGGGTATGAGGTGTTTATGATGATCAGACCATAAAGAATCCACCTGCAATGCAGGAGACCCCAGTTTGATCCCTGGGTCAGGAAGATCCCCTGGAGAAGGGAACGGCCACCCACTCCAGTATTCTGGCCTGGAGAATTCCATGGACTGTATAGTCCATGGGGTCACAAAGAGTCGGACACAACTGAATGATTTTCACTTTCATTTTCAGGATACTCTGGGTTTTCTCAGTGGAGGTAGGAACTTCCATTAAGCCTGGAGTCGAGAACTCACAACCTGCTTCCAGAAATTCTACATGGGACAGATATAAGCCTCTAAAATCAGTCACATGTTTTTTATCACCCATATATTTTTTTTATGACCCAACTCAAATTTTCTGTTTGTCATTTAACCTTCTTATAGATAATTTTTGCAGTGGACTTAGTTTTATTTGTTACCAACTACTGACCATCCATCTAAACTTTCTCCTTTAATGTTTTAAAATTACAGAAGGAATTCAGAAACATACAGAACGGGTCTATATTCATCATCCCCACAGTCCTGTGCTCTTCAATCCTCAATTCCATTCCCAAGAGTTAAGGTGGGTTTTTTTTTTTTTTTACCAACTGTTAATGGTATGTCCTTCCCAATTCCTGCCTACATATTTGCAAATACTGTCTCTTTCTGCATGATTGGGGAAGCTCTGTAATGAGCAACCTATGGAGGTGCCCAAGTGGAGAGGAACTGAATCCTCTGGCCAGCAGCCATGTAAGTGAGTTGAGACTCAGGTCTTCCAGCCCTCACCAAGCCTTCAGATGGGGCTGCAGCCCTGACTGGCCAGGACCACTTTGAGAAATTCCTCAGAAACTGTGTGAGATCATAAATGTTTGTTAAGTGGCTGTGTTTTGAAGTTATGGGTTATACGGCAATATCATTAACACAACATTCATTTCTCTCCAATTCCTGTATCATTGTTTAGTTCCCTCTGATAGCAAAACTCTTCAAAAGAGTGGTATTGGGTTGGCCAAAAAGTTTGTTTGGGTGTTTCCATGAGAGAGTCCAGGAAAACCTGAAGGGATTTTGGCCAACCCAGTATTTACCCATCGTCTTTTTTTCCTCCCCAGCGCTTTTATCCCACCCAACTCCGTCTGTTCTAATGTGTTAGCCAGTAACTACTAGCTGTGTGCCTAGGACAGGGCACTGACATGGTCAGGTTACTCAGACTGTCCTCATGGGAGGCTCCTGTTGCAGACTCTGAGGTGAGGGGTCACACGCCAGAGGTTTATTAAGGAAGGGCTCCTAAGAGGGCTGGAAAAGGAGTTGGGGAAGCAGTAGAGGGAAGGGGAAGAGGTGGAGCAAGAGTGAAATCTCGGGCAAAGTCCAAGTCTTGGACTGATCCTGATGGCTTTGGAGACAATGACATCTTATAGTTTGCTCTGCTTTGAGGCAAGAGCGCTGGGCTTTCCTACTGCTAGCTGGTCACTGGATGGGCAGCCCTACAGGACATCAACTCCCAGACTCTTCTGGCTATCTGCATATACAGACAGAGTAACTCCATTAATCCAAGGGCAATTAAGGATCCAAGGGGAGCTGGGCAGAGTATAGTTAATGTTTGTTTCAGCAGTGCTTTATTTATTTATTTACTTATGGCTGTTCGGGGTCTTGGTTGTGGTGTACAGGCTTTGTTGACCCACGGTATGTGGGATCTTAGTTCCCGGACCAGGGATAGAACCCTTGTTCTTCGCATTGAAAGGCAGATTCTCACCACTGGACCACCAGGGAAGTCTTTCGGCAGTACTTCTTAAACTTTAATGTGCACTCAACCCATCAGCAGTTCTGGTTAAAATGCAAGCTCTGGCCAGGGAAAGTTTGAGATGGGGCTGAAATTCTGTGTTTGTAACAAGCTTCCAGATGGTCCTCAAGCTTTGAGTAGCAAGGAGCCACAGTACCATTCATGGGAACTTAATGTTATGGGAGCTACTCCAGTGAAGGAACATCAGGCACGTTCTGGGCATCTACTGCTGTGTATCAAGCCACCCCCCTCCCCCGAACAGAGTGATTTACTACCAAGTTATTATTCTAGTGGGTTGATTTGGCTTAGCTCAGTGGGGCTCAGCGGACATCCCTCATGCAGCTGCAGTCAGATGTTCGTTGGAGCTGTGTGGTTTTCTGTGTGGAATGTCCGGCAGGGCTCACTCATGTGGTTGGCAGCTGACCCAAGGTGTTGTTAGGGAGCTCAAGTGGGGCCACTGATTGTCACACCTCCGTGTGGCCTGGATATCTCATAGCATGGTGGCTATTCTAAAGTGTACCCAGGGGACTTCCCTGGTGGTTCAATGGTTAAGAATCCACCTTACAATGCAGGGGGTTCAGGTATGATCCCTGATAGGGGAACTAAGATTCCACATGCCACAGAGTGACTAAGCCAGAACTAGAACTACTGAGCCTGTGCATCACAACTGAAGAATTTGTGTAGTACAAAATGTCCTGTGTGCCGCAACTAAGACCCAAGGCAGCCAAATAAACAAACACATAATTTTTAAAAGGTGGGGACTCCCCTGGTAGTTCAGTGGTTAGGAATCCGCCTGCCAATGCAGGGTACCTGGGTTCAATCCCTGGTCCGAGAAGATTCCACGTGCTGCATAGCAACTAAGCCCGTGTGCTGCAACTATGGAAGCCTGCACACCCTAGAGCCTGTGCTCTGCAACAAGAGAAGCCGCTGAAGTGAGAAGCCCGCACCCCACAACTAGAGTAGCTCTTACTGCAACTAGAGAAAAGCCAGAGGGCAGCGATGAAGACCCAGCACAGACAGAAATGAACAGGTGAAAAGGGCACCCAGATTTGTTTTCATCAGGTATGGTAAGACATGCAGACGTGGGAATGACTGTCACAGAGGAAGATGTTTACACTCACAGACGTCTAGAAACAGGGGCCATGCAGGGCCACGTGGGGAAGCACTGCACTTGGTCAGGAGGCAAAAATCGGGGAGAAGAGGGCAGGATCAGAGTCTTTATTAGGGTTTTCACGGGAAGGCATGGGCGAGACAGGGTAGGCACAGTGAGTAATTTCAGGATTGGATGGTTCAAATCATCTCGGTAGGCTCTGGCTATAGGGGTGGTCCTAAGTTGTCTGGCACGTGGCCCTGGAGTGATTTAGGGCAAGGAGGATATTGGCTTAGTGTGCAAGAATATGATAAAGGAAGTGTGGGCTCTAGATTTGTTGGAAAGAAAGAAAGAAGGAAAGAAAGAAAGTGAAGTCACTCAGTCGTGGCCGACTCTTTGTGACCCCATGGACTGTAGCCTACCAGGCTCCTCTGTCCATGGGATTTTCCAGGCAAGAGTACTGGAGTGGGTTGCCATTTCCTTCTCCAGGGGATCTTCCCGACCCAGGGATTGAACCCGTGTTTCCCACATTGCAGGCAGACACTTCACTGTCTGAGCCACCAGGGAAACCCAGATTTGTTGGCTTTTGTATCAAATCACACTCATAAGGGAAGGTCTAGGAATGAATGAACCCTGGCAGGGACATTATCTCTAGGATCCATGCCTCGAATATCAGAGCATTAAGAATATAGAAAATAAGAAAATATAGTCAATAGCTCAGTTCCAAAAGGGACGCAAGAGAGAGCATTCCAGAGGCAGAAGGCAGAAGCTACTAGGCCAGTTAAAAGCTATGTCTAGAACTGATGCAATATCACTTTCCCCAGATTCTATTGGTTGAAGCAAATATTGAATAACTTAGATACAAAAAGGGATATAAATTCCACCTCCTGATAGGGGAGTGGCAGGGTTCCATCACAGAAGGACAGGTGATATTGCTGTGGCCATCTTTGGAAAGTTTGATTGATCAGATGTATGTCTTAATCAATGTAAATATCCGTACAAATATCTGACAACAGCCAACTTGGGGGATCCTGCATTGGGTAAAATGCTCTCACACCGAGACAGTTCAATGTATCCAGACTTTGTATCCCCACCAATCTGAACAGCAAAATGTTCGATTCTTCAAAGTGTTTCCCTCAGTGTTTCCAAAACTTCCAGAAAAGCGAGTTAGCCTACAAACTCTTGCTCATCGCTGCCCCCTGCTGGTGAATCAGAAATTCAGGCACTCCCTACCAGCCACTGGCTCCCACCCTCATCATAAACTCCAAGTGACTCTAAGTTACAGGCTTAAATACAAGTGCCATTAAGGTGAGCCCTTCTGAAGGGTTCAGAAATGAGACATATATCTGGGGCTGCTCCAGTCCATTAGACATGTTTTTCTATCCTCTGTTAAGAGTGATACTTATTTTTTTCCCCCCCAGGGCAACATGTGAGTCCAAACAGATACTAAAGACTCAGCTGGACTCTTCTGCCAGTAATTTTCAGGTCCACCCCCGTGCAAACAGCCATATTCAGTTACTTAAGTCAGATTGGCACAGCGACCCTGGCTTTCCCAGGTGGAAATGGGTGGGCAAGGCTTGAAGAAGAAAGGAAGGATACAGCTATTTCCTTTTCTCAAGACATGTAGGAATGCAGCAAACACCCAATCAGAATGTCCTGCGACTTTAGATTTTAAAGTTTACAGAAACTGCACTTAGGCAACTGAAGCCTGGGTATCATTTCCTGTCAAGATCTACTATTTCACTTTCATGCTTTAGTCTGGGTCTCTTTTTCCTGTGGTCTGATGAGGTCTGTGCAGGCCACTTCTGGGTGGAACAGCCGCCCCTGCTAGGGTCTTCAGAAGGGTCTCAGAACAGTCTGGAAAGGAAGGCCCAGGTGGTTTTGGGAAGGTCCAGTGGCCAGAATGACCACTAACGCTGCTCACTCATCCTCAGCCAGGCCTCAAACTATGCTCCCTGTGGAGTTCTCACAGTCATTCATGAGGGAAAAAGGTTTTATGTGGAAATATACATTTGTTATTTACAACTCCCCACTGCCTCCTGAGAAACCTGTAGGCAGGTCAAGAAGGAACATTTAGAACCATACGTGGAATAACAGACTAGCCCAAAATTGGCAAGCAGTATGTCAAGTTTGTATATTGTCACCCTGGCTTATTTAATTTATATGCAGAGTACATCATGCAAAATGCTGGGCTGGATGAATCACAAGCTGAAATCAAGCTTGCCAGGAGAAATATCAACAACCTCAGATATGCAGATGATACCACCCTAATGGCAGAGAAGAGGAACTAAAGAGCCTCTTGATGAAGGTGAAAGAGGAGAGTAAAAAGCTGGCTTAAAACTCAACATTCAAAAAACTGATATGGCATCCAGTGCCATCACTTCATGGAAAATAGATGGGGAAACAATGGAAACACTGACAATTATATTTTCTTGGGCTCCAGTATCACTGTGGACAGTGACTGCAGCCATGAAATTAAAAGACGCTTGCTCCTTGGAAGAAAAGCTATGACAAAACTAGACAGTATATTAAAAAGCAGAGACATCGCTTTGCTAACAAAGGTCCACATAGTCAAAGCTATGGTTTTTCCAGTAGTCATGTATGGATGTGAGAGTTGGACCATAAAGAAGACTGAGTGCTGAAGACTTGATGCTTTTGAACCGTGCTGCTAGAGAAGACTCTTGATAGTACCTTAGACAGCAAGGAGATCAAACCAGTCAACCCGAAAGAAAACCAACCCTGAATATTCATTGGAAGGACTGATGCTGAAGCTCCAATGCTTTGGATACCTGATACAAACAGCCGACTCACTGGAAAAGACATTGATGCTGGGAAAGTTTGAGGGCAGGAGAAAGGGGTGACAGAAAATGATATGCTTGGGTGGCATCACTGATTCAATGGACGTGAATTTGAGCAAACTCCAGGAGAAAGTGAAGGACAGGGAAGCCTATTGTGCTGCAGCCCGTGGGGTCACAAAAAGTAGGACATGACTGAGCGACTGAACAACAACTGTCTTCTAAAGAAGATGAAGCTCAAAGACTGTTGAGTGGGGTCATGGGACAGAAACTCTAAAAATGGAAGCAAGACAAGAAAGAGAGCTATGTGGGGTGGGTGGCAGGAGGAGAGGCTGCCTGGAGGAGAGTGAAGGGGGAGCAGCATGAGCATGGTTGACAGAAACTTTGCAGGGAGAGAGAGATGTCTAATTGAAATTTCTGTTGCATTTTCTGCATCTGCAATGTGACGTTCTACTCCCTCTTCCCTGTTGGAACTTCAGAGAAGAACCAGTTTCTTACTTTAATGCGTTGTGCGGTGGCTTTTCTTTGGAGGAACAAAGAGGGTAGCTGAAGGGTTGGTGAGGGTGGATTGGAGGCTCCCATTCCAGAAGCACCAAGCCTGGGTTCAGGGCTACACAGAGTACTGGGTACCTCTAGACTGTGTTCTCCGATCTGACAATTCCCTTCTTTTTTTTTGGCTGCCCTGGGTCTTTGTGGCTCAAGGACTCTTTGTTATGGCTTTCTGTAGTTATGGTGTGTGGGTTTAGTTGCCCTGCAGCATGTGGGATCTTAGTTCCCTGATCAGAGATCGAACCTGGGTCCCCTGCATTGCAAAGTGGATTCTTAAGCACTGGACCACCAGGGAAGACCCCTGACTTTTCCCTTCTTGACAGAAAAGAACATTTAAAGCAGAGGGCACAACTAGGACAAAAAAGCGAGTTTGGAGAATGAAGAGGCTTGTAAGGTTGGGGATTGTGAGCTGGTAAGGAACAGAGTGGCAATAGGTGAGTTAGGGCTCTGGGCAGAACCTTACTTACCTTCCGCATGAAGGATTCTCCCAGATACTTTGCTAGTCAAAATCTTAGGGTAATCCAAATAAATCTCAGCACTCCATATGTTACTGACTTGGGTACTTGAACTCTTTAATCAATGGAAATTGATTACCATTACTGGCCTCTTACTAGAGGCCAGATGAGGAATTCAGACAAGGCTCTACTGGGACTTACACTGCAGCACATGGACTAAAAGCAAGCAACAAGTGCCCCTGCTCATCTTCTGAGGAGGGCTGGCTAGTTCCTTTAGTCGGTGAGGGTGGGAGCACATTGATCAGTTGGGGCTTGAGGGGTGGCTTGGGTGGTCTGCCCATTCCCTTGGTGGTGCTCTGTGCAGGAATCATACCCTGCTTTTGCTCCCAGCATCTCGTAAATGGCTGTTGGTTTTGACCTTTTTCTATCTTCTTGTGCGTCACTTTCCTAATTGCGCATGCATTCAGTTGTTTTCAGTCCCTTATAGTATGGTTGTATTCCATTGCTCTGAGACCAGATGTTTGTCCAGGTGCAAGCACTTTGGTAAAGGGTCCCAAAGTCCCAGGTCCCAGCCTATCTCACCTGTGGCCCAGGCTTGATTCAGTATCACATTCAAAGCAACATAGTCCATCTCTGTTGTGGGAACCCCATCAGCGGTAATCATTCATTGTATGCATACATACATGCTCAGTTATGTCCAACTCTTTGCAACACCATGGATTGCAGCCCTCCAGGCTCCTCCGTCCATGGATAAGCTTCCTCCAAATAAAACCTTTGATTCCACAGTAAGGAAGGTTCCCATGCTTGCCTTATCCCTTCTGCAGGGACAACCACTGTGGTAGGACTTGGCCAAGGCATTGCACAGTCCTAGGCTGCTTGGGACATTTTGTAAGGCACATTCCAGCAGGAGGTAAACTAGCTCTGGAGAGGCAGTGTTCTGTTGGCTGTAGGGAGGTGTTTCGGATCCCTTACTCCTCTCTGTATGTTCCAGCAAAGGTCTCCACAGAGCTTCCTGGCAAAGACATTTCACACTTTTTAACTACTTGGCAAGTGGCTTACAAATCCTTCTAAATACCAGCAGATTAGTCCCTGGAAATCCAAAACTTTAGAAAAAATTAATTGAAAGAGCTATTGAATCGAGGAGGTTTTGCCTGAGTAAATATTTTCTCTATGGAATTCTGATCTATTCATTTAGTAATCCTAATTATGGTTTTGCTAATTTGGGAGTAGTTTCAGAGAAAGCGCCTTATTCCATCAGGAGCCGTCACTAGGTTAAGAGGATTTTGTTTTTCATTTGTGATGTTTCAAAGGAAATTCATTCTTGGAACAGCTTTAGCTCTTTTTTTGCTTGTGTCTGCTGCTTTGCTGCTCAAGGTTGACAAGAGAATACCACTGGCTTTTGTTCAGTTGCTGTGGCTGGGTCCCTTGTGCACTGGCCACGTTCTCTCTCTGCCAGCCCTCCTGGGGACTCACAGTAGATGCAGGCAGAGGTGGGTGCACTGCATTTTGCAGGAATCTCCATTTTCTTCATTGTCTTCAGAATGAAGGCCAGACAGAACAGAAGCAACTTCTCTCAGGCCTTGGGGTCTTTGTGGAGGCAGTGCCTACCACCTGAATCTCTCCCCTTTCCTCTTCACCTGGCTCTCTCTAAGTCATTTTTGGGTTCTCAGCTCATCTCTTGCTTCTTCTGGTAGGTTGTCTCTCACTCCAGGTCTGTATCCATAGCCATGGACATCTCTTCTGAACTCCAGACCTCTGGACCCATTAGTATTGGACATTTCATTGGCTGTCCCATAGGTACCTCAATTTCAACATGTCTCGAACTAAACAACGCACCATTGCCCTTTCCTGCTCACCTCCATCTCTTCCCTCTCCTCTGCTCTAAACCTGTGTCTTCTACGATGTTCTGTGTCTCCAGGTAGGGCACCATCGGCCATAAAGTTACTGGTACCAAAAACCCAAGAGTTATTCTAGAATCTTCCCTTTCTCATATTCCCATGTCTCTCTCAATTCTTCTCCATTCCTGAATCCAATGGATCTCACTTCTCAAGTTTCTCTTAAGTCCATTTTTTCCTTTCCTTCTGTTACAGACTTGATGTTTGTATCCGTTCAAAGTTCATATATTAAAACTCTAATCCCCAATGTGGTGATATTTGGCGATGGGGCCTGTGGGACTTTCTTATAAGAAGAGACACAAGAGGGCTTGCCTCTCTCTCTGCTCTGTGCCACGCGAGGGCACAACGAGAAGGTGGCCATGTGTGAACCAGGGAGATAGCCTTTACCAAGAACCCAATCATGCTGGTACCCTGACCTTGAACTTCCCTACTCCAGAACAATAACAGATCAATGTTGGCTAAGCCAGCTAGTCTATGGTTACTTGTTACAGCACACTAAGTCAAGATTCCTTCCTCTTTCTAGTTTGGGATGCTATCTTTGTTTGCTTGGGTTATTGCGTTAGGCTTCTAACTTGCTTCTTCGCCTCTGGTCTTACCTTCCAGCCTGGCCACCAAACTAATCTCTGACATGAATCATGCAAATCATGTAATTTTATTCCTTGCTCTGAGTTCTTCAGTTTCTACAGCCCTTATCCCATTGGATAGAATTTAAATTCCCACCTGGCCCCTGCCTGCTTGTCTAACTTCATCTTCTGTCACTTTAGACCAGTCAGGGCTCTTCCAATTACAAGGAACAAAAGATCCAATTCAAGTGGACTTGAGCAAAAAGGAAATTTACTGGTTCACATAACGGAATGTCCTGGGGCAGATCTGGCTCAGCTTCAGGCGTACCTGGGTCCAAGGGCTCAAGCAGTGTCATCAGTTCTAACTCTCAGTTCTGTTTTTTCCCTTCTAGTTCATTTCACCTGTAGACTTCTCTTCACACTGTGGTAAGATAACTGCCACAGCTCCAGATCGCTACATCCTAACAGGAATAGATCCAGGAGAAAGCAGGTCCCTCTCACATAGGTGCTCAAGTCAAGTACAGGATTAGCTCTGGTTGGATCTGATTGGCTTGCTTTGGGTCAGGGGCCCACATATTAGCCAATCACGTCTGTGAGAGGAAGGTGATGCTCTAACGGTCCAGGTCGTGAGCCCATCCCTGGTGCAGGGGTTGGAATCAGCTTTTCCAGGACAGGGCAGTATTGCAGAGGAAAAGTGGAGAACTAACTGGGAGAAGTTGGAGTGGAGATAGGGCAGGCCAACACAGACAGGCACACTCCTGCCCTTCCTTGGAGGACCACTCCTCCTGCCACTCTGTTTCCAGCTCTCCCTCCCAGCTGAATCCTTTCCTGTTAAGTTGTAGCCTAAATCCTTCCCCTTCTGGGGAAACTTCTCTAATCCTCAGAGAGGCCTGGTTGCCCCTCCTCCCTCTTTTTCCATGTCCCTTGCTTTGCAGCAAAGATGATGCTACATTGTAACCTTGGGTCCTCATGCCTCTCTCCCCTCTAGACTGTGAGCCCCTTGAGGACAGGAACCCATTCTTTACATCTTGACATTGCCTGTACCTAAACTCAGCAGTGGCCACACAACTGGAAAAGGCCAGTTTTCATTCCAGTCCCTTAGAAAGGCAATCCCAAAGAATGCTCAAACTACCGCACAATTGCACTCATCTCACATGCTAGTAAAGTAATGCTCAAAATTCTCCAAGCTAGGCTTCAGCAATACGTGAACTGAGAACTTCCAGATGTTCAGGCTGGTTTTAGAAAAGGCAGAGGAACCAGAGATCAAATTGCCAATATCCGCTGGATCATCAAGAAAGCAAGAGAGTTCCAGAAAAACATCTATTTCTGCTTTATTGACTACACCAACGTCTTTGACTGTGTGGATCACAATAAACTGCGGAAAATTCTGAAGGAGATGGGAATACCAGACCACCTGATCTGCCTCTTGAGAAACCTGTATGCAGGTCAGGAAGCAACAGTTAGAACTGGACAGGGAACAACAGATTGGTTCCAAATAGGAAAAGGAGTACGTCAAGGCTGTATATTGTCACCCTACTTACTTAACTCATATGCAGAGTACATCATGAGAAACGCTGGGCTGGAAGAAGCACAAGCTGGAATCAAGATTGCCGGGAGAAATATCAATAACTTCAGATATGCAGATGACACCACCCTTATGGCAGAAAGTGAAGAGGAACTAAAGAGCCTCTTGATGAAAGTGAAAGAGGAGAGTGAAAAAGTTGGCTTAAAGTTTAACATTCAGAAAACTAAGATCATGGCATCTGGTTCCATCACTTCATGGCAAATAGATGGGGAGACAGTGGAAACAGTGTCTGACTTTATTTTTTTGGGCTCCAAAATCACTGTAGATGGTGATTGCAGCCATGAAATTAAAAGACGCTTACTCCTTGGAAGGAAAGTTATGACCAACCTAGATAGCATATTAAAAAGTGGAGACATTACTCTGCCAACAAAGGTCCATCTGGTCAAGGCTATGGTTTTTCCAGTGGTCATGTATGGGTGTAAGAGTTGGACTGTGAAGAAAGTTGAGCACTGAAAAATTGATGCTTTTAAACTGTGGTGTTGGAGAAGACTCTTGAGAGTCCCTTGGACTGCAAGGAGATCCAACCAGTCCATCCTAAGAGAGATCAGCCTTGGGTGTTCACTGGAAGGACTGATGCTGAAGCTGAAACTCCAGTACTTTGGCCACCTCATGTGAAGAGTTGACTCATTGGAAAAGACCCTGATGCTTGGAGGGATTGGGGGCAGGAGGAGAAGGGGACAACAGAGGATAAGATGGTTGGATGGCATCACTGACTCGATGGACATGGGTTTAAGTAGACTCCGGGAGTTGGTGATGGACAGGGAGGCCTGGCGTGCTGCGATTCATGGGGTCGCAAAGAGTCGGACACGACTGAGCGACTGAACTGAACCTGGTACAGGGCTTCCTTTGTATACAAGGTCTGACCTACAGTGGATGCCTACCAAGAGTTAAGTGGGAAAGTATTTAAAGAGACTGCATACTACTCAGCCATAAAAAAGAATGAAACAATGCCAATTGTAGCAACATGGATGTAATTAGACATTATCATACTAAGCGAAGTAGGCCAGAAAGAGAAAGACAAATACCATATGATATGACCTTTACGTGGAATCTAAAACCTGACACAAATGAACTTTTCTACAAAACAGAAACGGAATCAGAGGCATAGAGAACAGATTGGTGGTTGCCAAGGAGGAGGGGAGTGGGAGAGAGTTGGATTGGAAGTTTGGGATTAGCAGCTGCAAACTGGTATGTATAAAATGGATAAACAACAAAGCCCTACTGTATAGGACAGGGGACTATATTCAATATCCAGTGATAAACCATAGTGGAAAAGATAATGAAAAAAGAATATATATATGTATAACTGAGTCACTCAATAATTAACATAACACTGTAATTCAACTACACCTCAATAAAAAATAAATTAAAAAAATAAAGAGACTGAAGATGTCACATAGACTGCAATCCTGAATGCCATCAAGGTAGGAAGAGTAACAACATCATGGATAACAGAATCAGGATCTGTGCAGAGTGCAATAACCTGCAAAAATGGACCAGATGTGCCAAGATAAACTGAAATAAAATGAAATGAATAGTCCTGTATTTAGGTCTAAAAAAGCATTTACTTATGTGGGGGTAGTAGGACTATCAGGAAAAGAAATCTAGTAGTCTTTGTGTGGCTACTTAAAAATGCTAATAAGATCTTGTGTAATCCAACAGGCTCTGCTGTCCATGGAATTTTCCAGGCAAGAATACCGGAGTGGGTTGCCATTTTCTACTCCAGGGGAATCTTCCTGACCCAGGGATTGAACCTGCATCTCCCGCATTGGCAGGTGGATTCTTTACCTCTGAGCCACCTGTCCACATTAATGAAAATATGCTATTTTTTGACCTCTGATTCTTTGCATATTGCTATCATCAGCCCACACAAGACCCCTTTTTCATTTTGTTTGCATTTAAATTTACTCTTTTCTCTCTCCATTCCCTGCCTGCCTAGAATACACTCTTCTTGTTTATATTATCTTATAAAGTGTGTATTGCTGTCATTTAAAATTTATATTAATATATGGCTTCCCTGGTGGCTCGGTGGTGAAAAATCTGCCTGCCAGTGCAGGAGATACGGGTTTGATCTCTGGTCCGGGAAGATCCCACATGCTGCTGAGTAACTAAGCCCATCTGTCACAGCTACTGGGCTTGAGCTCTAGGGCCTGGGAGCCACAGTCGCTGAGGCCGTGTGTGGCAACTACTGAAGCCTGAGTGCCCTGGGGCCTGTGTTCCACAACCAGAGAAGCCACTGCAATGAGGAGCTAGCACACCACACGACAAAGAGGAGCCCCTGCTCACTGCAACTAGAGAAAGCCTGTGCAGCAATGAAAACCAGGCCCAGACAAAAATAAATTAATTTGTGAGTGTGCTAAGTCACGTCAGTCGTGTCTCTTTGTGATCCTATGACTGTAAAGGAGAGTGTGGAAACCCACTCCAGTATTCTTGCCTGGAGAATCCCACGGACAGAGGAGCCTGGTGGGCAACAGTCCATAGGGTCATAAAGGGTAGGACACGACTGAAGCAACTTAGCACGTGCAGAGGAGATCTCAGAATTTTCTGACATTCGTCCTTGTTTTGGATATGGCAAATACTTCTCAACTGTCCTGCCTACTCTGATCTGTGAGTCTAGAGAATCATGTCCAGTCCTGGGGATCATACTTCAAGAAACCACAACCAAAAAAAAAAAGACGAAAAAAAAAAAAAAAAGAAACTATGACAAAACTTCCCTGGTGGTACAGTGGGTAGGAATCTGCCTGCCAATGCAGAGGACACAAGTTTGATTCCTGGTCTAGGAAGGTTCTATATGCCATGGGCAGCTAAAGCCTGTGCCTCACAACTGCTGGACCCGTGCTACAGAGCCTGAGAGCTGTAACTACTGAGCCTCTGTACCACAACTACTGATGCCTGTGAGCCTGGAGCCCGTGCTCCGCAACAAGAGAAGGCACTGCGGTGAGAAGCTTGTACCCCACAGCAAAGAGCAGCCCTGCTCACTGCAACTAGAGACAGCTTGGGCAACGACGAAGACCCAATGCAGCCAAAGTAAGTAAATAAACAATCAATTTTAAAAAGAAAGATATTTAAGAGAGAGAGAGAGACCATGACAATGGTGGCACAGAGAAGAGAAACTTGGTTTGCGAAACCCCCTCAACAGAAGCTGTGTCAGTGAGTGGAACTGGCAGGGGCAGTAGTCTTGGGTAATGTAAGGAAGGTTATTTCCAGTGATCAGAGCCACCTAATGAAGAGATGTACTCCTTGGAGTGACAGTGGATACCCGGGACCCCATCCAGGGGTGTTTAAATGGAAGAAGGATAGTCTTTGTTAGGGACAGTTCCTTTTAACATGGAGACTTTTCTGAGTCACTCTGTGCTGAGAGGCAGAGAAGGTGTACAGAAGCGGAGGAGAAGGGAGAAACACAGTTTTCCTTCCTTTAGTTCCTGTCTTAGTCAGCTTGAGCTACTGTAACAAATACCATAGGTTGGGTGGCTTAACCAACATTTCTCCCACAATCCTAGAAGCTGGTAAGTCCACAAAGGCGCTGCAGATTTGGGGTCTATTGAGAATCCTCTTCCTGATTCATAGACAACAATCTTTTTTGTTTTTTTATTTATTTTTAATTGGAAGATAATTGCTTTACAATGTTGTGTTGATTTCTGCTTACAACAGCATGAATCAGCCATAAGTATACATGTATCCTTCTAAGTCTCTTGAGGCTCTTGAGCCTCCTTCCCATCCCCACCCCACCCCACTACTCTAGATCATCACAAAGCAGCACGTTGAGCTCCTTGTCTTATAGAGCAACTTCCCAACAGCTATCTGTTTCACTTGTGCTCATGCGTATGTTTCAGAGCTGCTTTCTCACTGTGTGCCACTCTTCCCTTCCCCAGCTACGCCCACAAATCTGTTCTCTACACCTAGACAAAAATCTTTCTGCTGTGTCCTCACTTGTCATAGCAAACACCCTCTTCCAACAACACAAGAGAAGACTCTACACATGGACATCACCAGATGGCAAACACCGAAATCAGATTGATACTATTCTTTGCAGCCAAAGATGGAGAAGCTCTATACAGTCAGCAAAAACAAGATCTGTAGCTGACTGTGGCTCAGATCATGAACTCCCTATTGCCAAATTCAGACTTAAACTGAAGAGAGTAGGGATAACCACTAGACCATTCAAGTATGACCTAAATCAAATCCCTTATGAATATACAGTAGAAGTGAGAAATAGATTTAAGGGACTAGATCTGATAGACAGAGAGCCTGATGAACTATGGATGGAGGTTCGTGACATTGTACAGGAGACAGGGGTCAAGACCATCCCCGTGGAAAAGAAATGCAAAAAGGCAAAATGGTTGTCTGAGGAGGCCTTACAAATAGCTGTGAAAAGAAGAGAAGCAAAAAGCAAAGGAGAAAAGGAAAGATATTCCCATTTGAATGCAGAGTTCCAAAAAATAGCCAGAAGAGATAAGAAAGCCTTCCTCAGCGATCAATGCAAAGAAATAGAGGAAAACAACAGAATGGGGAAGACTAGAAATCTCTTCAAGAAAACTAGAGATACCAAGGGAACATTTCATGCAAAAATGAGCTCAATAAAGGACAGAAATGTATGGACCTAACAGAAGCAGAAGATATTAAGAAGAGGTGGCAAGAATACACAGAAGAACTGTACAAAAGAGATCTTCATGACCCAGATAATCACAATGGTGTGATCACTCACCTAGAGCCAGACATCCTGGAATGTGAAGTCAAGTGGGCCTTAGAAAGCATCACTACGAACAAAGCTAGTGGAGGTGATGGAATTCCAGTTGAGCGATTTCAAATCCTGAAAGATGATTCTGTGAAAGTGCTGCACTCAATATGCCAGAAAATTTGGAAAACTCAGCAGTGGCCACAGTACTGGAAAAGGCCTGTTTTCATCCCAATCCCTAAGAAAGGCCATCCCAAAGAATGCTCAAACTACCACACAATTGCACTTATCTCACATGCTAGTGAAGTAATGCTCAAAATTCTCCAAGCCAGGCTTCAGCAATATGTGAACCGAGAACTTCCAGATGTTCAAGCTGGTTTTAGAAAAGGCAGAGGAACCAGAGATCAAATTGCCAATATCCGCTGGATCATCGAAAAAGCAAGAGAGTTCCAGAAAAACATCTGTTTCTGCTTTATTGACTACACCAAAGCCTTCGACTATGTGCATCACAATAAACTGTGGAAAATTCTGAAGGAGATGGGAATACCAGACCACTTGACCTGCCTCTTGAGAAACATGTATGCAGCTCAGGAAGCAACAGTTAGAACTGGGCATGAAACAACACACTGGTTCCAAATAGGAAAAGGAGTACATTAAGGCTATATATTGTCACCCTGCTTATTTAACTTACATGCAGAGTACATCATGAGAAACACTGGGCTGGAAGAAGCACAAGCTGGAATCAAGATTGCTGGGAGAAATATCAATAACCTCAGATATGCAGATGACACCACCCTTATGGCAGAAAGTGAAGAGGAACTAAAAAGCCTCTTGATGAAAGTGAAAGAGGAGAGTGAAAAAGTTGGCTTAAAGCTTAACATTCAGAAAACTAAGATCATGGCATCTGGTCCCATCATTTCATGGGAAATAGATGGGGAAACAGTGTCTGACTTTATTTTTTTGGGCTCCAAAATCACTGCAGATGGTGACTGCAGCCATGAAATTAAAAGACACTTACTCCTTGGAAGGAAAGTTATGACCAACCTAGATAGCACATTAAAAAGCAGAGACATTACTTTGCCAACAAAGTTCCGTCTGGTCAAGGCTATGGTTTTTCCAGTGGTCATGTATGGATGGGAGAGTTGGACTGTGAAGAAAGCTGAGCACCGACGAATTGATGCTTTTGAACTGTGGTGTTGGAGAAGCCTCCTGAGAGTCCCTTGGACTGCAAGGAGATCCAACCAGTCCATCCTGAACGAGATAAGTCCTGGGTGTTCATTGGAAGGACTGATGCTGAAGCTGAAACTCCAATACTTTGGCCACCTGATGCGAAGAGTTGACTCATTGGAAAAGACCCTGATGCTTGGAGGGATTGGGGGCAGGAGGAGAAGGGGACGACAGAGGATGAGATGGCTGGATGGCATCACTGACTCAATGGGCATGAATTTGAGTGGACTCTGGGAGTAGGTGATGGATAGGGAGGCCTGGCATGCTGCGATTCATGGGGTCACAAAGAGTCGGACACGACTGAGCAATTGAACTGAACCCATGGTGGAAAGGTAGAGAGCACTTTCTGGGGTCTCTTTTATAAGGGCACTAATTTCATTCATGAGGGGTCCACTCTCATGACCTAATCACTCCAAAGGCCCCATCTCCTAATAGAATCACATTGGAGGTTAGGATTTCAACATGTGACTTTGGGGGTGCACAGAAACTTTCAGTTCGTAACAATTTCTTCTACTTTTCTTATGAGCTTTCCATTTTCTTCATTTATCATAGTGTGGCACCCTTCACTTCCTTGTCCTTTTTTAAGAGTTGTACATGTACATGCACACACCATTTGTATGCAGCCATGTTCGTACATTTGTACATAGCAAAACCACACATACACACTTGCACCCACCCACTCACAAGCACACAGATACCCACATATACTGCAGTAAATGTTCCATGACCCCCAAACCCACATGACTGAATACATGTACCTCTGGCCCTACATGATTCAACACATATTGTGTGTGCTCCCAAAGTGTAAGGGAATGGTTTTGGGTTCTGTGTGATAAGTCACAGTCCCAGATCCTCTTTGGTGTGAAGGCTCCATCTGTGAATGTTCAAGGCCTTCAGCATACATGAAGGAGGTGGGGTCCCTATTCTACAGGAAGGTGAATATCCTTCCATAACTCACCTCACTGCTTAGGCCAGAGGTCTGCACAGGCACAAGGAGCCTTTGGTAATCAGGGCTTTGCTCCGTCCCTCTGCCCCCGCAATGGGGTGTCTTCCAGAATAATCCTTTAGCCTTTCCTGACAGGGGCTAAATTAAACTCTGAAATTTGGCCTCTTTCCTCCCGGGAAGCCCAGACAGACTGCTCCCTGATGTAGCATCTTGGTCATTGAGCTTCTGAGTCTTGTACATGTTTCGCCCTGGTTTAGGACTACTCACTTATCTGAACACATGTGGATGAGATAATTCAGGAGGCAGAGTGTCCAGGGAGGCTGCAGCTCCAAACCATGGAAGCTGTTTCTGTGGGTGGAGGTAACTATGAGGCTGGATGGGTCCTTTCCTTCCCAAGAACTTGGGGCAGAGCCAAGCAGTTGAGAAGCACCCCTTAGAATCACAGGCGGAGGATAATGACCAATTCATAGAGTAGGAAACTCAAAATGCTAAGGAGTATTTCAAAAGACGCTTGAACCACATTAGTAATCAAAGAAACGCATATTACAACAACAAAGGGAGATTGTTATGTGATGGACTGGCAGGCAGAGAGGTGGAGTACCGCCAAGGGCTGGCAGGGCTGTGCGCATAGTGGAGTGTCGCGTGGGGCAACCACCCAGCTCTGGGCTCGCTCTCTGCCTGCACGCACATAGAGCCGCTGGCCCCGCGCTCCTTCCCGCTGGCCTTGGGGCACACGGGCCTAAACACCTGAGAACTGTGAAGGCCCAGGACAGTGCCGGAGGAATGCCCTCGCTGATTGCGGGGGAGACAGGAGGGAACAGACGTGGCTGTGCATCATGACTTGGAGAAGCCTTCTTAAAAGAGGTGATAGGAGACGGGGTAGATGTGTCCCCAAGTGGTTGCCCACTGAGCCTCCATCTGACCCGGCGGGGGAGGAGAGAGGCTCCTGCTGGCTCTGTGTCATTTCAGGTCCATTCGAGCTCCAACTCTGGCTGATTCTCAGCCTCCTGAGGCCCGTAGGAGGCAGCCGCTTGCTTAACAGGCCACTGGGACAGGTTGAATGCATGTCCAGAGCACACCGTGAGAAGCACTGGTGTGGAGAGGGAAGAGGACCAAGGGCAGAGCAGGGAGGAGGAGTGTCAACTGGACGTGGTCTGAGAGGACGGAGATTCAGGGAGGAGGCATGAGTCCAAGAGCCTGGGGAGATGGAGACCTTATGTAGGATGGAAGGGCCAGGGCACTTCAGGACAAGGAAAAAGACTACAAGAGACCATTTGAGAGCTTTTCCCCTCATGATGTATAGTAAAGACAGATAGGCATTTACCCATGATTGAGGAGATGAAAAATTCTGATACTGTGAAATGAACATCAGAGGAAAACACACGTGCCTTTGTCTCATGCTTATTCAGAAAAAACCCAAGGAGTATGCCCAAAGACATGGAATGTCCATAAAACTTTTGTTTGTGGCTTGTGTAGGCTGGTTTCATTGATTGAAAGATTGGGCTATCCTTCCCTATGTTACAGTGAGCAGTAAAGCCACACAAGGTGATGCAGGAACAGCAAAAAACTTTATGAAAGCGAGAACCACTCTCATCACAAGGGTCCCTGCATTTGTGACCTCGGTAAGATTCATGCGAGGCATAGGACAGTCAGTGTGGCTTTACATCCGACTCTGGAATTCCAAGGACCAGTAGGAAAGGTTTTTGTTTTTTTTTTTTAAAGGGAGGTAACTTTAAATGGAGTGTAATCTATAAAAATATTGAATTATTGTGTTGTACACCTGAAACTAATATTGTCAATTAACTAAACTTTAATTAAAAATAAATAAAAAGGGAAGCAATAGTAGGCAGAAATTTTTATTTTATCAAGACTAAAATATCCCATCATGAAAGCTACAAAGACAGAACCTGAGAATTAAAGAAAGTTTTTTTTTTTTTAAATTAATTAAAATTTTTTGTGTGTGTACAGCGTGGTACAGCACAGCATGTGGAATCTTAGTTCCCTGACCAGGGATCGAATCCACAATTTGTGCATTGGAAGCACAGAGTCTTAACCCCTGGACCACCGGGAAAGTCCCTTAAGTTATTGACAACCCTTTGAACGGAACATGTTCAGGTCTGGTGGGGCACAGCTGGAACCGAGCGTCTGTTATCACCTGTGCCTACTCTGAGGCAGGACTTAGCATAATAACATCTCCCCACGGTCAAATGAAACCCCACAAATCATTAGCAAGTGATGCAGATTTTACTGACTATTTGATGAAGCCATGGAACAGAGGGCGACCTTGAAAACCGCAAAACAGAACTAAAGCCAAATAGCCCTGGGTGATCTCTGTTCAAACCCTGAACCTCTCTTTGGTGGCGGCTGCCTCATCCCATTTCACCGTTCCTCATGCTGTTTCCAACCTTCCCTGACTCCCAGGAAGGCAGAGGTAGACACCAAAATGCCAATTTACTGCTTTATAATAAAAATCTGCAACCCAAGGAGCAAAATAGTTGAAATCTGTACTCTAGACGCCTCAGCATTCCAGCCTTCTAGGTCATGCTTTTTATTAACATCTAGGTAAAGGACTCCAGAGTGCTTGGAGGGAAACCAGTGCTGTCTCCCGAGGTGTCGGGGCTGGGAGGGCTGTTGGCACATCGAGCTCCTTGCAGCAGCTGCCTTTTTCCTTAGATCCCTGACTTTCCCCCTCTTACTGGGGACCCCTTTCCTAAGGTGACCTCCTGAGATGGTTCCAAAATCCCTGTGTGTTTTTTCATAATGCAGTTTAACATTTTTGTCTTACCCTCCGGTCCAGAGAGGCCCTGGGGGTCCCCCCTTTGCATAATTAAAAGATCCATTAAGGTGTTTTCCCAAACATAACAGCAGCTGTCTCCCTCTGAGGAATTCTGTCATCCTCTTGAGACCACAACTCCGACTGCAGTCACATTTTGAAATAATAATAAGAGCAATCACACACAATCTCTATCTAGCTACTTATCTTTCTGTAGAGAGAATGACACTGAGAGAAATGAATTAGGGATGCTTCTCCTTGTGGTCAATGTACCCATGAAAAAAATCATCACCAGAAGCCTGGGGCCAGGAAGGCACTGGTGGCAGAGAGAGAGTGTGGTCAGGAGAACAGAAGGCTGGGTGCTCAGACCTCAGGATTAGAGATGTTTCACCTCCAGGACTGGAAGGGCTCCTTGATCTCTTCTCCCAAGCCCTGTGTTCATCTTCACAAACAAATGTTCCCAAGGCCACGGGCAACATGCCTTTCTCCCAGCACAGTTTGCATCACCTCCCTCTCTGCCCCTGTTGGTTTCTGTGTTCCAAAGAAATCCTTTTCTAGTTACCCTGTGAGACTAAACCAAAGGTAGGCTGGCATCTAGACAGCAGTTATAGTGGGTTATTGTGCAGGACCCTGTCTTTGGTGTCATCTCTCATGTCTGGGGGACTCTCCCCATGCTTTCTGGAGCTGGTGTCAAAAGATGAACTCATCATTGTTGGTATCTCACCAACTTCCAACAACCTGACACCCCACCTTACAGCAAGAGGCATCAGAATTGACTTAAGGAGTGACAGAAATGTTGGAGTTTTTGAAGTCTGAAGCATTTATTAAAGTTTGGAGAAGGACTTCCCTAGCAATCCAGTGGTTAAGAATCCCCCTTTCAATGCAGGGGACAAGGGTTTAATCCCTGGCCTAGGAATTAATATCCCTCTTGCTGTGGGGCAACTAAGCCCTTCACCACCACTAGAGATGCCCACACACCGTAATGAAGACCTAATGCAGTCAAAAATAAATAAAGCTTGGGGCGATTAAACCATCAGCACACTTTGTACATCTCAGGCTGCTAAGTTCTAAGATGCTCCTGTGGGAGAGGAAAACTGTCCTTCTCCCTTTTTAGGTTCTGTGACTGGCCTAAGAATTAGACAGACGTCAGATAGAGTACCAGTATAATAGATTACAGGCTTCTCCAGTGACTCAACTGTAAAGAATCCACCTGCAATGCAAGAGACATGGGTTCAATCCCTGGGTCGGGAAGATCTCCTAGAGTAGGAAATGGCACCCCACTCCAGTATTCTTGGAAATCCCATGGACAGAGGAGCCTGGTGGGCTACAGTCCATAGGGTCGCAAAGAGTTGGACACAAGCGAAGTGACAGCATTCACCCTTAATAGGTTATATTGTTAGATTTGTATACAGAAAATATACAAATTTAATATTTAATATTCATTTAATATTTTATGTGCGTATGGGAGTCTTCAGAAGGAAAATGAAGACCTGAAGAAGCCATTAGGCCCAGAGTCGTCTATCCCTTTTTAAACAAAGAATGATAAATTGTGGGGCTATGACAAGGCAAAGGGGATTGGGCAGTAAATTGTGGGACAGGTACTAGAAAATATATGGGGGAAGCGCATGGAAGATAAGGCTTGTTTTAGTAGGTTTGCTTGTACAGGTCCATTTAGGCTTCGGCTCCCGGGCTCTGCTGACGACAACGTCCTCTTCCCGGTAGAGGGAGGGCACCTTACTCCACGGAAATTTTACGACCTGCTTTTAAGTGGAAAGTGGTGGGTGGGGGAGAGAGCCCTGCCTGCTCCTGCTGTTTCTCAAGTGCCTTCAGCTCAAGACAATCAACATACGGAAGCAGCATATTTGGCGGTGGCATGTTCTGTACTGCTTCACGCCCTTTTCTGCCCCCCCAGGGGGATCACAGCCCCAAGTGGATCGCCTAAGTCCTCAAGGGCCGACTGGGAGAACTTCCTCTCGCTCTGCACCGGCTGAGACACAGATCTGCTCTTCTAGGGGCCTCTTCTCTCCCAAGAAGCCTCTTCAGGTTGCTTGAGCCCAAGAAGAACATACTTGGGGATGTTGTTAGCATCGTCTTTGAGAAGTGTGTGGGTATTTGGGTGATGTTCAGCCAGAGACCGATGCTACACACAAACTTGCCTGTAAACACAGAAGATGAAGGTAATTGGCTATGGTGTTTCAGAACAGTCTGTCAGAGCCAGACTGAAGGAAATCAAGTTGGGATGTGAGCAGAGTCCCTGGCGAGGCTGGTTATCAAGGCTGCAGAGTCAAGGGTCCTCAGAGCAGCAGGGTGGGGCCTGTGATTCCGAAGGCCAAAACCAGAGGTGTGCAGTGGGGTGGGCTCTTGGAGAAATGTTGGTTTCTAGCTCCGGTCAGTCATCCCTCCATTCATCATAAAACAGTCTCCATTTTATATGAAACAGAATTGAGTGGGGTGAGGAATGTGGGAATCGAGATCCTTCCCCTGTGCCCACTAAAAGGTGGGAGGTGGTGGTCAGGGCTCAGAGCACAGGGATCCATCCCTGGGAGACAATGTTACTTCTGCTGGGCAGTTTCAAGTGGAGTTGGTGGTGGTGTGTGTGTGTGTGTGTGTGTGTGTGTGTGTGTGTGAGAGTGCATGCTCAGTCGTGTCCAACTCTTTATGACCCCATGGATTGGAGCCCATCAGGCTCTCTGTCCATGGGGTTTTCCAGGCAAGTATACTGGAGTGGGGTGCCATTTCCTTCTCCAGGGGATTTTCCCAACCCAGGGGTCGGACGCATGCCTCCTGCATTGACAGGCGGATTCTTTGTCACTCTGCCACCTGGGAAGTGGAGTCGATGGTGGGTGGCACCAAACCATGGCCTTGCTTCTGACATTAAGGTATGGTCACTACTTCTGCAGGCTCCAAAGGTGTCTGTGTGTAATGGGGCTCCTTGTTCAAGCCCAGCCAGTGTCCATCTCTAGAATTCAGATGAAGATAGATATTTCTGGCCACTGGAGAGACAGTGTTCTCTTTTGTGTAGACCACTGGTCGTTTGGGAAGAGGTGACCAGTCCCATGGGTTTTCCCAGTGGAGTTATTAGGGACAAAGCAGCTCTGGGTCCAGCCTTGCATCTGTCTTCATTACCAAGCTCTAGGGGCTCATGTCTGAATGCTAAGACTTGGGAGGGGTGAATGGCTGGGATGGTCAGAATGGCAAATCTCATTTCCCTGAAATTCCATAGGGCAGCAAAGGCCAAAGAGCCCTGCCCTGGACCCCTCTGCCTAAGCTGGCAAGGGAGGAGAGAGGTTTTGCCCCACTTTGCCTGGCTGGGGAATAGGCTCCGGCTTCATGATGGTGCTAGAGGGCCCAGGACTCCCCCGCAAAAGTGGCAGGGTCAGGCTGACAGTCTCTAGCAGAAGGGGAATAAATCTGCAGCTGTTGTAGAGCAACTGAGCAGCTTCATCCGTGAGCACATATGGGTCACCTTCTGGGACTCCTGGAGACAATTGGGCGGATTTAGCAGGTGGTGGAGGTTCAGGCAAGCCAGGAATCTTGTGCGCCTCCTGATTTCGTCCTTTCTCAAGTTTGTCAGCAGCCTTGGGGTTATGTGAGACGATAAAGGAACCAGATTTTCTGTTTAAGGAAACAAAACCCCATTTTTGTCCATAGACAGATCCTTCCAAGCAGCTGCTCTCTAAGAGGATGGGCCTTGGGGTTTGGGTCCCACATGTGCCCGGGGTTGGGAGGCTGCCGGCAGACCTGTCGGTGGCTGTGGCTTGGGCTGTCATGGGTCTCAGGGCCTGGATGCTGTGTATTCTGACCCTGCCTGCCCAGGCAGCCTGGCCAGGGCCCACAGCAGCTGGAAGCGGTCCCTCAAGGCAGAAGCACCCACCAGTGGGTCACACTGGTGGCGTCTGAGTGGTTTTCTGTTCACAGAATCATTTATTTCTGGTGTCAGGGAGGCCCAGGGAAGCTTTATCCACAGGCAGTGAATGCTCTGAGCATCATCGATTCCTCTGCCCCCATCCCTGGAGATCTGGCTGGAGCAGCAGGTCTGTGTCTGGGATTCCTAGTGGGGGTCAGGGGAGGGCAAGGGCCCGGTGGCTTTGTTTGGTTCCCTTCCTCTCAGCAGAAGCTCCCTCAGGCCCAGGCAGTAGCCTGTCAGTTTGGACACTGGGTTGGAGCTTCCCAGCCTGCAGCGAGGGGAGTGTGGTTAGTGGACACCCCCAGACTTGCAATCACCTGATACTTTTTGAGACTCCCCTGGGCCCCTGAAGTCATCCCTCAGCTAAGAACTTCCTCAGAATGCATCTCCCTCCCTTTCTCCATTTCTGCTCTTCCCAAAGTCAGAGGCTGCAGCCCAGCTAGGCTGTAGGGAGCACCGCCCAGCCCCGGGGTAGAGTCAGCATGAGGCACCGGACGTGCCTACTGTGACCAGGAGACTTGGGCGATCTCATGAGAAATAGACAGCACACGGGTGTCTGTGTGCTGTGGCTGCAGCACATGTGTACTCCATATTGTCTTTGTGTTTGCACTTGACCTTGCATGATGATGTGAGTGTCCCTGGGCCTCTGTTAGGTGGGAATGGTTGTGTGTGCATTTACCTGGGTGTGACTCTGTGCAGGCATTTATGTGTCTGAGTGTGTGCTGCCATGCCTGTGCCTGCATGTGTGAGTGTGCAAGTGTGCACCTCGTGTTTGCATCTCTGTGTGCACGCACCTCTTGGCATATGTGTGCCCGTGTGTGGGTGGGATGTGCCAGCCGAGGCTGTGTGTGCGAGGACGCCTATGGGTGTCTCTCTCTAGTCCTCCTTCACTCTTCTTAGTCCTTTTCTCTCCATTACCCAAGGATTTATGGAAAATCCCAGGGAGGAGGTGGTGGCTGCCGAGAGGGACCTCGGATCTGCGTTTCTGTGCTCTCAGAGCTGCTCTGGACACAGAAGGGACAACATTTCCCAGGCTCTAAGAGCCTTTCCCGAGAGGAAAGCATCAATCTACTTGTCAGAGGGGAAAGAGCTATTTGTCCGTGTCTGGAAGGACCCAAGGGCAGGGCTGGCTCTGAGTCACCACGGTCCCCTGGGCCCAGCATAGAGTAGGGGCAGGGAAGGTGAGAGGAGTAAGGCTGTGAACTCCGGGGGTGACTCAGGTGGGCGGCCTGGAGGGGGTGGGAGGGTCGGGAGAGGTAGGAGCTGATGCGATGGGGCTGGTGAAGGTTGTGTCAGGGCTGCCCCTATTGGCAGCTGGGGCAAGAGGATGGGGATAATGGGTGAGCCCGGACGGCGGGATTGGGGCAGCATTTCCCTTTGATGGACCAGGAAGCACAGGGCAAGTTCTGACACTTGAGACACTCCCGAGGCCTGGCCTTGCTTTCATAGCGTCCTTGCTGACAGGAGGCCTGAGGTGGGGAGAGGGTTCTGCTGGGGGGTTCCCTGGGGAAGGGACAACCTTCTCTCTCTTTCCTCACTCTATTTCCTCTTGCACCCCATCCTCAGTGCCTGAGGCAAGTCTTGGCAAGCCTTCAGATAGATCCAGGTCACTGTAGGCAGCAGAGTCACCGGCTGAGAATGAATGGACCACTAGGAGTCAGACTCCCAGGCCTGAGGCATGGCTCTGCCACCGGCCACTGACCAGAGGCTCCTCTCTGGGCCTCCATTTCTACCTGTGCCGGGGTCAGGTTGGAGAAGGCAACGGCACCCCACTCCAGTACCCTTGCCTGGAAAATCCCATGGGCGGAGGAGCCTGGTAGGCTGCGGTCCATGGGGTCTCGCAGACTTGGACACGACTGAGCGACTTCACTTTCACTTTTCACTTTCACTTTTCACTTTCACTTTTCACTTTCATGCACTGGAGAAGGAAATGGCAACCCCACTCCAGTGTTCTTGCCTGGAGAATCCCAGGGACAGAGGAGCCTGGTGGGCTGCCCTCTATGGGGTCGCACAGAGTCAGACACGATGGAAGCGACTTAGCAGCAGCAGCAGCAGTGGTCAGGGCCCCATGGTCTATGGTTCTGTGGCTGGTGAGGTCATGTTGTGGTGGGGACATTCCTGTGCATGCTCTTGCCCACCTTTCCTTTCTGTTCTTCACCAGCATTCTGGGTCTCTGGCCCCAAGCTGCTGTGCTTCAGAGGGGAGCCTATTCCCCTCATGTAACCCAGACGTGATGACCTCAAGCGGTGACCAGGCAGGAACTTATGACCACTGGTTTTATCCTTCTAGTCTTGGCCCCACATCTGGGACGAGTGTGGGGAGGAGGGGCTGAAGTCAGAGCTCATAGTGAGGGGATGGCGATGCTGCAAAGGGCAGGGCTAGGGAATTTCTCCCTCCCAGGGGCGAGTGACTTGCTTAGTCATCCGGGAAAGCAGGTTGCACATGTCCATTTGCCTATTTGTCAGCATTGATTGAGCACTTACTCTGCTCCAAAGCCTCTCTTTTGGTCTAGAGGGACTCAGACCACTTCCAAACTTTTAGGCTCCTAATATAGCATAAAGCTGGTTTTAGAAAAGGCAGAGGAACCAGAGATCAAATTGCAAACATCTGTTGGATCATCGAAAAAGCGAGAGAGTTACAGAAAAACATCTATTTCTGCTTTATTGACTATGCCAAAGCCTTTGACTGTGTGGATCACCACAAACTGTGGGAAATTCTGAAAGAGATGAGAATACCAGACCACCTGACCTGCTTCTTGAGAAATCTGTATGCAGGTCAGGAAGCAACAGTTAGAACTGGACATGGAACAACACACTGGTTCCAAATAGGAAAAGGAGCACATCAAGGCTGTATATTGTCACTCTGCTTATTTAACTTATATGCAGAGTACATCATGAGAAATGCTGGGCTGGAAGAAGCACAAGCTGGAATCATTGCTGGGAGAAATATCAATAATCTCAGATATGCAGATGATACGACCCTTGTGGCAGAAAGTGAACTAAAGAGCCTCTTGATGAATGTGAAAGAGAAGAGTGAAAAAGTTGGCTTAAAGCTCAACATTCAGAAAACTAAGATCATGGCATCTGGTCCCATCACCTCATGGGAAATAGATGGGGAGACAGTGTCTGACTATTTTTTTGGGCTCCAAAATCACTGCAGATGGTGACTGCAGCCATGATTAAAAGACGTTTACTCCTTGGAAGAAAAGCTATGACCAACCTAGACAGCATATTAAAAAGCAGAGACATTACTTTGCCAACAAAGGTCTGTCTAGTCAAGGCTAGGGTTTTTCCAGTAGTCATGTATCGGTGTGAGAGTTGGACTATGAAGAAAGCTGAGCACCGAAGGATTGATGCTTTGAACTGTGGTGTTGGAGAAGACTCTTGAGAGTCCCTTGTACTACAAGGAGATCCAACAAGCACATCCTAAAGGAAATCAGTCCTGGGTGTTCATTGGAAGGACTGATGCTGAAACTGAAACTCCAGTACTTTGGCCACCTGATGTGAAGAACCGACTCATTGTAAAAGACCTTGATGCTGGGAAAGATTGAAGGCAGGAGGAGAAGCGGACGACAGAGGGTGAGATGGTTGGATGTCATCACTGACTCAATGGATATGAGTTTGAGTAAACTCTGGGAGTTGGTGAAGGACGGGAGGCCTGGTATGTTGTGGTTCCTGGGGTCTCAAAGAGTTGGACATGACTGAGCAAATGAACTGAATTGATAGTATAAAGAACCAAAGGTGCTGAATATGAGCCCCTCTGTAGTTCTCTCTGCACGTTTTTGCATGATAGTTCCTTCTAATTTATCTCTTTCCTTTCACATTTTACTATAAGTAGCAAGTAGACACCAGGCTACACCTTCCACAGTTTGCTTAGAAGTACCCTTAGCTAAACATCTAAGTTCATCACTTAGAAGACCTTCTTGCTACCCAACTCTAGAACACAATTCAGCCCAGTTCTCTACCACTGTATAACAGGGGTCACCTTTCTTCTATTTTCCAATACTCTGCTCCTCATTTTAATCTGAGATCTCACCAGAGCCATCTTCAATGTTCATATTTCTATCAATTTTTTGTGAGTGAGTGAAAGTCGCTCAGTTGAGTCCAACTCTTTGAGACCCTATGGATTGTAGTCCACCAGGCTCCTCTATCTGTGAAATTCTCCATGAAAGTATACTGGAGTGACTTGCCATTCCCTTCTCCAGAGGATCTTCCTGACTCAGGGATTGAACCCAGGTCTCCCGCATTGCAAGCAGATTCTTTACCATCTAAGTCACCAGGGGAGCCCCTCAGTTTTCTGTACAGGATGATATATGTTTTCTCTAAGATAATAGAAGCATTCTCTTAACTTCCTCCTGTCAACAGAATCTCCTTTAAGGTCCATATTTTTCCTAACACTCTCTTCAAGGCAATCTAGGCTTTTTCTAACTTCACCTCAAAGTTCTTCCAGCCTCTGCTCTTTACCCAATTCCAAAGCCCTTCCACATTTTTGGTATTTGTTATAGCAGCACCACTGACAGCTACCAAAGTCTGTATTGATTTCTTAGGACTGTTGTAACAAATGATCACAAGTGGGGAGAGTTAAGCCAACAGGAATGTATTCTCTCACAGTTCAGGAGAACAGAAGTCCAAAACCAATGTGTTGGCAGGGCTGGTTTCTCCAGGAGGCCCTCAGGGATGACTTGTTTCATGCCTGTCTCCTAGCTTCTGGAGGTTGCTGGCCATCTTTGTAGCTCTGTCACCGCAACTTCTGACTCCATCTTCACATGGTTGTCTTCGCATGTGTGTTCTCTATGTCACTGTATGGCCTTTGCTTTTTTCAAAATTAATTAACTTTGGCTGTGCTGGGTCTTTGTTGCTGCACACAGTTTTTTTCCAGTTGCGAGTGGGGTCTACTCTCTAGGTGTGGCGCTTGGGCTTCTCATCGCAGTGGCTTCTCTTTGGCTAAGCACAGACCCTAGGGCTCAGCAGTTGCAACATATGGGCTCAAGAGTAGTGGTGCACGGGCTTAGTTGCCTCGTGGCGTGTGGGATCTTCCTGGAGCAGGGACTGAACCTGTGACCCCCTGCATTGGGCCACCAGGGAAGTCCCTCTGTAGGGCCTTCTTATAATGACACCAGTCATTGAATTTAGGGCCCACTATAATCCAATATGACCTCATTTTAACAAATTACATCTATGAAGACCCTATCTCCAACTCAGTACAGATATTCATTAGTATCTTAACTTCTAGGAAGGATAATTAGCCACATTCACAAATGCATAATCAGGAGGAGTAAATGTACTTCAAAAGAGACTATAGGAAACACCTAGTCTCTTGTTCCACACAGGCTGTGTTACCTTCTACTGTATTCTCTGCAGTCTCCACCTCTTCCTGGGTTCTTTTTTTTTTTTTTCAAGTTTATTTATTCAGACTCATTTGCTCAAATATGATATTAACACATAAACATAAAATGTACTACTTGCTGTGCTGTATTAAGTCGCTCAGTCTTGTCTGACTCTTTGCAACCCCATGGACTGTGGCCCACCAGGCTCCATCCGTGGGATTCTCCAGGCAAGAATACTGGAATGGGTTGCCATGCCCTTCTCCAGGGGCTCTTCCCAACCCAGGGATGGAACAAATAAATGTCAGATATTTCCCATACAAGCAAAAGGTTTACTTTCAGTTTGACAGATAAATCTTCCTGGGTTCTTACAATGCAGTTTTCAGGTCATTTCAACTAAAAATTCAGCCCCTCACGCACCCTGACATTTTAAATCCTACCCCTACTTTATTTTCTCCCTGGCACTGATTACCTTAACAAATCTTATATTTTGTTTATTTTTCTTATACACGTTTGTCTTCTGCACTAGAACAACCTCTGTGAAAGCAACGATTTTCATTCACTTCTTTCATTTCTCTGTCTACAATGCCCAGAATAGTATCTGACACATAGCAGGTGCTCAATAAAATTTTGTCAAATAACTGAACACATACATGAGTGAAGAAATTCCTGGAAAGTGCTAGCTGCTCTGGGTAAGGAGCCGATTCCTTCACTGAGCAAATTTTGCCCTATCAGGTCACCTACAGTGAATCATTAGAAGGGGCAGTGTCAGGATTCCAGAATTTTCACTTATAGCCTGATGGATCTGTTTGGTAATTTTGAACTTTTGGGAGACAGTTGGGATGGTTGGTGAGCTGGGAGGAGGGGATAGAATAGAATTGGGGTGTTCCAGCACTGTCACTGACCCACCGAGTTATATTAAGAACTTTGATCCATGTCTCCCTGGGCCTCTGGCTCCCTGACCCCAGTTTTCTTTACTTACTGTCAGGAAAGCAGTTGCTTTCTCTCCTGCCCCCTATTTTTTCCACCTGGGATGTGAGAATGAAAGACAAAAAGTCTCAAAAATCACTTTGAACTTCATAGAGGAGGATGCCAATGAAGCTGAGGACATTATTAGGAAAAAGACAAATCCTTTGAAAATGGAAATTACCGTATCACACAATCTCCCAACCATGGGTTGGAATTAATGAGGAATTTGGTCAAGATTCACAACTTCAAAATGATCTTCCAGGTGGCCAAAGGAAATTCACATTTACACTTCAATCGGAAATTCCTTTGTAGAATGTAAGAGGGGAGGGCTTAATTTTCTGAGATCACAAACAGCCATCCCCTTCCAGAGAGTAAGAGAGCCTGTGATAAAGGCCGCCCCCGTATCTGTGAACTCTTCAGCTAATTAGAAAAGTGAATCTAATTTCACGGATTTCAGCTCCTATTAATTTATTTTGAGTTTGTTGTTAATGAAGCTGTGTGTTTATTTCTTAAGAAGAAAACATCAGAGAGGAAAAGAATGGGTGTGAGACTGTGCTGTTTATTCCCCTGACTTCATTATGTTAATTGAGGAAATAACATATGATTTAATATATATTACAATGTCATCAACATAGCTTTTGGTTAGCTACCAAAAGAGCCATGTGGTTAGTCCAAATGGGGAATCCATTTTAACAAGCCTAAAACACAGACATTCTGGGCTCACTGGACCACGGGTCATGAGAGCACCTTTGGTGTTGATCAATATGGATGTAATTGTTTCCAGACACACAGTCCAATCACGGTCACCTCATCCCACTGTCAACACCCACCTTTCCCTGAAAACGAATGGCAGGTTTTCCTTGGGAACTTAGGTTTCGTTCCCCAAGGCTGATGTTGAGAAAATCTAATGTTTTTATCTCTTGAAACAAGTAGTTAATGTTGGGTAGGCACTAGAATTTCACATTTCTGCCTTGTGCCAGACCTCACTTGTCAGCACCAGGATTATATCTGGAATTGAACTTTTCTCATATTTGAGGCCAAAGTCTTCATTTTTCTTTGGTTAGTGCCAAGTCTGTCCAGATATTGCTGATACCAGCCTGTTAAAGAATTTTATTTAAACACTTACTTACCTTTCTAATCTTTACTGCTTAACTCTGAGTAGTTAATACTCTGAGTAATATCTGAACACCTAGATAAGCTTTGTCCTGTAATGACTATAGATAATTTATGAAGAAAGGCTCAGGGCAGTCTCTAACGCCTGACGTTTCCCATCAGACTGGCTGGCAAGGTATCTCTGTGGGAACAGGAAGGACAGAATATACTACATCTTTGTAAAGGCCTTACAGCAATTGTAAATGCATAGTTATTTATAATAGCTATTCATTTGCTTAAGCCTGTCTTTCATAGATTCTAAAATCCCTATCTGTCTTTTTAGTCTAGCTTGATTGAAATACAGGAGATGCTCAATAGATACCTGTTGAATGCTACAGGAAAGAGTTAAGCAGTAGAAATCAGAAAAGGCAAGGATCTATAGCAGACCCCGTGAGTCACTTTCCAATGATTTATTTACTCCCTCTTTCTTCTTTTTTAACTGTGGCAGACGTGTAAACTGTTTCATTTACCACCTAATCCAAACCATTTCAGCTTACATTTCTGTTCTATAAAGGCTATTGTTTAGTTGCTAAGTCATGTCTGACTCTTTTGCAGCCCCATTGGACTACAGCCGCCAATCTCCTCTGTCCATGGGATTTCCCAGGCAAGAATATTGGAGTGGGTTGCCGTTTCCTTCTCCAGGGGATCTTCCTGACCCAGGGATAGAACCCACATCTCCTGCATTGGCAGGTGGATTCTTAAGCACTGAACCCCTAGGGAAAGCCAGGCTATAAAGGCTAGAAAGTTCCAAACAACATTTCCCAGGCTTCCTTGCAGCAGAGTTCTGCAGGTGATCTAGATCCTGCCAGGTAAGACCTGGATATGGAAGTGATCAGTGTATGTCAGGGGAGAGGGGAGGCTATGCAAAGAGTGAGGGAGTCTTCTGATGCAACAGATTGTATTTTCCCAAAGTAGCTATACTGTTTTAGCTCTCTCATCAAGAGTTAGAGTCCATTTCCCCTCTCCTTAAGCTGGATGAGACTTTGTGACTGTCTCCATGAGAATGCGATTGAGGTGACAATACAGGACTTCTGAGGCTAGGTTATGACAAGAGATATGACTTCCATCTGCTTCTCTCTGTCTCTCTCTCTGCTGATGGCACCCAGCCTCCGTGGTGTGAGGAAGTCCAGGCCATGTGGAGATGCCAGAGGAGACTTGAAGAAAACTCTGCAGGGGGCCTGCTGGGAAAGGTTTCCTCACTTCTGATAAAGAGACCCATAGTCCTAACAAACAGTCTCTCTTCTTCATCCAGCTGTGGTGCCTGGAAATGTCTGTGTCCATCTTGCCATCAGCCAGCACATAGGGTGGGACAGCTCTCAGAAAACCAGAGGGAAAAGTTGGAATGCTAAAGCACCCTGTGTGGAGTTCTTTCTTCCCATCTCTGGGTTTCCTGGTAATGTGAGACAATAAACTCTCCCAGAGATACTTTGAGTTGAGGCTTTCTGTTACTTGTAGCTGAAAGCATCCTAACTGACCCAGAATTTGCTCCCAGATGGCTGTGGTCAGTTCTTGCCCTCTCTGAGTGTTCTGGGGACGAGGAGTCTCCCTAAGGAGCCATAAAGCTACTGTAAGCCAAGTGGGTCAGATGGAAGCAGAGCTCGTACTCTGAAAGTCAAGTCTGAAACTTCTGGGGTTTGGATCCATTTTCTAGAATCTTCATCATCAGCTAGAATCTTCAGATCAGCAGGACATGATCTGTCCTTTCTTATGAAGGTACATGCATGAGCTGAGCCTCCTTTGTTCTTTAGAGATCATTTCTTGGGACCGAGAAGTGAAGAAGGAGGCAGGGAAAGATGCTACAGAGCAAAGAAGCCTTGCTAAAACAAAATAAAACTAAAATGTTACATGTCCCAGCCCAGTTCTGGCCAATAAGACATCCGTTTAAAGTTTCTAAGAAAGATTGGCTTTTCTTTCTTTCTGCCTAGATCGTGATGATTAGAGCTGCAGATGCCATTTTGTGACCATGAGAAGCAGAGACTGCTGACCTGACATCTGTGGATCACTAACACGACGCCGCTACCTACCTCTCTGGTTGTGTGGGGGAAAAATAACAGCAGACTCTACATATTTATGTGTCATCTGTTTCTCTTAACTGAATGTAAGTCCTAACTGATAGACTATCCTTAAACTTGGGCCCTGGGGTTGGGCCTGGGGAAGGTAGCTAAAGATACGCCTAACTGGGACTTCCCTGGTGGTCCAGTGGTTAAAACTCTGTGCTCAGAATACAGAGGGCCCTGGATTCAATCCCTGTTTGGGGAACTAGACCCTACATGCACAATTAAGAGTTCACATGCCTGCAACTAAGACCTGGTGCAGACAAATAAATAAATATGTTAAAAATTCATGTCTGATTGATGTCTTGTTCCCTCTCTCCTTTTTTCCCTTTGTCTCTCTTCTTCATTTCTGCTTTCCCCATGGAGTATGTACTCTGTGCCAAGTTCTGTGCCATGCACTAGGAGAGGGGAGTGAAACTTGGGGAATGCCTGCCACATGTTCTGTGGGATGATCTTATCCCCGGAGATAAGCCTGGGTCTCACAGATGCTCTGTAAGGCTCCCACCTCTGCATGGGTTTCTTTCTCTTCTCAGGGAGACAGGAGGTAGAGAGGGAAGAGGATAAATCTCTGAGTCAGACAGACCTGGGTTTGGAACCCGATCTGCCACCCGTTGGCAGTGAGATCTCAGGTAAATCACTGAGCGTAGGCACAAACTCTTTTGTACAGTGAGTTTATGCATGGATTAAATGATACAGCAGTAGCTCTTTCATAATGGGTGCCTACTCTAGCCAGGTGAGGCTCAGATGAGGGTTATATAATTTAAGAAAGGAGGTGGGGATAAATATCGAGTAGACATCTGACAGTATCTACCATGAATGGGAAAATAGGACCTCACTCTGATTACTTATTGAACCTGAGCAGTGCTCCCAGATCTAGGGATAACCTGCATACGCTCTTGGCCCCTACTTTACTCTGGGAATGAACAGTTTCCTCTGGCTTTGCCCCTCCCCCTGCCATGAGCCTGGTAGGGTTATCCTCACTCAGTGAGTGTGCTCAGGGCCCCGTGGTTCCAGCAAGACAGTTGGAGAGAACCCATGTGTCTGGGGACAGCTGAACCACAGCCTTCCTGCCCTCACTGCACACCTGTTAGAAAACTATAGTTAGAACAGTCAGTCTTGGGGCAAGGAAAAGAGAGAAGCCAACGGAGAAAAGGAAAAAAGGGAAAGACACAGCCCAGAAAATGGAATGTTATTCCTGTGTTGCAAAGCCACAGTGTCCACTGGGCACGCCTTAGGAAGAGGGACTGGCCTGTGGACAATTGTGAAGCTAGCCTGGAATTAGGAAAACCATGGCTGACATGAGTTGGGAGATGTAAACTCTGCCCGAGCTGGCACAAAGCCTTGGCCTGAGAATCCCTAAAAAGCCCTCTACAATCAGGGCTCCCAAGCTTTGTGACTGTGGCACCTACAGAGAGATGGCCTGGTGGTAAAAGAATCTACCTGCCAATGCAGGAGATGCAAGAGTCACGGGTTCTATCACTGGGTTGGGATGATTCTCTGGGGGAGGAAATGGCAACCCACTCTAGTATTCTTGCCTGGAAATTTCCATGGACAGAGGAACCTGGCAGGCTATAGACCATAAGGTCACAAAGAGTCAGACCTGACTGAGTGTGCATGCAAGTCCTACAGAGAGAATAGAAGGTTTTGTGTTCTCCCATCCACTTGAATTTCCTTTAGGAAAAAACTCCAGGATTATAAAGAGAAGAAATACAGCAAGTTATATATATCATGTTGCCAAAAGAATAAATGATGCACTTACTAGTTACCTTAGAAGAATATGAACATACTTACTAAATTTTTGTGGTATAAAACAATTTCCTAAAAACTTAAAAATAACTCAATAATTTTATTTTACTTATTCAAGTAGATAATATTCACAAGCACTTTCCTCCTTAGGCAATAGAGATACGAGTGATTCACATTGGAACATCAGACTTACAGGGTCTTGAAGTCTATTACAGGAATATTATCGGTTAAAAATCATTGATGCAAACCTGAATCACTATAGACTGTGAAATTAACCTAACGACCTATGAAAAGCTAAATGGATAATGTTAAAGCTCAGTGAAAAGAGACATTTAATAAGAATAGCAAGGTCATCAACAATGAGAAAACCATAGTCAGTTCGGGGTAATACTGATGAAATACTGAAAATGCTTCCCCCCAATTGTGAAATTCTAACCATCTGCAAATGTGCACACAGGGTAGGAATTTGACAACATTGCTAACGATTTGTTGGCAGCCAAATTTCTTAGCAAAGGACACAATCAAAGTCTGGGGTCATTTTCATTGATGAATAGCACATTACATTTCATGACTCATTGATTAGGTTGTGTGTGTGTGTGTGTGTGTGTAGCAGTTCAATAGTGTTCAACTCTGTGGCCCCATGGACTGTAATCTGCCAGGCTCCTCTGTCCTTGGAAACTTCTAGGCAAGAATCCTGGAGTGGGTTGCCATTTCCTACTCCAGGGGATCTTTCTCAACCCAGGGACTGAACCCACATCTCATGAATCATCCTGCTAATGCAGGAGGATTCTTCACCCCTGCGCCACCTGAGAAGCTAGCAAGTAACCCTTAGTTGCCTCAAAATACGAGAGACTATAGAAGCATGGGTCACTTAGTTCTCACAATTGAAGAGAGAACTTGCACTTTGCGTCCTGTGATCCATCTGGGAGCCTCTGTGGCCTGGTAGGGATCCTTAGGACACTCGAGGTAACTGCCTTCAACAAGTAGCTGTCACCTACTAGAGGCCTTTTCTTCTGCAAATATCTCTTCTCAGTGTTATAAAAAATTTTCTCTGTACTAGATTACTTTGCTTAGCACACAAATCAGCTTTAATGACTCCCATCTTAAAACTTGCTTCCAGCATTTATTGTTTGTAGATGTTTTATAATGGCCATTCTGACTGGTGGGAGGTGACACCTCATTGTAGTCTGGATTCGCACTTCTCTAATAAATAAGCAATGCTAGGTATCTTTTCATGTCCCTCTTGGCCCATCTGTGTATCTTCTTTGGAGAAACATCTATTTAGGTCTTCTGCTATTTGTTGATTGAATTGCTTGCTTTTTTGATATTGAGTTGTATGAGCTGCTTGCATATTTTGGAGACTAATGCTTTATCAGTTGCTTTGGTTGCAAATATTTTCTCCGATTCTAAGGGTTGTCTTTTCATCTTGTTTACAGTTTCCTTTGCTGTACACCAGCTTTTAAGTTTAATTAGGTCCCATTTTGATACAACCACTATGGGAGTTTCTTAAAAAGCTAAAAATAAAGCTTCCATATGACCAGCAATCCCACTGCTGGGGTTCAGAAAGACATAATTCAGAAAGAAACATGTACCACAATGTTCATTTCAGCACTATTTACATAGCCAGGATATAGAAACAACCCAAGTTTCCATTGACAGAGGAATGGATAAAGATAAAGAAGATGTATATGATGGAATATTACTCAGTCATAAAAAGGGACAAAATTGGGGAATTTGTACTGATGTGGATGAACCTGAAGTCTATCATAAGAGTGAAGTAAGTCAGAAAGAGAAAAACAAATGCCATATATTAATGCTTACATATGGAATCTAGAGAAATGGAACAGATGTGCAGGGTAGGAACAGAGATGCAGACATAAAGAACGAGCATATGGATGTGGCGGTGAGGGAAGGGAGAGTGCGGGACAAACAGAGCAACACAGACGTGTCGACATAGAAACCAGGGGGAAGCTGCTTTGTGCACGAGGAGCTCAGCTCAGCGCTCAGTGACGACATAGAGGGTGGGGTAGGGGTGGACGGGCGGGAGGGAATATGTGCATATGTATTCACGTGTTGTCCAGCAGAAACTAACACAACATATAAAGCAATTATACTCCAATTTCAAGAAAGAAAAGCTTACTTCTTTGAGTTCATACCCCTTCCAGCTTTTCCCACTGTTCTTTTCTCACTATAGCAACAAAACTCCTCAAGAGATGATTATATGTAGTGTCCCCATTGTCCCACTAGGTCAACTTTAGACAAGGTTGCAATTGATTTCCACAATGGATGCACCTAATATTCTTGTTAGTGTCAACAGTAAGGTAACCAGCTCATTCCTATATGCCTGAGACTTTCTCAATTTTTAAAATGGAATATCATACCTTCTAGGAACCACCTCAGTCCCGGGCGAATCTAGAGAGTAAGTCACTCCTGATAGCCTCCATATTATTGAATCTACTGAAGAAGTCCTTTTCTTACTTAACTTTTCAACAAATGTTTCAAAAAACACCTTTCTAGAGATATATCTTAATATGCAATACACTTCACGTACTTAAAGTGTATAAATTTATAACGTTTGATATATGTGTATGCCCTTGAGACCACAACAATCAAGATAATGAACACATACATTCACCACCAAAAGTTTCTTCATGTCAATTTGCAATCCCTCTCTCTGACATCCCTCTCTCTGACACCTGCCCCTACTCCAGTCCACAGGTGTGTTAGTTACCTATGTGTAAGGGATAACCCCACAATGTGTCAGCTTAAAACAATAAACATTTATCATCTCTCATTTTCTGTGGGTCAGGAATCTGGGCACAATTTACCTGGGTGCTTCTGTCTCAAGGGTTCTCCCAAGGTTGTTACCAAGATGTTGACCAGGGCTGTGGCCTCCTCTCACAGCGTGAGGAGGGGAAGAGCTGCATTTAAGCTCATTCATATGTATGTTGGCAGGATTCAATTTCTAACAAGCTGTTGAACTGCCATTTCCCATCAGCCTGTCCTTAGTGCAGCTTACAACTTGGCAGCTGTTTTCATCAGAGAGAAAAAGAGAAAGAAATTGTCATCTCTTTATAACCTAATCTCAGAAGTGAAATCTCATCATTTTTGCCATATTCTGTTGATCGGAGTAGATAGGTCCAGCCCACTCTCAAGAAAAAGGAATCACAAGGGAGGTGGCAATTTTAAGGAGTCATTTTAGAGACTGCTTATCATATCAGACAATCATTGATTGATCATTGATAAGCTTTCTGTCAATATAGATTGGTTCCAAATTGGAAAGGAGTATGTTAAGGCTATATATTGTCACCTTGCTTATTTAACTTATATGCAGAGCACATCATGAGAAATGCCAGACTGGATGAATCACAAACTGGAATCAAGATTGCCAGGAGAAATATCGATAACCTCAGATATGCAGATGACACCACCCTTATGGCAGAAAGTGAAGAGGAACTGAAGAGCCTCTTGAAAGTGAAAGAGGAGAGTGAAAAAGCTGGTTTAAAACTCAACATTCAGGGATGTTCTGAGAGAATAGCATTGATACAAGTATACTACTAAGGGTGAAACAGATCACCAGCCCAGGTTGGATGCATGAGACAAGTGCTCAGGGCTGGTGCACTGGGAAGACCCAGAAGGATGGGATGGAGAGGGAGGTGGGAGGGGGGATCAGGAAGGGGAACACATGTAAATCCATGGCTGATTCATGTCAATGTATGGTAAAAGCCACTACAATATATAAAAAAAATAAATAAAGTAAAATTCAAAATGCTTTAAAAAAAAACAACTCAACATTCAAAAAATGAAGATTACGACATTTGCTCCCATCACTTCATGGTAAATAATGGGGAAACAATGGAAACAGTGACAGACTTTGTTTTCTTGAGCTCCAAAATCACTGCAGATGGTGATGGTGACTGCAGCCATGAAATTAAGAGACACTTGCTACTTAGAAGAAAAGCCATGACCAACCGAGACAGCACACTAAAAAGCAGAGCTATCACTTTGCCGACAAAGGTCCATCTAGGGAAAGCTAACCTTTTTCCAGCAGTCATGTATAGATGTGAGAGTTGGACCATAAAGAAAGCCAAGTGCTGAAGAATTGATGCTTTTGAACTGTGGTATTGGAGAAGACTCTTGAGAGTCCCTTGGACTGCAAGGAGATCAAACCAGTCAATCCTAAAGGAAATCAGTCCTGAATGTTCACTGGAAGGAATGATGCTGAAACTGAAACTCCAGTACTTTGACCACCTGATGCAAATAACTGACTCATTGGAAAAGACCCTGATGGGAAAGATTGAAGGCAGGAGGAGAAGGAGATGACAGAGGGTGAGATGGCTGGATTGTACCACTAACTCGATGGACATGAGTTTGAGTAAACTCTGGGAGTTGGTGATGGACAGGGAAGCCTGGTGTGCTACAGTCCATGGGGTCACAGAGTTGGACATGACTGAGTGATGGAACTGACTGAATATAGATTAGTTTGCACGTTCTAGAATTTTGTGTAAATGGAATCATTCAGTATGGAGCCTTTTTCTGTCTATATTGTTTCTAGACTATATTGTTTCTGACTAAATTGTCAGTGCAATTATTTTGAGATCCACTTATGTTGTTGCATCTATCAACATTTCATTCTTTCTATTGTTGAGTAGTGTTCCCTTGTATGGTTACAATGCCATTTGTTTAAACTATTCATCTGTTGATGGACCTTTGAGTCATTTACAGTTTTTGCCTCTTACAAATAAATATTCTGTGAACATTCATCTATGAGTTTTTGTTGGTATATGTGCTTATTTTCTCTTGGGTAAATATTCAGAAGTGGAAAGGCTGAAACATGTGGCAATTTTTTATTTATTTCTATATTTATCTTTTTAAAAAACTGACAAACTATTTCCCAAAGTAGTCACACAATTTGATAATCCCACTGGCAGTGTTCCAGTTTCTCTGCATCCTTGCCAATACTTGGTATGGTCAGTATTTTTAATTTTAGCCATTTTAATGTCTCATTGTGGTTTTAGCTTGCATTTCCCTAATGATTAATTGGGCTTCCCTGGTGGCTTAGCAGTAAAGAATCTGCGTGCCAATGCAAGAGATGTAGATTTAATCCCTGGCTCAGGAAGATCCCCTGGAGAAGGAAATTGCAACTCACTCCAGCATTCTTGCCTGGGAAATCTGATGGACAAAGGAGCCTGGCAGGCTACAATCCATGGGGTTACAAAAGAGCTGGACATGACTTAGCAACTAAAAACAACAAAAATAACAAATGATTAATTATGTTGAAAATTTTCACATGCTTATCTACTATCTATATGTATTCTTTTTTTAAAATGTTTTGCCCATTTTCAATTAGGTTGTTTGTTTCCTTATTTAGTTTTGTAAGTACTTTGTATATTCTGTGTGCATGTTCTTTAACAGGTAAATGATTTAGAAATACTTTCTTCCAGTCTGTGATTTATCTTTTGTTCTCTTAATAGTATTTTTATTGCTATGGTGAATGGGACTGTTTCCTAAATTTCTTTTTCTGGTTTTTCATTATTAGTGTATAAGAATGCAAGAGATTTCTGTGTATTAATTTTGTATCCTGTGTGTGAGTGCCTACATGCTCAGTTGCTCTGTCATGTCTGACTCTTTGTGACCCCGTGGACTGTGGCCTGCCAGGCTCCTCTGTCCATGGAATTTTTCAGGCAAGTAGACTGGGGCAGGTTGCCATTTCCTTCTCCAGGGGATCTTCCCAACCCAGGTATTGAACCTGAGTCTCCTGTGTCTCCTGAATTGGCAGGCAGATTCTTTACCAGCTGAACCACTGGGAAAACCCTGTGACTTTATACTAAATTCATTGACTAGCTCTAGTAATTTTCTGGTGGCATCTTTAGGGTTTTCTATGTGTTACATCTTGTCATCTGCCAACAGTGAGAGTTTTACTTTTTTTTTTCTAATCTGGATTCCTTTTCTTTCTTTTTCTTCTCTGATTGCTGTGGCTAGGACTTCCAAAACTATATTGAATAGTAGTGGTGAGAGTGGGCACCCTTGTGTACTGTTCTTGATTTTAGAGAAAATGCTATCAGTTTTTCACTATTGACAACAGTGCTTGTTGTGGGTTTGTTGTATGTGGCCTTTATTATGTCGAGGTAGTTTCCTTTTATGCCCATTTTATGAAGAATTTTTATCAAAGATGGTTGTTGAATTTTGTTGAAAGCTTTCTCTTCATCTGTTGAGATGATCATATGCTTATCTTTCAATTTGCTAATATGGTACATCACATTAATTGATTTGTGTATACTGAAGAATCCTTGCATCCCTGGGATAAACCCCACTTGATTATAGTGTTTGATGCATTCTTATACACTAACAATGAAAACTCAGAAAGAGAAATTAAGGAAAAAATTCCATTCACCATTGCAACAAAAAGTATAAAATACCCAGGAATAAATCTACCTTAGCTCCAATACTTGGCCACCTGATGCAAAGAGCCAATTCATTGGAAAAGACCCTGATGCTGGGAAAGATTGACCGTAGGAGGAGAATGGGGCAACAGAAGATGAGACAGTTGGATAGCATTCCTGACTCAATGGACATGAGTTCAAGCAAGCTCCCAGAGACAGTGAAGTTCAGAGAAGCCTGGCACACTGCAGTCCAGAGTCAGATATGACTTAGCGACTGAACAACAACAAAGAAATAAAAGACCTGTGTGCAGAAAACTGTAAGACACTGATGAAAGAAATCAGGAAGACACAAACAGATATACCATGTTTTTGGATCTGAAGTATCAATATTGTGAAAATGACTACATTATCCAAAGCATTCTACAGATTCAATGCAATCCTTATCAAATTACCAATGGCATTTTTCATAGAACTAGGACAAAAAATTTTCTAATTTGTATGGAAACATGAAAGACTCCAAATAATCAAAGCAATCTTGAGAAAGAAAAGTGGAGCAGGAGGATTCAACCTTCCTGGCTTCAGGCTTCAAACTATACTACAAAGCTACAGTAATCAGGACAGTTTGAGAGTGGCACAAAAATAGAAGTATAGATCAATGGAACAAGATAGAAAGATAAACCCGTGCATCTATGGGCACCTTATGTTTGACAAAAGAGGCAAGAATATACAATGGAGAAAAGACAGCCCCTTCAATAAGTTGTGCTGGGAAAACTGGACAGCTACATGTAAAGAATGACATTTTACACCATACACAAAAATAAACTCAAAATGGATTAAAGACCTAAATATAAGGCCAGAAACTATAAAACTCTTAGAGGAAAATATAGGCAGAACACTCTTTGACATAAATTACAGCAAGAACCCCTCTGACCCACCTCCCAGAATAAAGGAAAGTGAAGTCGCTCAGTTGTGTCTGACTCTTTGCGACCCTATGGACTGTAGCCTAACAGGCTCCTCAGTCCATGGGATTTTCCAGGCAAGGACACTGGAGTGGGTTGCCATTTCCTTCTCCAGGGGATCTTCCCAACTCAGGGATCGAACCCCGGTCTCCCACATGGTAGACAGATGCCTTACCGTCTGATCTACCAGGGAAGCCCAGAATAATGGAAATAAAACCAAAAATAAACAAGTAGGAATTAATTAAATTTAAGAGCTTTTGCACAGCAAAGGAAAATATAGATCAGGTGAAAAGACAACACTCAGAATGGGAGAAAATAATTGAAAATGAAGCAACTGACAAAGGACTAATTTCCAAAATATACAAGCAGCTCATGCAGCTCGATATCAGACAAACAAACAACCCAGTCAAAAAATGGGCAGAAGACCTAAACACATTTCTCCAAAGAAGATATACAGATGGCCAAGAGGCACATGAAGAGATGCTCAATATTGCCCATTATTAAATAAACGCAAATCAAAACTATAATGAGGTATTAACCCCCACCAGTCAGAATGGCCATCATAAAAAAATCTACAGACAATAAATGCTGGAGAGGATGTGGAGAAAAGGGATCCCTCTTGCATTGTTAGTGGGGATATAAATTGATACAGCCACTATGGAAAACACTATGGAGATTACTTAGAAACTAGGAATAAAACTAGCATATGACCCAGCAATACCACTATCGGGCATATACCCTGAGAAAATCATAATTCAAAAAGATGTGTGAGCCCCATTATTCACTGCAGCACTATTTACAATAGTCAGGACATGGAAGCAACCTAGATGTTCATCAACATACGAATGGATAGAGAAGTTGTGGTGCATATATACAATGGAATAATAGTCATAAAAAGGAGTGAGTGTGAATCAATTAAACTGAGGCGGGTGAACCTAGAGCTTGCTATACAGAGTGAAGTCAGTCAGAAGGAGAAAAACAAACATGGGATATTAACGCATATATGTGGAATCTAGAAAAATGGTACTGATGAACCTATTTGCAGGGCAGGAATAGAGATGCAGATGTAGAGAAGGGACTTGTAGACACAGTAGGGGACGGAAAGGGTGGGACAAACTGAGAAAGCAGCATTGACGTTACACTACCATGTGTGAAATAAACAGTGGGAAGCTACTATATAACACAGTGAGCACGGCCCGGCACTCTGTGATGACCTAGGGGTGAGACTGAAGGGGTTGGGAGGGCAGCTGAAGAGGGATGGATACACACACGCGCGCACACACACACACACACACATAGATATATAGAGTTATCACTGTTTTGCACTGTTGTACAGTAGAAACCAACACATTGTAATCATCCTTAATTAAAGGAACAAGATAATTAAAATAGTATTTTTAAAAGAGCATAACATTTTCATCTTTGAAAAAGTTTTTATCAATTTTTCTTTTATAGATTGTATTAAGACCTCTGTTTCACCTAAGATCATAAAGATTTTATTCCAGGTTTTCTTCTGAAAGTTTTATAGTTTTACAGACTCACAGATACAGAGAAAAGACTTGTGTTTGCCAAGGGAGGTGGAGGGGAGGGAAGAATTGGGAGTTTGGGAATTGTTGTTGCTGTTAGGTCGCTAAGTCATGTTTGACTCTTTTGTGACCCCATGAACAACGACATATGGAGTTGAGTATTTAAGTCAGTCTGGAAAGGACTTCACCCCTTGTTCCTGGATGGTGTAGGTGAAATAGACAAATTTGATGGCTGAGGTGTGTGTGTGCTTAGTCGTGTCCGACTCTGCAACCTGATGGACTGTAGCCTCTCAGGCTCCTCTGTCCATAGGATTTCCCAGGTAAGAATACTGGAGTGGGTTGCCAATTCCTCCTCCAGGGGATCTTCCTGACCCCGGGACTGAACCCACGTCTCCTGCATTGCAGGAGGATTCTTTGTCATTGAGCCACCAGGGAAGCCAGTTTGGGGATAGCAGATGTAAACAATTATTACAGGATGGATAAACAAAAAGGTCCTACTGTCTAGCACAGGGAACTATATATTCAATATCCTGTGGTGAGCCATAACAAAAAAAGAATATGAAAAAGAATATATATATGTATAACTGAACTGCTTTGCTGTGCAGCAGAAATTGACACAACATTGTAAATCAGCTCACTTCAATAAGATTTAAAAAATAAATGTGTTATAGTTTCAGTGTTTACATTTGGATCTATGATTAGAGTTAATATTTGTTAATAGTGCAAGGTATGAATCAAAGTTCATTTTCTTGCATATAGAGAGCCAATGTTCCTGCATTGTTGAAAAGAATATCTTTTCTCCATCAAATAGCCTTTGCACTGTTGCTGAAAATCAATTGTCCCTGTGTGGATCTATTTCTAGATTCTATTTTCTTTTTTTATTGATTTGCCTGTCTTTATAGCAATACTTATCTTGATAACTGTAGCTTTAGAGTAAGTTTTTAAATTAGGCAGTTAGTCCTCCCACTTTTTCCTTCTTTTATAACTTTATTTTGGTTCCTCTAGGTCTTCAGTATTTCAGTATGAATTTTAGAACCAGCTTATCAATTTATACAAAAAAGCCTGCTAGTATTTTGGTTAGGATTGCTTTAAATATGCATATTAATTTGGGGAGAAATAACATCTTATTAAGTCTACCTACCCCTGAATATAACATACTTCACCATTTATTTAGTTTCCTTTTTGTTTTTTTTGGCTGCCTTGGGTCTTAGGTATGGCACACAGAATCTTTTGTTGTAGATGGATTCTGCAGCATGTAGATCTTAGTTCCCCAACCAGGGATCAAACCATGTCCCCTGAATTGCAAGGCAGACTCTTAACCACTGAACTACCAGGGAAGTCCCTCTCTATTTATTTAGATCTTTAACTTTTCTCAGTATTGTTTCATAGTTTTCAGTGCTTAGATCTTTCACATCTTTTGTCAGATTTGTCCCTAAGTAGTATTTGTATATGCTATTGTAATTGATATTTTAAAAATGTCAGCTTACGACTGTTCATTGCTGAGAACTAGAAATATAATTGATTTTTGTATATTGATCTTATATTCTGTAATAGTGCAAACATTAATTGTATCAGCTTTTTGGGGGTAAATTTCATTAGATTTTATATACAGGTGATTGAATTCAGTTAAGTTGCTCAGTCGTGTCCAACTCTTTGAGACCCCATGGACTGTAGGCATGCCAGTCTTCCCTGTCCAACACGAATTCCCAGAATTTACTGAAACTCATGTCCATTGAGCTGGTGATGTCATCCAGCCAACTCATCCTCTGTTGTCCCCTTCTTCTCCGGCCTTCAATCTTTCCCAGCATCGGGTCTTTTCAAATGAGTTGGCTCTTCGCATTAGGTGGCCAAAGTACTGGAGTTTCAGCTTCAACATCAGTCCTTCCAATGAACACCCAGGATTGATCTCCTTTAGGATGGACTGTTTGGATCTCCTTGCAGTACAAGGGACTCTCAAGAGTCTTCTCCAACACCACAGTTCAAAAGCATCAATTCTATGGCACTCAGCTTTCTTTATAGTCCAACTCTCATATCCATACATGACCACTGGAAAAACCATAGCCTTGACAAGACAGACCTTTGTTGGCAAAGTAATGTCTCTCCTTTTTAATGTGCTGTCTAGGTTGGTCATAACTTTCCTTCTAAGGAGCAAGCATCTTTTAATTTCATGGCTGCAATCACCATCTGCAGTGATTTTGGAGCCCCAAAAAATAAAGTCAGACACTGATTCCACTGTTTCCCCATCTATTTGTCATGAAGTGATGGGACCAGATGCCATGATCTTAGTTTTCTGAATGTTGAGCTTTAAGCCAACTTTTTCACTCTCCTTTCACTTTCATCAAGAGGCTCTTTAGTTCTTCTTCACTTTCTGCCATAAGGGTGGTGTCATCTGCATATCTGAGGTTATTGATATTTCTCCTGGCAGTCTTGATTCCAGCTTGTGCTTCTTCCAGCCCAGCGTTTCTCATGATGTGCTCTGCATATGAGTTAAATAAGCAGGGTGACAATATACAGCCTTGACGTACTCCTTTTCCTATTTGGAACCAGTGTGTTGTTCCATGTCCAGTTCTAACTGTTGCTTCCTGACCTGCATACACGTTTTTTCAAGATCACCATTACATGATATTAGTTGTAGGTTTTTCATAGATATTCTTTATCAAGCTAAAGATCTCTCTTCTATTCCTATTTTGTTGAGACATCAGTTTTTCAAGTCACTGGATTTTGTCAAATGCTTTTTCTGCATCTATTGAGATGATCATATGGTTTTTCTTTTTTGTTAATGTGACTCATATGGCCTTAGAAAACAGGAAAGTATTTTGAGAAATGAAAAGAATAGGTCAGTATCACATAGATTAAAAAGTAGAAATCCTCAGCAAAACAGTAGCAAACAGAATCCCACAATGGGTAAAAAGGTAATGCATTATTATCAAATTGGGTTTATCCCAGGAATACAAGTTTGATGTAATATTTGAAATATTTTTAATGGGCAGAGATTCATTTTTGTTTTACTTGTTTCATCTTAGTTTTAATTTTTAGAGGTTGATTTTAAAATAACATTTTACATTATAATTATGGAAAACATCTATATAAGGCCAAAGTCAAATCTACAAAATAAGGTGTATTTAAAGAAGTCCAGTTTCTATTATATCCTTGACTTCTGTACAAGTTTTCTCCCTCTCTTTTAAGTAATCATTTTTTATAAAAAACTATGATTTATGTTTACATTAAAAACATAATTTTCTCACTGTCTTTTAGATAAATGGTAGCATACTATATACATTTTTTTAAAACCATCTTACCTTATTGAAATATATCTTGGAAACCTCTCTTTACTAGTATATAGAAATGATTCCTATTCTTTGTTATGGCTGCATATAATTCCATGATATAGAAATACGATGTATTCCACAACTCCTATTGTTGGGAGAATCAGGGGGCTTTTGTACTTGCAACTAAGTCTGTAATGAATAGCCTTGCACACACATTTTTGTATTTTTACCATTTTATCTTTAGGATGTACTTCCAGTGGGATTGCTAGGTTGAAGAGTGAATGCCTAGATAATTTTGCCAAATTCTTTTCCACAGGGATTGTCTGACTTTGCATTCCCACCACCAAATTATGAAAGTGTCTATTTCCCAGAGCTTCACCGACGGAGTAGTTGTCAAAATTTTGAATTTGGACCCTCCTAATAGATGAGGATGAAATCCCAGTTTACATTTTTCTTGTGATGAGCAAGGTTGAGCTTCTTTTCTTACAGTGAAGAGCCATTCATCTGCATTTCTTTTTTGTTAATGGTCTGTTCGTGCCTCTTGCTTATTTTTCTAAATTGTTGCTCATTTCTCTGTTTTAGAAACTCTATAGATATTGGAGATGGTAACTCTTTGTAGAGGCTTCCCTGATGGTAAAGAATTTGCCGGCAATGCAGGAGACGCAGGAGACATGGATTCAAGTTGGCAAGATCCCCTGTAGGAGGAAGTGGCAACCTACTCCAATATTTTTGCCTGGGAAATCCCATTGATAGAGAAGCTGGGTGGTTGCAAAAAGTCAGACATTACTGAGCAACTAAGCATGCATGCTCTGTAATATAAATTGACAATGTTTTCCCCCAGTGTGTTGGTTCAGACACTTTTCCTAACAGAACAAGGAGCCCAAAGGTAGGTGGTTGTCGTCATTGGTTCAGTGGCCCAACAGTATCAAGGCCAGCTTCTCTGAGATTCTCTAGGTGTTTCTCTTAGAGACACATTATGACTGTGTTAAAGCAGGTAGGACCAGGAAAGGAGTCCAGAAACATCTGTCCTTTTTATTAGGAAGGTGAAAGCTTTCTCAGAAGCCCTCAACCAATTTGCATTCATATTTAATTGGCCAGAACTAGGTTCAGAGAATCCACTTGCAACACAGGAGAAGTTCTTTTCCTGGGTCAGGAAGATCCGCTGGAGAAGGGACAGGCTACCCACTCCAGTATTCTTGGGTTTCCCTGGTGGCTCAGCTGGTTAAGAATCTTCCTGCAATGCTGGAGACCTGGGTTCAATCCCTGGGTTAGGAAGATCCCCTGGAGAAGGAAACAGCTACCCACTCCAGTATTCTGGCCTGGAGAATTCCATGGACTGTATAGTCCAAGGGGTAGCAAAGAGTCAGACACGACCGAGCGACTTTCACTTTCAGGTTCAAAGAAAGCTGGGAGAGAAAAGACTTCATTTTTCCAGCCTCTAGAGTGGAGATAGGCAAGAAGAAGGGAATGCATGTTGAATTACCCACCAAAATACCATGGACAGGAATGGGGAAGTTCAGCTCAGATAGAAGGCTCATCCTTTCTCATATTCTGTGACATGTCTGAGAACCCAAGGTGAACCAGTAGTTGACCTCACAGCTCCAAAAGGGAATTCAGTCTTGGATACATCAGTAGAGATTTAGTGTCTGCAGCAAGGAAGATGGGATAACATTAGAGACCCACGTTTCACCCTAGGACTGAAGAAACATTGCTAAGTGGGAGCATGTCCAGAGGAGAGCAACTAGGTCAGGAGGGTGAGGGCCCCAGAAATCTTACTCCATCAAGAATAAGTGGAAGAGGGACTTTCCTGGTGGCCCAGTGGCTAAGATTCCATGCTCCCACTGCTGGGGGCCTGGGTTCGATTGCTAGTCAGGGAACTAGATTCCACACACTGCAACTAAGAGATTCCATGTGTTACAACTAAGACCTGGTGCAACCAAATAAATAAACAGATATTTTAACAAAAGAATAAGTGGAAAGACTTGGACATGTTACAATAGAGAAGATATGGAAGGCAGCAAGATATATTTCGCTGAAAACCTGAAGGACTGGCCTGTGGAAAAAATGAGCTTTGGTTTATGGTAACAACTGGTGCATGTGCGAGTGAGGCAGTTTTCAATTAATTTTTTCCACTGATTTGGGATGGGCTTCTTCATGAGTAGTGAGCTTCCTATCCACTGTGTCATCAGTCTTGCTGCTCCCATGGTTCCATCCTTCGGTGCTCTTACATTTTATCCTCCACCACTGGGTCAACGATCTCCAACCTAGTCTCCAACAATCTCCAACCTAGAGGTCTCTAGTCCCATTCTCTTCCCTCTCTCCCAAGGCTCCAGACTCCTGTATTCACCCCACAGTGAAGCTGTTGCTTGAAGGGTGGGATCAGTCAAGATCTCACCAGGCAATAGAAACCACCGGGATATTGAAAATGAAAGATGTGAATGAAAGGAATTTGTTGGACAACAGGTGATAGAAGGGCCAAGAAGTCAAACAGAAGACAGTGAGACAACTCAAAGATTAACAACAGCAGGAAGAAAAAAAGGGGGACTATGTATACGTGTAGCTGATTCACTTTGCCATACAGCAGAAAATAACACAACATTGTAAAGCAGCTCTATTACAATAAAAATTAACAACAAAGCAGAAATTAGTAGCAGGAAGAGCTATCACCGAGGGCTGAAAGGCGCTCAGTGCACATTGAAACCAAGTGGGCTTGTCTGTCATGTACTAGAGGACTAAAAAGACACAGCAATTGCTAGAGATGCAATTAAAGCAGAGGGAGAAAGTCTGGGTACCCCAACCCTGACTCAATTTCCTGCCAGTGCCCCGCAGGGCCCAAACACCTCCAGAAGCCAGAGAACACACGGACCTGGGAAACACACTCCCAGAGAGCAGGAGCAAGGTGAAGGAAAATGGGCAGAGGACAGGTACACAAGTGAAGGGGGGGTATAATAAACAGTCCCTTACATTTCTGTCCTTTCCTCCCTCTGTTCCCCAGGCCTGAGAGTACAGAGGGAGCTGGGAAAGCTGGACAAAGTAAGCATGTGGGCTGGAGTCCCCAGTTGGTGTCTAGTGTTTCAAAAAGCATAAAATCTTCTGGGCATGATGGAAGATGCCTCCCAGCAAGGGCAATACATGGGTTGGGTTTTGGAAGATGAAGAGAAGTTCTTTAGGTGGATGAGGTAGGAAAATCCATTCCAAGAAAAGGTTAATTTAAGACTGTATACTAAAGCCCAGAGGTGTGGAAAAAATCACTGTGTGTCTTAGGAACTGAAATGACTCAGTATGGCTGGAGCCCTGGGTGTGAGATTTTACATGGGGTGAGGAAGATGGACAGTCTGAGGATACTTTTATGTTTCTGCTTAAGGCCTGGAGAGGGTTGGTTGTGTCATTAAGCTTAACATTGAGAGGGGACTCCCTGGGTTGTGGTTCTATGGTGGTTGTGAAGGTGGGGGTGGGGATAATTAATTACACTTTAGACATGTCAAATTTGTGATTCCCATGGAATATCAAGGTTGAGATGTCTAGGAAGGGTATGAGCTGGAATCTTGAGGAACAGGTCTAGTCTGAAGATGTCAACTTGAAAATGTTTGGAGGTTTAATCCTTAGGAGTCTATGTGATCATCCAAGGGAACTGTGATGAGGAAGACAGCATTATGGCAGAAGGTAGATCCCTGGGAAAGGCCATCCTTTAAGGGGTGACAGGGGAAATAGAGGCAGGAAACATCCTGAGAAGGAATAATCAGTGAAGTTAGAAGAGACTCAAGAGAATGGTACTTTACAGCTGGTACCACAACTGACATAAGGATTAAGTGAACCTACTATGTTTGGCAATGAGAAATTCATAGGTTATCCTGGTGAGACCTGTGTCTGGGAGAGGGTTGGTGTGAAAACCAGCCTATAATGGAGAAAAGAGATGGGGAAACGGGGCCAGGGAGAATAGTCTGGTTTTCAGAGAAGGCTGGCTGTGAAGGATGGAAAGTGTCAGGATAACTTGAGAAGACCTGGGTCCAAGGAGGACCAGAGATACTGTGGTCCAGTGGTTAAGACTTTGCCTTTCAATGCAGAGGACATCGGGGTTCAGTCCCTTGTCAGTGAGCTAAGATCCCACATACACTGTGGCCAAAAAAACCCCAAAATATAAAACAGAAGTAATATTGTAACAAATTCAATAAAGACTTTTAAAAAATAAATAAAATATGGAAGAGCCTTGAAGGAGATAGAAAAATGTGGTAATCAATTAAAGGAGGCCCTCAAGGGGATAGATTGGTGTGAGGGCAATTACAGATGTACACATGTGTTTGGGGCATGAGAAAAGGTAGGCCTTCCTCAGATTGAGAGCAGGAAAGTGCAAGCATCTGGAGCAACATATATAAATTATGTGCACAGGTTGTCCTCAAGAAATTCACAGTCTAAATAGGGAGAAGGGACATGGGGTCTTTGGGCTTCAAGATACAGAAACTCACTCAGAAGTTGAAGGTTAGTGTGAAACCATAGGAAAAAAAAAATACATACTGACTTCTGCCCCCAGTCCCTGGCACAGAGCTCCTAAAACCCTTGAGATGTGCTGGGTGGTAGGACTGTCTTTGTTCTAAAGTGGCAATGCTCGGTGGGCTCCTGGATGAGGTCTGTTCACCAGGAAGAGCAAGTCTTGATTAGAAGCTTGGAACTTTCAACTCTACCCTTATCCTCCATGAAGGGGAAGGAGAAAAGATTGGAGATTTTGTTAATGACTGATCATGTCTACTTTATGAAGCCCCCACAAAGATCCTCAAAATGTGGGTTCGAGGAGCTTCCAGGTGTGTGAACATAGCAGTGTGTTAGGAGAGTGACACACCCCAGATTCATGGGGACAGATGCCCTTGTGCTTGGGACGCTTCTAAATTTCACCCTATGAATCTCTTCATGTGGTTCTTCATCTATATCCTTTATCGTATCAGTTACAACACATTGGTAAACATAAGTAAGTGCTTCCCTAAGTTCTGTGAGCTGTTCTAGCAAATGACTGAACCCAAGGACAGGTTATGGGAAGCTCTGATTTATAGCTGGTTGGTCAGAAGCACAGATGACAGCCTAGATTTGTAATTGGAGTTTGAGGTGGAGACAGGCACAGTTTTGTGGAACTAAGCCCTCAGTCTGTGGGGTCTGAGCTAACTCTGATTAGTGTCACGCTGCATTGAATTGTAAGTCACCCAGCTGGTGTCACAAAGAACTGCTGCTTGGTATGGAAACCTCCCACACATCTGGTGTCATTCGTGTTGTGAGTGTGGTTGTGTGAAAACACTAGAGGAGAAACACAGGAGGAGAAGGAACCAGTTTATCACAAAGATGCAAAGGGTGATCGAGTGGACCCAACTATGAAGTTTTACTTTTAAACCGCTTTACTGAGATATATTTTGTATTTCATAAAATTTACCTATTTTAAGTCCAGTGGTTTTTAAAATATATACATATTTACATATGTGTGTTGAGAATTGTCTAAAATTAAATTGCAGTGATGGTTGCATTTTAGAACATTCTCAACACCCTCAAAAGAATTCTGGATGTATTAGCAGTCATGCTCCATTCCAACCACCTCCTTCCCCCACAACACCACCAGGCAACCACAAATCTCCCCTCTGTCTCTCTGCCTATTCTGGGAATTTCACATAAACGAAGTGAAACACTTAGTAATATTTTATGTCCAGCTTCTTTCACTTAGCATAGCAGGTTCAAGTTTCATCCGTAACAGAGCATGTGTCAGTGCTTCATTCTATCACTGAGTAATATTCCATTGTGTAGATATACCACATTTAATTTATATACTCATCAGTTGAGAGGCATTTGGGTTGTTTCTACTTTTTTGTTACTGTAATTAATGCTGCTATGAACATTGGTGTACATGTTTTTCTGTGGCTATGTTTCATTTCTCTTGGGTACATACCTAGGAGTGGAAATGCTGAATCATACAGTAGTTCTAGGTTTAACATTTTGAGAAACAGTCAACATGTTTTCCAAAATGGTGCCACCGTTTACACCAGCAATGTATAAAGGTTCTAGTTCCTCTACATCCTCCACGATGTTGGTGACTGACTTTCAGACACCTACTAGCCATCCTAGTGGCTGTGACATGGTATCTTGTTGTGACTTTGATTTGCATTTCTCTAATGATTAATGATGCTCAGAATGTTTTCATGTGCTTTTTGGCACACAAACTGTCTTCCCCCAAATCAGTTTGTTGGAGTCTCAACCCCCATTGTGATGGTATTTGGAGATAGGATATTTAGGAATTAGGTCATGAGGGTAGGGTCCTCAAGATGGGTTTAGTGCCCCTTATAAGAAGAGACTCCAGAGAATTTGCTCACTCAAGAAATTAGCTATCTGCAAGCCAATAAGCAACCTGTTGTGTGTGTGTGCTAAGTCGCTTCAATCGTGTCCTACTCTTTGTGATCTTATGGACTATAGCCCACCAGGCTCCTCTGTCCCTGGGATTCTCCAGGCAAGAATACTGGAGTGGGTTGCCATGCCCTCTTCCAGGGGATCTTCCCATCCCAGGGAGCAAACCTGTGTCTCTTATGTCTCCTGCATTGGCAAGTGGGGTTCTTTACCACTAGTGCCACCTGGGAAGCCCCAAGAAAGCTCTTACCAGGAACCGAGCTGTGAGAATTAAGTCTGTTGTTTAAGCCATGCAGTCTATGATATTTTGTTGTAGCAGCCCAAGCAGACTATGTATTTAAGAAACCATTGTCTAACCTGAGGTTAAGAAAGACTCTCCTTTTCTTCCAAGAGTTTTTATAGTTTTAGCTCTCACATGTAGCATGCTTATTCGTTTTGAGAATTTAATTGCCTCTGCATGGATAAGGAATCCACCTGGTCTCATAATATGTGGCCAAGGAAGTAAAGTCCGACGGTGTGTAGAATTACCTTTTGGGGGGCTGTGGGCAGAGATGGGACACGAGGAAGAGGGTTCTCTGAGAGGTAGCCTCTGAGGCAAGGATTTGACGGCAAGGGATTTGCTAAGAAACTGTTCCGAGGAGAAATCAGTAAGGGAGTGGAGGAAGCAGTATCAGAAAGGGAAGAATCAGTGAAAGAAAGGATTTCAGTTGAAGCCAAAACTTCTGCCTGACCCCTGGGGAGCTCTAGGATATACATTGCATCTGAGAGTTTGCATCAACTTAGGCAAGAGAGGTGGACCTTCTGACCCTGTACCCGCCAGTCATGGCTGGGAGGTGGGGAGGGGTGGGGAGTTAACTCCCAGGCACTCCCAGACCTGTAACTCTGAGTATGTGGATATGTTTGCAGCAGATCCAGGAGCTCAAGGGCAAGCCTCAGAAGAAGGTCACAGCTGCAAACAATTGGTATCAATGTACACAGAAGCTTGCGGCGGTGGGGGGCTGCGGGGGGAGTGGGCGGTGAACACTGCCAAAGGGAATCTGAGGGGGATCTAGGTGAGCGGTTGAGGGTGTCCGCCAAAGGGCGCTCAGGAATGGCACTATATGGCACAAAATAGCAAGACTACATGACATCAGAGAGATACAGATAAAGTGCTGGAGGAAGTCTATGGGAAGAGAGGTTTTTTCCTTCTTTGTTGTGTAATGAAAAATTAATCGTGGTGATTGTCAGAGATGTAGAAGTGCCCTTAGGATGCTGCAAGAGTCTCACAGAGGTAGATAAAAACCCTTCTGTTGAGACAGTACCAGAACTCTTTTTCTGATCACTAAGCGAGCTCTCATCCCCCTGGGGATTTCTCACCGGGTGTTGTTATCTCCTGGCTCTGGGGCTGCATTCCCACACCAGAGAGACTGAACCTGCTGCCTGCTGGGGATGCTGGGGATAGATCCCCCGAGATTCCTGGTGTCTGTCTCGGCCCAACCCCGGGTCTTCTGAGCAGCAACCCTTATCATCTTTTACCTTTCCAAATGGTATCCCCTTCTCACCATGCTTCAAAGAAGAGGGGTCTCTATTCTATCTCTTTAAGAAGCTCACTTCTAAATATGATCTGGTATATTATGAGTAGATGCAGTGATACAGTTAATGAGTCTCTAATGTGGACAATTATAAGCCTGGCTCAGTTCTCTCCCACTCACGTGCACAGACTGATTTAGTAACACACACCCACTCACAATTATACTCTTGTCCCTGAGAAAATACCATACCCAGGCCTCACAGGAGCAGAGCAGAACTGGGCACGTGCATGCACACACAGGCAGACAAGTGCCCACAGGCCCTCACACCCTCTCAGAAAAGTCTACTGTGGTACGTGTATTTGGGGTGTCTTCTCCGACAGCACTCCTTCTTGGAAAGGACCTGTTGAAGAGGTGGGCCAGCGTAGCAAGTGGTCCTGCCCCCTCCCACCGTGCATGCTTGCCTGCTAAGTCGCTTCAGTTGTGTCCGAATTTCCTGCCAAAGGCTGGAAATAGTGTCTGAAATACTGCAGTGTTGTGCATGTCCAGTCATGTCTGACTCTTTGTAACCCCATGGACTACAGACAGCCAGGCTCCTCTGTCCATGGGATTCTCCAGGCAAGAATACAAGGGAATGGGTAGCCATTCCCTTCTCCAAGGGATCTTCCTGACCCAGGAATTGAACCCAGGCCTCCTGCATTGCAGGCAGATTCTTTACTGTCTGGGCCACCAGTGAAGCCCCTGCCCCCAACCAGCTATGGCTAATGGAACCAGTTACTTACTCTTGGTTCCTTAAGCAGAAATGCTTTTAGAAATTCTTTGGTAGGGAGAAAGAGAAACCCACTTAGAATATTCTAGGAATCAAACGAATGGACAAAACACAGGACAGGAAATACAAAAGGGCCTTATGAGGGACTGGAACTGAGAAACAAAGCCACTATCAACTGAAGCAGCTACTTTCCCATCTAAATTTTTCTCTCTGGGGCAATGAAGGTCTTTCACTGCTCATCTGCTTCCATTGCTCTCTTGCTGAAGTACCTGCATTCAAATCACGTGGAGCATTTGTTAAAAATTCAGAGCCCCGTATCCCTGGGGATGCAGCCAAGGAAACCACATTTTAAACAAACGTCCTGCATGATCCTTCAGCATACAAAGTGAGAATCACTGTGCTCAGGTGCCATATCATTCAGATATTGACACGTGTCTTTGAGACATGTCTTCCAGGGTATACCACCCCAAAGAACTAACTCACATGGTTCTTTAAAATATTGGCTGTGCTAGGTCTTAGTCATAGCATGCAGAATCTTCCATCTTTGTTGCAGCATGTGGGATCTCTAGTTGTGGCGTACAATCTCTTAGTTATAGCATGTGGGATCTAGTTCCCCGACTGGGGATCGAACCCAGGCCTCCCACATTGGGAGTACAGAGTCTTAGCCACTGGACTGCTAGGGAAGTCCTCTAACTCACACGTTTGTGTCCCAGTTCCAAATTTTGGGAGCGAGAAACCTACAAATGCCCCATGAGTCAGAGGTCCTGGTCCAATGGGCTGTGGCTGTCAGTGATGGGGTGGTCTCGTCCAATCAGAAGGTGCAAACTCTGACAAGGTAGGGCAACTGACCAATGTCTCTGTTACAGTGAGATGTTTCCAGCTTCTTATAATAAATTCCCTTTTACTTAAGTTGGGTTAGGTGGGGTTTCTGTAGTAAATGACTCCTTAGCCACAAGTTCTCAGAAACACTTAGGCATACGTGCTCACTTGCACATGCACACATCTGTACATATCAGCTCATGAGTACACACCCATCATCTGGGTGCTATGGGAGAAGTCTGTTCTGGTAATGATCTCTTTGCAGCCCCATAAGACTATACAAAAGGTGGGGGTACCTTTATTAATTATATATATTACATTCAATGTAGCATAGTATTTCATTTAAATAACTGCAGGATGTGGCTTTGATACTTTGATTCACTTGTCAGAACAAATGGCTTCTCTCCCTTCCTGGCCTGCTGCGTTGATCTCTTATGATGAAAGCCCAGCTGGGTCTGTGCCTTTCATAGGATCTTTGTCCTAGAAAATGATGAAATGCTTCCCTGACTGAGATAAAGCAGGAGTTACAGCCTCTGTGGCAGCTTTGAGAGGGAAATGCCAGGGAAATAGATCCATTTTATCTTTTCAAAACAACAGGTTGGGGAGATGATGCTTAGAACAGGATGCTTCGGGGTCACAGCCTGAGAGGCTGATTGCACGAGGCAGGTGTTCCATGCAGATGGCCCCACAAGTGTGGTGATGCTGGGCATTGTCTGTCAGTCTCGTCCCTCCAGGTCATTCATGTCTCCTGATCTTGGCCACACCTTCCTTTTTGCTGGGCACTGTCCATCTCTGTGGGTTCTCAGCAGTCAAAAGAGAAACCATTTTCTCCTGCAAGTTCTTTGGAGGTGAAAGTTTGGTGCACTGCTGACAATTCTAGACAACCCCATAACTCCACAATACTACAACCCCCCCTACAAAACTAGAACCTGACAAAATGGTCCAGGAATTCCTACTTTGACAAACACTTCCTTGGTGGCTCAGATTGTAAAGTGTCTGCCTGCAATGCGGAAGACCCAGGTTTGATCCATGGGTTGGGAAGATACCCTGGAGAAGGAAATGGCAACCCACTCCAGTACTCTTGCCTGGAAAATTCCTTGGACGGAGGAGCCTGGTGGGCTGCAGTCCATGGAGGCTGCAAAATGTTGGACACAACTGAGTGACTTTGCTTTCACTTCTAGAGTTCAGGTGGCCAGAGGACTCGTGTGTGTGTGTGTGTTAGTTGCTCAGTTATATCCAACTCTTTGTGACACCACAGACTGTACTCTGTCGGGCTCCTCTGTCCATGGAATTCTCTAGGCAAGAATGCTGGAGTGGGTTGCCATATCCACCCCTAGGGGATCTTCCTGACCCAGGGATCGAACCGTCATCTCCTGTGTCTAATGCATTGAAGACAGATTCTTTACCCACTGAGTCACCAGGGAAGCCCAGAGGGCTCATGAAAGTGAAAGTGTTTAGTCTCTTAGTCGTGTCCGACTCTATGTGACCCCATGGGCTGTAGCCTGCCAGGCTCCTCTGTCTATGGAATTCTCTGGACAAGAATACTGGAGTGGGTTGCCATATGCTCCCCCAGGGGATCTTCCTGACCCAGGGATTGAACCCTCATCTCCTGTGTCTAATGCATTGAAGACAGATTCTTTACCATCTGGGCCACCAGGGAAGCCCCAGAAGGTTCATGCCAGGGTCTAATTGGAATAAGGAATCTCAGGATCTTTCCTTCGCTAGAAGCTCCGAAAACAATGCATCTGGTCAAGTCCGGGCCAGCTGGCTGAGCACATCCCTGGAATTGCCTCTCTTCCCTTCCTGAAAGACAAGAGACTTGGCACTGAATATAGGTCAAGTTTGTGTCCAAGATTCTTTTCTCTTTTATCCCAAGACAAAGTCTAAGAAGTAGCTGGGCTGGGAGTGGTTTGGGACAGGGAGGAGGGAATCTAACATTTGTTCAGTGTCTCCCATGTGTTAGGGACAGTGACTGGTTCATCAATGCCATGGCATTTGGTCCTCACCAGTCTTGTCAACTAGGGAGTCTTAGCTCTACTCTATGGAAGAGGCAATTGAAACTCCAAGTGGTCACTTGCTAAGGTCATACAGAGGCAGAGCCAGGATTTTAAGTTACTTTGTTTGGTTCCAGGGAACCTCCCTTTTCTACTGCACCTGCATAGGAGGCAAGGGATCCCCTTGCCCAGGCTTATTCCCCCAACTTCCAAGGGTTCATGGTGGCAGAGGAAGCGCCCAGGGCTTCTGCCAGTGAGCTTCCACAGGGCCAGGCCGCTGTGTTCCATCTTTGGTTGTTCTCTCTCCTGTTTCTTCATTCTTTCCCTTTGCCAACCAAATACCCTCCAAGCATTCAGATGTTAAAACAAAAAACAACAATGACCAACAATGAAACCTCCTTGGCTTTCCTCCAGTTCTAGCCACCAATTTTTTTTATCCCTATAGGTGGATGCAGTCCCCTTCTTAGCTGCACTTCTTTGGAAAATTATCCTCATATCACATTCCTATCTCTCATTATCCTGTCTTCATCCTTCATCACATTCCAGTCTGGCTTCCTCTCTCTGTTCTTCACTGAAATTGTCCCATCACGGCTACTAATTACTTTCTTGTTGCTAAACTCATTAGACGCTTTTCATTCTCACGATATTGGACTTCTCAGCAGCATCGATCTTTTGACCTCTTGGTGGGCCCACTTTTTCTTTTTTTCCATGAGAACATAGTCTCTGGAATTTCCTCCAACCTCTTGACTACTGCTTCTTCATCTCCTTTCCAGCCTCTTTCTCCTCCATCCAAATTTCAAATATCTAAGTTTTTCAGGGCCTGACTTCAGCCCCTTCCCTTCTCAAGCTCTGATCTCATTGCCGTCCATGGCTTAAATACCTCTGGATGCTGTATGTGCATGCTAAGTTGCGTCAGTCATATTCAACTCTTTGCGACCCTGTGGACTGTAGTTCGCCAGGCTCCTCTTTCCATGGGATTCTCCAGGCAAACATACTGGTGTGGGTTGCCATACCCGCCTGCAGGGGATTTTCCCCACCCAGGTAACAAACCTGTGTCTCTTATATCTTCTGCTTTGGCAGGCAGCTTCTTTATCACTAACACCACCTGGGAAGCCCCTCTGGATGTTAATGATGCCTGTATTTATAACATCAGTCTAGATGACCCTCCTGAGCTCCAGATCCATGGAGCCAATCATCTATGCAAGAGTTCAGCAAATATTTTTGTGTGTAGCAGGCCAGACAGTAACTATTTTAGGCTTTGTAGGCTAAATGGTGTCTGTTCCAACTACTCAACTCTGCCATTATACTGCAAACTCAACCATGGACAGTGTGACAATGAGTAGGCATGGTGGCTGTGTTCCAGTCAAATTTTGTTTATGGACCTTGAAATTAGAATTTTATATAATTCTCATGTGTTAGGAAATATTATTCTTCTTTCAATTTTTCTCAGCCATTTAAAAATTAAAATTGAACACAATTTTCACATGTCAGGAAATAATTATTTTCTTTTGGATTTTTTCCAGTTATTTTAAACTGTAAAAACCAGATGGCAAGACAGATGTGTTTCATAGGCTGAGACTTCACATCCAGGTCTATGTGTTGGTTTACTTAGATGCCTTTACACCAGAATATCCACAGTGTAATTCTGGAGCTTCACCTCCAGATCTCAGTATCCCCAGCTCGCTAAAGGACACTTGGTAAGAAATCTGAGAGTCATCTCTGATGGATTCTTTTCACTCACTCCTCTCTGCTTACAATATTCAGTCACCAATGAAAGCACGTCCTGTTCTTCCTTCTAAATACAGGCAGCAGGATAATATTGTGAAATATCTACCATGGTTCTCAACTTGGGGGTTTGCATTCATCCACTCTCTCATTTCCTTCAAGTCTTTCCTCAAATGACATCTTTTCCACAAGGTCTATGGAAAAGATGGATGATCTTTCTCTATCCCTGATACCTTTACCCTGATTTTTTCCTCCCTCTTAGCACTTTTCACTTGAGAATGTATTAATTCTCTGAAATTTATTAGGTATTACTGGTTTTAACATTTTTATTGGGTTTTTAATAGATTATTTTGATATTGACCATTTTACAGTATTTATTGAATTTATTACAGTATTGTTTCTATTTCTTTAATTAATTTATTTTTAATTGAAGGATAATTGCTTTATAATACTGTTTGTTTCTGTAATACATCAACATAAATCAGCCATAGTTATACCTATGGCCCCTCCCTCTTGAACCTCCTTTCTACCGCCCACCCCATCCTACCCCCTAGGTTGTCACAGAGCCCAGGTTTGAAGTCCATAATTCATACGGCAAGTTCCCCCTGGCTATCTATTTTACATATGATAATATATATGTGTCCAGGCACTCTCCCACCCTCTCCAGCCTCTGCGTCCCCGGGTCTCCTCCCTATTGGATTTCTCTTTTGTGTTTTGGTTTTTTGGCCACAAGGCATGTGGGATCTTAGTTCCCCATGCCTCCTGGGTTGGAAGGCAAAGTCTCAACCACTGGACCACCAGGAAAGTCCCCATATTATGGCTATTGTTTCTAGCCTGACTCTCCTGGTTAGAACATCCCCTCTCCAAGGGTAGGGATTTTTGTCTGTTTCTGTTCTCTGCTGTGTCCCAAGCACTTAAAACAGTGCACATAGAGGGGGCCCAACTCACATGTGTTGAATCAATGAATGATGCTGAGGCTTAGGTTTCTTCATGGGGAGGACAGGATTAGTGGAGACAAAAGAAATCATTGCTATTCATAAATGGGACTCTTTAAAGCAGTGGTTCCTGACCCCGGCTGCACACTAAAGTCATCTGGGGGCTTTAAGAATCCTGTCGCCCAGGCTAAGCCCCAGACCAATTAAATCAGACGTTCCCGGAATGGAAACTTTTCAGGTCCCTACAAAGTGCAGCCAAGGTTAAGAACCACTGCTTTAAAATGATGGAAATTATAACAGTCATAAAAGCAAGATTTTCATTTGTTAAAGTCAGACTTTGTGGTGGAGGGAAAAAAGCATTCGTGGGCTCTGAAGATCCTGAGCTCAGAGGACTGGGTGTTTGAACAGGGAAGAAAGAAGAGTAATTCACAGAAGATAAAAGTTCAGGCTGGGGGCAAGAGACGAGGACCAGAAACATGGTGGGGCTGGTACATCAGTCCTCATCATGGTTCAGGCTGTAAATGGGGTTGGGGATGGAAAGATGGAGGAGACTTTGTCTCATTTCTTCTAGGATATAAATGGTGGAACAATTTGTCAGAGTGAACCTGAATTAACCTCTCATTCTACCCCAGCCAGAGACTCTTTCACTTCCAGTGGTTCCATTTTCCAAGAAAATGTTCCTGGACCCTGGAGAGGGGCCAGGCAGATGGCTTTCTATGGGGAGCCCCCATGGCTGCCAGGGGACTGTTATGTCATGGGGTAAGGGGAGCCCAGAGCAGAGGCAGTGGGAAGGCCAGCACAGTATAGAGATGGGTCAGTCTCAGGGAACTGACAGAGCCAGACATTGTAAAAATGGGTAGTGGGTCAGAAGAGTGTAGATCACTGTACTTTTAATCTGGGAAAATAGATCTCATGTCACACCATCAGTGGACCTTTGCAGGATTGTCATGGGGGCCAAGGCAAGGCTGATACCCAGACAGGCCAGGTTACCTCTGCAGGGTTTAGCAAGGACCAGAGGACAACGTACATACAAGGAGCCCCTTCCCTGACTCCATAATGCCTTCCAAACTGTGTTAGCTCTCACTTGTGTTTTTCTTTCATGTCACTTTCACATTTGTCATCCCATGGTTAGTGAACAATTGTTCAACGATTATTTGCTATTTGAATGAAAGAGCCTATGAAGGCAGGAACCACAGCTGTGTTCCCAGAAACTAATACAGTGCCAGGCCCATGGGAATGGATATTTACTGAATGAATGAAGACATGAATGAATGGGAGTCGCACCTGTAGTGTTGGGCTGAGGGCTTGGGGCAGGATTCCAGACACTGGGAAGGCTTCATAGCCACCAAGGTGCTTCTGGGAAGAGGAAAGTCCTTGTGGAGTGCCTAGAAGACAGGGACCGTGTAGGCTTTTGCTCAGTTCTGCCAATTTGCATGGGTCTGGGCTTGTCTCTGCGCAACCAGGCAGTGTGTGAGATTCGTCAGCCTCAGACACAGGTGTGTAGGGTGGAGCCACACGTCACACCCCATCCTGCCTCAGCACCACCTTCTCCACACTTGGCTCCCTTGACACCCGAAAGGCTCTTGTCCTGACCAGGGCACTCCCAGTTTCCTTCCCACCACTGTTCTGTTCTTCCCAGCGGCTGCCAAACTTCCCCTACCTCCCTCCTATCAGGCCCCCGCCTTCCTGTCTCTGGACCCATAAAAAGTCACTTTGGCCTCAATCAATAGGCCATCTCTTTAACAAGGGAGATGCTGGTTTGCAGAATGGAGCCTCTCCGCTGGGCCGGGGGAGAGCTAGTTTCCGAAGACAGCTCTGCTTTGCAGGATGATGCATTAGGCCGCATCAGCAGATTTTTGCTTTTTATGAGGACATATACGATTCCCCAAAGAAATCTTCCAGAGAGGGTGTGGGGAGGGTGGAAGAGTGGGGAGAAAAGTGAGGAGACATAATTCTGGAGGTTCAGAGAGAGTGCTGCTCAGATTCTGTCCTTAGGCACCTTCCTGTCCCTTCCTTAGGGTCTTTAAGTGTAAGGCAGTGCTGTTTCCTCCCGCCATCCACTTACACAGTGTAAACACTCAAATTCGACTAGGAACAGAACACACACACACACACATGTGCACACATGCTCTTTGCTCACACTCACCGCTAGAACACATAGGTGATGCTGTTCCTTTAGCCTTCGAGGTGCCCCTTGCCATTCCCACCTCTTCTCATCACCCAGCTAACGCCTGGGCTTCCCTCACAGGTGAGCTCACTTCAATCAACCCTTCTTTGGGGAGCCCCCTGGCCTGGTCCCCTGGTGAAACCTTCTCATGTCACCCTGTGAGGCCATCCCCCACTGCCCTCTACCTTTTGGGGTCATTTGCTGTAGTAGATTTTGATACTAATTTGTGTGTTTCTTTAGTTAATATGTGCCTCACCTTCCAGACTATAATCTTCAAGTGACAGTCACCATTTTGTTCCATCCTCCCCATTCCGTAGGTCCACATTAAATATAGCAATTGCTGAATGAATCAATGGATGTGGTAGGCAGCTTCCAGAACAGACCCCAATGATCCCACTTCCTCGTAGTTGTATCCTGTGCAGTCCCCTCCCCTGAGTGTGGGCTGGACCTAGTGACACTCTAATGAGTAGAATATGGCAGAAGTGTTGGATGTCACTTCTGAGATCAGGTTATACAAGATCATGAGTCCATCCGCCTCCCCCCTCGCCCTTTTGTTTTCATTCTTGCTCTCTCTCTCTCATTGACTTACTTGCTCTGAAGAAGTTAGCTGCCACATTGTGAGCTGCCCTATGGAGAGTTCTATGTGGCAAGGACTTGAGGGTGGCTTCTAGGTCACAACTTGTGACCTGCCAACAGCCAGGAGAGCTGGGCTTTGAGGTGACTGCAGACCGGTCTGACACCCTGATTGCAGTTTCATGAGATGCTCAAACCATCTGTGCCCCAATTCCTGACCTACAGAAACCGTGAGATGATGAATGTTGTTCATTGAAGCCACTGTTGTTCAGAGTCATTTGTTACGCAGCTGTGGATAACTAATACAAAAATAGATGATGGACTAACACCATAACCACTAGCCCATCCTGTACCGAAGTATGCCCTCCTCATAGCCTCTTCTGCACACTCAAACCTTCCACATAAGTCTGCCCTTTTGCCATACAGGAGCAATGTTTTCACACACACACACACACACACACACACACACCCCTGGACCCTGAAAGGCACGCTCGCTTTCTCTCTTTTCCCTACCTTCCAACCCTACTCAGATGGACACACTCTACCAGTTCCACTGCATCAGGCCAGAGGGCCGGACCAACGTGGAAGCCACCCCGTGGTCCTGCTACTGAGCCCCTAATTCCATGAACCTCCTGCCTAGGTCTGCATCACTGCTGAGGCCAGAGTCACCAATCACCCAGCAATCTTGTGAGAGGGGTGTTGTGGAGGTACACGCCTGCTCCTGCCTGAGGCGCAGTGGCGGGGAGTGAGCCTTCTCCTGCTGTCAACTGCAGCCCTGGCCTGCAGCGTTGTTGTTGTTGTTCAGTTGTTCAGTTGTGTCTGACTCTTTGTGACTCCATGGACTGCAGCACACCAGGCTTCCCTGTCCTTCACCATCTCCTGGAGTTTGCTCAAACTCATGTCCATTGAGTCGGTGATGTCATCCAACCATCTCATCCTCTGTCACCCCCTGTGAACCATTCTCAGCCTGGAGCCCTGTACCCAGGCAGCTGTAGGCAGCCAACTGCACGCACTCCCTCCTGGGCTGGACAGACTGGGCAGCAGGAATGGAAAATCCCCTTTCTTCTTGCTTGTTCGGTCCCAGCTTCCCTGAGGCCCAGGGAGAGAGCCTCTCCTAGCCCAGGACTCACAAGACCCCTCTCTGGCAGTCATTTCTCTAAGTCAAATCACCATCTGAAATTGTCAGTGGCAGAAGCTCAGGTGACTGACTTTTAGAGACCTCAAATCTAGGCAGATTTGTTGGCAATAGCATGAGTATTCTTGGTTGGCTGGCAAGAAGAGGTCCAGAAAACTTGCATTTCCTGCTCCTCTCTCCTTACCACCCCACCTTTGGCTCAGAGGCACTTGCCTTGCTCTGGGTCTAATGAGGCTAATTAGAGTCCAGTGCTGATGTCTCTGGGAAGGATAGTCGAGGAAAATCTGCAGGCATTTGCTTCTTACTATCTCAGACCGTATTCTCTCCTTAGCCCTGCTTTCTCTGGGTAAAATATGGGGGCGACTGGAGCTCTTCCATCAGGGAGAATGAGCACCACAGACCGGATGAAGAACTGAATCGTCTGAATGAGACTGGCTGTCTTATGAGTCAGGGCCCTCGGGGCAGCCGGAGCCACTCTGCTTAGCTTAGTCCTCAGGCTGTGGGCAAGGCCAGCTGGCACCCTTGGGTCGTGCTCCCTGCAGGCAGGGCCAGGGAGCAGCCGGCTCCATGGAGCCTGCGGCTTCAGGCCCAGAGCAGGGGTTGGCGGGCGGGTTCCTGGTCTGGGAGGCTCTTACTGGCACCAGCAGGCCTCAGCCCTGGCTGGAGAGGGGAGCTGATGTGGCTGGAGTCTTGGTTGAAAAACATAGTAGAGATGCCTTTAGCATTATTAGTGGTGAGTTCTCGCATTGGCCTCAATCCATATGCTCAGAGGCCTGCACTCTGCACATTGTGTATGCCCATGTCTGTGTGTGCCCTGTGATGGCCATCAAAGTGGGGACCTTTACCTGGCAAGTCCTCGTGGGTAAAGGAATCGAAAGTTTTCCCTGATGCAAACCTATCTATCTAATGGATGGCCAAGTAGCCCTGCATATCAAAGAACTCATAATCTAGTTAAGGGGACCAAAATCGCAAATGGATGGTGTGGGCGGGTGGTGGTCTCCGGTTCGTATCAGCAGGGCTGCGTGAGTGTCTGCCCAAACACACCTTCTCCAGCTGTGCTCCAACCTCCGACTTCCAGGTCCCCGACCTGCCACTTTGAGCCTCTCTCTCAGCCTCCTCCTGTTTTCCCTTCCCTCCCCTCCTCACCCAGCTTTCCATGGGCTTCTACTCTGCTGTCCCTCAGTCCTGTAAAACCCCAACCCCGTCTGGGCTTAACCACATGCCTTCCTCATGCCTGCACTGACACTGCTTAGAGTGTCTCCGAAGCCTGTCACAGCCACGGGCCCCAAGATCACGGTACACTCATGGTCCGCGGTCACCTGGTTCCCCTGCACGTCGGGTCATCTCTTCAGGTTTCTTCAGGGGCTTTCTTTCCTCTTCTCCAGTCTTTCTCCTCAAACTTCCAACTCAGTCATTCCCTAGTCTGTTACGTCTCAGCCCCCTGCCGCCATCAACAATAAACTTGCTGCTATTTCACTGATAAAATTACCCCAATTTTGCTGTCAAATCTCAAACCTACCTGAACTTCACCTATATCCTCTCTTACCCTCCTGTTACCCAGGAGGCTTATGCTCTAGATTCTAGAGCCTCTCACCTTCCCACTCTTTACCCATCCCTCACTTATAGATGCAATCTTTGCCTTCCTGTTGATCTCTTTTCATCAATATTTAAATGTGTTCACATCTTCATCTTTAAAGCAATCTTCGTGGACTCCATCATGTCCTCTCCAGTTGTCATCCCATCTCTTTCCTCCCTTTCACAGGCAAATTTCTTGAATGTTTTCTACACTCATTGTGCTACTTTTTTCCTTGCTTGCCTTACCCCTCAACACTTGGTTATCAAAATTCTGCCCCCTCTTGTCCACTGAGCCTGTTTTCATCGAAGCTCAGCATCGTTGATTATTAGAGAAAGGCAAATCAAAACAACAAAGAGATATCACCTCATACCAATCAGAATGACCATCATCAAAAAATCTACAAACAATAAATGCTAGATAGGGTGTGGAGAAAAGGGAACACTCCTACACTGTTGGGGGGAAGGTAAATTGATAAAACCACTATGGAGAACAGTATGGAAGTTCCTTAAAAAACTAAAAATAGAACTACCCTATGACCCAGCAATCCTACTACTGGGCTTATATCCGGAAAAGACATAATTCAAAAAGACAGGTGTACCCCTGACGCACAGGAAAAGTCTGGACTGTAGGAATAAATTATAGTATCTGCTGTACAACCAAGTAAATCAGCTATTTGTATACATATATCCCTTCCCTCCCTCACCCCATCCCATCCCTCTAGACAATCACAGAACACCAAGTTGAGCTCGCTCCTATATAGCAGCTTATATAGTTCATCGCAGCACTATTTACAATAGCCAGGACATGGAAGCAACATGAATACCCATCAACAGAGGAATGGATAAAGATAAAGAAGAAGATATGGTACATAAATACAATGGAATATTACTCAGCCATAAAAAGGAATGAAATTGGGTCATTTGTAGTGATGTACATGAACCTAGAGTCTGTCATACAGAATGAAGTAAGTCAGAAAGACAAAAATAAATATTGTATTCATTAACACATATTTATGGAATCTAGAAAAATGATACTGATGAACCTATCTGCAGCACAAGAATAGAGACACAGACATAGAGAACAGACTTGTGGACACAGAGCGGGAAGGGGAGGGTGGGATGAATTGACAGAATAGCATTGACATATATACACTGCTGCTGCTGCTGCTGCTGAGTCGCTTCAGTCGTGTCCGACTGTGCGACCCCAGAGACGGCAGCCCACCAGGCTCCACCGTCCCTGGGATTCTCAAGGCAACTGAGTGGGTTGCCATTTCCTTCTCCAATGCATGAAAGTGAAAAGTGAAAGTGAAGTTGCTCAGTCGTGTCCGACTGTTAGCAACCCCGCGGACTGCAGCCCACCAGGCTCCGCCGTCCACGTGTAAAATAGAGAGCTAGTGGGAAGCTGCTATATAGGAGAAACTTGGCACTTTGTGGTGACCTAGAGGGGTGGGATGGGGGAATGGGAGGGAGGGGATATATGTATACAAATAGCTGATTTACTTTGTTGTACAACAGATACTATTATTTATTCCTCCAGTCCAGACTTTTCCCCTGTGCTTCAGTTTTAACCACCTGATAGATATTCCTACTTGGATGTCTCAAACTTAACGAGTCTTTGCATAGATATCCTAGGAAACATATTCTGAATCAAAATGCATATGATATACAGATGATCAAGAGGCAGATGGAAGGATGCTCAACATCGCTAATTATTAGAGAAATACAAGTCAAAACTACAACGAGGTATCACGTCACAGCAGTCAGAATGATGGTTTATTCACTGAGTTGTGTCCCACTCTTGTGACTCCATGAACTGTAGTCTGCCACGCTTCTCTGCCCATGGGATTTCCCAGGCAAGACTCCTGGAGTGGGTTGCCATTTCCTTCTCCAGGGGATCTTCCCAACCCAGGGATCAAATCCATGTCTCCATCAGAATGGCCATCATCAAAAAGTCTACAAACAATAAGTGCTGGAGAAGGTGAAGAAAAGGGAAACTTCTTGCACTGTTGGTGGGAATGTAAATTGATAACCACTGTGGAAAACAGTATGGAGTTTCCTTAAAAAACTAGAAATAGAACCACCATATGACCTAGTAATCCCACTACTGGGCAACCCTGAGAAAATCATAATTCAAGAAGACATATGTATCCCAGTGTTCACTGCAGCACTATTTACAACAGCCTGGACAAAGAAACAATCTAAATGTCCAATGACAGGGGAATGGATAAGAAGACGTGGTACATACATACAACTGAATATTACTCAGCCATATAAAGGAATGAAATTGGCCCATTTGCAGAGATGTAGATGGACCTTACTTTACTCTGCCCATACAGAGTAAAGGAAGTCAGAAAGAGAAAAACAAATATCATATATTAATGCATACATGGAATTTAGAAAAATGGTACTGATGAACCAATTTCCAGGGCAGTAATAGAGAATGGACATGTGGACACAGAGGAAGAAAGGGAGGGTGGGGGTGAATTGGGAGGTTAGGACTGACATGTATACACCACCATGTGTAAAATAGGTAGCTAGTAGGAACCTGTTATAAAGCACAGGAAACATAACTCAGTGCTCTGTGATGGGTGGGATGGGGGCTGGGAGTGGGAAGGAGGTTCAGGAGGGAAGGGCTATATGTACACATATAGCTGATTCACTTCATTGTACAGAAGAAACTCACAGAACTTTGTAAAGCAATTGTATTCCAGTAATAAAATAATGTATATGCTAAGGCTTTATTGGAGGTGTGAGTCCATGGTAGCACAGGGCGATAGAAAAAAGGTAAATGAGACAGGGAAGGAAGGAAGCAAATATAAGGTGGTGTGTTACTAACTGTTGTGAATCTGATTGTGTACCTCAGAAAGACATGCTGAAGTCCTAATCTGCAGTCCATTTGAATATGACCTTATTTGTAAATAATTACAGATGTAACTAATTAAGAGGAAGTTTTACTGGATTAAGGTGGGCCTTATATCCAATCTGTATGGGTGTCCTTGTTAGAAAAGGAGACATAGTCACATAGCACAGAGACATAGTCACGTGAAGACGTGAAGACCGAGGCAGAGACTGGAGTGACGCGGCCACAAACCATGGAGCCCTGGGGGCCACTGCCTGCAGGAAGAGGCAAGGAAGCATTCTCACCTAGAGCCTTTGGAGGCAGCACAGCCCTGTCGAGCTTTGATTTCTGACTTCTGGCCTCTAGAATGGTGAGAGAATACATTTCCGTTGTTTTAAACCACCCAGCTATGCTACTTTGTTATGGCAGCCCTGGAAACTAATACACAAAACTAGCCACAGCTTCAAAAAATGTTGCTTGGGGCTTTCCTGGTGGCTCAGTGGCAAAGAATCTGCCTGCCAACGCGGAAGACATGGGTTCAGTCCCTGATCCGGGAAGCTTCTACACATGCAGAGTGACTAAACCAGCGCCCCACAACTACTGAGCCAGCGCTCTAGAGCCTGCGGCCACAACTACTGAACCCACATGCTGTAACTACTGAAGCCTGTGTGCTAGAGCCCATGCTCTACAACAAGAGAAGACACCACAATGAGAAGCCAGTGCACCGCAACTAGAGAGGAGCCCCCGCTCGCCACAACTAGAGAAAAGCCTGTGCAGCAATGAAGACCCAGCACAGCCAAAAAAAAAAAAAAAATGTTGCTTGAACATAGAAAGAAACATCCGAAGTGCCAATCAACAGATGAATGGATAAAGAAGATGTGGTATAAACACACACATATATATGTATGTACCACATTATATATATATATATACACATATACATATATATGTTTATGTATATGTGTATGTGTGTGTATATCTATATATATACACCGCATCTCAACTGTAAGGGCATCATGATCACAGACTGACATCGTTAAGCTGCTGCATCCATCCTGGGTCTGGTCTAATCTCTGAAGGTGAGAATTAGAAGAAAGAACAGGAAGCTTCGATTTTTGTGAATTCCCCCAAATCTTTCCAGCAACCAAACTGTTTACATAACACTTTGTGACCAGACTATTGAAACTCAAATTCTGAGAACAGACTCCATCTTTTGCTCTGTCAGCCTCCCCCTAAGGCGATGAAGAATGACTCAGTTCAGATGTGAAAGGAATCTGGGCTGAAGGAAGTATGAGGAGGGGGTAGAATTCATTGACTATTTCAAACCATTACCCTGAAACAAGTGTTTGTGAGATCTGTGACAAGCAAGATGAATATAAATATTCTTAATGGCAAAGCAATGATTCTGCTCCAATTGGAGTAGAACATGAGGAAAAGTTAGAGGAGATTCTCCAGAGAGGATGATGAGGGTGCTGTACTTTGAAGGCTGGATTTATTTTCATGAGACGGGGTAAAGCCTTCTAGACAAAGGTCTGGCTAAGAAAAGTCAGAGAGGCCTAAGTATGCACTGCAGGTTGGAGGAAATGATTAAATGCAGCAGAGAGTGGCAAGAGAGTGGCTGGGAGGGAGTTTGGGGACAGAGTGTGAAGGTTATTGAATGTGTAACTTTCAAAGAAGGGAGAAAATGGTGAAGCTTTGGGAAGATCCCCTGGAGAAGGGATAGGCTACCCACTCCTGTATTGTCAGGCCTTTCTTGTGGCTCAACTGGTAAAGAATTCGCCTGCCATGCCGGAGACCTGGGTTTGATCCCTGAGTTGGGAAGATCCCCTGGAGAGGGGAATGGCTACCCACTCCAATATTCTGGCCTGGAGAAGTCCATGGACTGTATGGGGTCGCAAAGAGTCGGACTCGTCTGAGCGACTTTCACTTTGTCTTCTTGCAGATGTCTCCCCCTGGATGTCTCCCCCTGGTCTCAGGTATCTCTGCCAGCTCTTCACCTGCTGGATAAGCGGGCATACAGTGCTGGCCACCCTGGGGGAGTCACGGGAGCTTGGGAAGATCCCCTGGAGCCAGTCGTGAGCCAGCTTGGGGAGCGTGTGTACTCCAGGCAGTGGGGTTGTCCCTTGGCTCAGGGGCTCCTAGGATCCTGAGAGCTTGACCAGGATCTTGGTATATCTCTGGAAATCCCTTCCCCCTCAGGCCCTTAGGCACATACCTGAAGAGACAGAGAGCTGCCGCTAGCAGAGCAGGCTGCAGCAACCCCTGGCCTCCACGAGCCTGTGGCTGGGGAGACCAGGCTCCCCTGGGGGCTCGGCAGTGACCCGCCATGGGCCCATCGTGTTCCTCTGCTGTCTTGGCGCTCGGCGCTCTGTGCTGTGTGTGTGCTCTTTGTCCAGTCCAGAGATGTAAAGTAGGCTCCATCCTACATTTAGCCCCAGGGTAGGGATTCCTTTCTCTGCCCACCCCACCACTCCCTTGGAAACAAGGAAATTGGAAACTTTCCACATTTATGGGGGTGGATAAAGACATGATCCTCTTATAGTTAGGAAGAAGGCTGAGGCTGGGGAAGTCCTCTGGGGGTGCATCCTTCTCCATGTGTCCTTGCTTTCATCAATGGATTGTGGATTCCTGTCCGCTGTCCCAGCCATGGCTGCTTCCGGATAACTGAGGGGACCCTACGGGCATGGGATCATTGCAGGCTTCAGTGAGGTGCTTGAGCTAGTCAGAAGAATAGGAAGACCACCTGACCATCCATGGGGTCAAGGAGTATTTTTCTGAATGCCCTTTACTCTTTGGGGACAGAAAGTAAAGTTGGTGGTCTTCTGATTCTACCCTCATCTTGCCCACACCCTCATCTTCTAGGGTTTAGGGAGCTGATCCCTTCACGGGTGTAGACCTTCACACAACCTACTCCAGTCAGCTACAAGACCATATGGCCCAGGAAGGCTCCTGCCCAGTTCCCTGCACCCACTGGAATAGGTCTATGGAGTGAAAAGTATTAGTTCTCTATTGCTGCTATAACAAATTGCCATAAATCCAGCAGCTAAAATGACACCTGCTTATTATTTCACAGTTCTCTAAGGCAGAAGTCTAATACCTGTCTTACTGAGTCGAAGTCAAGATTACTGCAGGTTATATTCCCTTCTAGAGGCTTAAAGGGGAGAATCCATTTCTTTGCTCACTCAGGCTGCTGGCAGAATTCAGCTCTTTACATTTGCAGGACTGAAGTTCCTGCTTTCTTGTAGGCTGTCATTGGAGGACCATTCTCAGCTTCTAGAAGCTGACAGCATTCCTTGGCTGTGGGCCCCTCCCCCCATCTCTTTAACCAGCGATGATGAGTCAAGTCTACTCAGTAAATCCCCCTTAAATTTCTCCTGCCTTTTTCCATTGTATGTCAGCCAGGAAATGTTCTCAGCTTTTAAGGATGGTTAGGTTGGGGCCACTCTGGTAATCCTGAATAATCTTTCTGTCTGAAGATCTATAGCCTTAATCACACATGCGTAGACACTTTCGCCATGTAATATAATATATTCACGAGTCCTGGGGATTAGAGTGTAGACATCTTTATGGGTTGCTGTGGTCAGAAACAACGGAGCAACTAACATACATACACACACATTCAGCCTACCACAGTGTGACCTGAGAGCCTTTCCATTCGCCCTCACAAACTTTGGTCCCCTAGTCTCAGGGTGGAGGAGAAGCACTTTTTAAGAGAAGAGTTGGTTTTCAGGTTAAGGCTTCTCTTCTCTGAAGTTGTCTACATGACTTCTCCAACGGGAAGCTGGCCTGTCAACTGGAATCTCACTTACAATGTGACCTTATTTGGAGAGAACAAAAGAATGAGGGAGAACTGGGACCCTACCTGCCATCCCTGATCCCTTCTTCCTTGCCCTGCCTCAGACCTTGGCCTTTACTCATTTACTGAAAACATGGAAACAAATGTCAATGTTACACAGGCTTCTTTCAGCAGACTCTAGACTCCTCCTCCTTGTCAGGGAGCCCAGGCCAGACAAGTAGGCTCTAAAAAAGTATTTACATTTGTTTATCAAAGTTTTTTTGATAATCTTGACTTGGGGAAGTATTTGGAAACAGGATGCTTTCCCACCAGAGGCTGGCTGAGAGTCAGGGGACCCTGCAGGGACTGCTCTGTGAGCTGCTTCTGTGCACCCTCCCGTTGTGTCTGCTCAGCATCCAGGTCCCCTGACCCTGCTCTCTGGAAAGGCCCATTAGTCTCACTGGATAGATGGCAAACCTGTAGGATACAGAGCAATCTATGGATATTCTTAAAGACCAAATCTTTAGCTACAGACAGCATCTATCCCCAGGAGAACAGGTATCTCCCACAGGGCTGACTTCTTCTCCAGCATCTGGAAGGCTTGAGTGAGTCTGGCTACTGGGTTGGCTTCTGCCCCTGGCCCTTGGGCTCTGAGCTCTTGGGCTGTCCCATCACCTCTCAGATTCTCAGTGATATAAATACACTTTGTTATCAAGAGAAAGGAGGAGTGTCAAGGTGGTACCTTACTGGGTACAGGGCTAGGAGAATAAGAATCTCATGTTATAACAGTACCCTCAACATCTTCTTCACCACAAAGGACACCTGGTGATTGAAAAGCACTAATCAGATTGGTTTATTTCAGGAGCCTAACCTTCATCTTTTGACCTTCCCAGTATCCACTACCTTCTTCATCTAATTTGTCCTGGTTCTCATCTTCTTTATAGCTTCAATATAAAATATGCCCCTAACATTTCATGATAGGAGTGGGTAAACATTTCCTTCTGCAGGGGATCTTCCCCTGGAAGATCAGAGATCTTCCTGATTGAACCCAGGTCTCTGCATTGTAGGCATTCTTTACCATGTGAGTCACCAGGGAAACCTGATTAAAAAATCATTAGATACATTTTGCCACAGTAAAAATGTTACTATATTAGTGATCCTCAAACTTTGGTGTGTTTGGGAGTTGCTTAATAGTAACCTAGTGGTGTCCTGAGCCACATCCCCCAAATTCTGATCTGGGTCTAGGGTGGGTCTGAACGTCTCTATCTTTAACATCTCAGTTTTTAACAATTCCCTGAATAACTGATTCAGCTCACTGTCTGTGACCTGGATAATCAATCAGTGCTACAGTCTGACTGCCTTTTCTTGGAGTGGGTATTTTTAAGTTCTTTGTTAATTTTATTTCAGTCTCTTTCCCTCATAAGTTAGAAGTATCTTAGACTTGGACCAGGTGCAATGCAGTATTTGGTACAGATCTGAGTATACCGGTAATTTTCAGCTAATACTACCTGAGTTATTTTTGGTTGAAACTAGACTTTCAACTCTTAGTCAAGTTGCTACCAAACACTCATTCAGTTTGAAAGGATAGATATATTTTAAAATTTGTTTTTGCATATGTGGCAAAAGGAAAAGCAATCTTGGTGTGATCTCAGTATGTCCATTCATTCATTGGCTAAGTAGGGACATAAAGATGAATAATGACCAGCACGTTTATAAGTCCTATGTGCTACGAATCCTGTGTGCTCTGACCCTTACCTGTACCCCAGCCTCTAAGAAGATTATTTATTATTTGTTTTTGGCAGCACTGGGTCTTCACTGCTGCACTGTGGGCTTTCTTTTGTTGTGGCGAGGCTACACTCTAGTTGCGGTGCATGGGTTTCTCATTGGGTGGCCTCTCTTGTTGTGGAGCTTGGGCTGGAGGGCACAGGGGCTTTAGTAGTTGCAGCACATGTGTGTAGTAGTTGTGGCGCATGGGCTTAGTTGCCCTGCAGTATGTGAGATTTTCCTGGACCAGGGATCTAACCCGTGTCCCCTGCATTAGCAGGCAGATTCTTAACCACTGGACCACCGGGAAAATCCTCCAGACTCATTTTGAAAGCATAGGAAGTTCCAGCCCTGCACCAGCCACATTCAACTTCTTCCAGATCCTTAAACTAGCTCAGCTTACTCTCACCACTGGATCTTTGCTTATGTTATTCTCTTTGCCCGGAATACTCTTACCTCTTCTTTCCAGCTAAATGCTACTGTATTCTTCAACCATCAGCTCAAAGGACACCATATTCTCAGGGAAATTCCACTGTTTTCCTAGATCTGGGTTAAGCTGTGTTCTCACATTATAAGATGTCTCTGTGTGCTTCTCCTTAGCTGCTCATATGTGCCTAATGCATAGCAGGCTCTCAGTAAATATTTGCTGAATGAATGGAAGCATGTAGGTATGAGAATCTTTGACTCCTTAGGTTGTTTACAGCCTAAGTGGGAGAAACAGATGTGTGAAGTGATCATTATAATAAGTGCTACAGTGAAAGAACATACCAGATTTATTGGAGAAAGGGAAACACAAAGATGACTTGATCAGCATCTCTTGTGGACCCCGGCCAGGGAGGACCTTATAAAGAAGGAGATTCTTGAGATGAAGTTTGAAGGATAACCTGGAGTTTTCCAGGCATTTAAGAGAACATTCTTGGCTAGAAAAGATGTATGCATTGGCAAAGGGTTGAAGTGCAGTGATGTTGTGGGTGGCTTTGACTAGTTTGCTACACTGGAGGGATGGAGTTTGGGCTCACGGCCAGAACTCTACCCAGTGCCATTTGGGGGCAAATTCCACTCTGCAGGGGGTTGAATTGTGGCCCCCCAAAGATGTCCAAGTCCTAAGTCATCATACTTGTGAATGTAACCTTATTTGAGAAAAGGGTCTTTGTAGATGTAACTTAAGAAAAAGTTCTGGATGAGTTAAGGATGTAGAGGCGAGGTCATCCTGGATTAACTGGGTGGACCTTAAATTCATTAACAGATGTCCTTATAAGAAAAGGAGAAGACACATACAGAGGAGGAGAAACCCAGGGGGAAGACCATGGGAAGATGGAAGTAGAGGCTGAAGTTATGCAGCAATCAGCCAGAGAATGTGGATTGTACTGATAGCCATCAGAAGCTAGAAGAAAAGCAGGGAACAACAAATTCCCTTCAGAGCCTCCAGAAAGAACTAGCCCGGCTCAGTTCAGTTCAGTCACTCAGTTAGGTCTGACTCTTTGCGACCCCAGTGGACTGCAGCACGCCAGGCTTCCCTGTCCATCACCAACTCCTGGAGCTTTCTCAAACTCATGTCCATTGAGTCAGAGATGCCATTCAACCATCTGACACCTTGATTTTATTTATTTATTTATTTATTTTATTTTTTTTATTTTAAAATTAATTTATTTTAATTAGAGGATAATTACTTTACAATATGATGGTTTTTGCCATACATCAACATGAATAGGCAACATGAATAGGTTTAAATGTGTCCCTGCCTCCTTCCACCCTATCCCTCTGGATCTCAGAGCTCTGCCTTTGGATGTCCTGCTTCATGCATTGAACTTGCACTGGTCATCTGTTTTACATGTGGTAATGCACATGTTTCAATGCTATTTTCTCAAGTCATCCCACCCTCGCCTTCTCCCACTGGGTCCAAAAGTCTGTTCTTTACGTCTGTGTCTCCTTTGCTGCCGTGCATGTAGGATCATCAGTATCATCTTTCTAAATTCCATATACATGTGTTAATATACAGTATTTGTCTTTCTCTTTCTGACTTACTTCACTCTGTATAATAGACTCCAGGCTTATCCACCTCATTAGAACTTATACAAACATGTTCCTTTTTATTGACACCTTAATTTTAAACTCCTAGCCTCCAGAACTGTGGAAAAAATGCATTCCTGTTGTTTCAGGTTGGTGATGAATTGTTATGGCAGCCACAGTTTACTTATACATACCATCAGGTGTCCAACCTAGATTCAGCGTGGTTTTAAAACTGACAGTGTGTGTTATTGGAATCCAGAGAGGAGCTCTAATGAGTGCTTGACTCCATGTCTGTTGCTTAACACTGAGAAAATTATGGCCATAATAGATGTGAACTTGTAAACAGGCAACAAACTGGCTGCCCAAAGGAGGCAACCTTTTCAGAATTAAGAAAGGACAGAGATGGCTAGGAAGAATTTTCTAAAGTCCTTTTGTCAGTACTAGCTCCTTATTCCAACTATGGGGTGAAATCCTGGTTGTTTGGCATCACTCCCTTCACGAATTTGGAGAACTGCAAGTACTTCTATAAAGACAAGCATTTACCTGAATGGCTTCCAAGATCTTTTCATCAGGGAGAGAGCAGTGGGGTGTCATTGGTGATTTTTTAATGCTACAAGTTAAAGCAACATTTCTCTTGTTTACCAACTTTCTTGCCCAAAGCAAATTGAAGAAGCTCCTATGATTCACCTTTGTCCTCTTCTTTCTTGGGAACATAACATTTGTTTAATCCTTGTAATTTACTAGGCATATGAACTTTTTGTATATGAGGGGGAGGGAGTTATAGGCAGAATAATAACTCCCTAAAGATGTCTTTGCCTTAATCCCTGGAACCTATGAATATGTCAGGTGATATGGAGGAAGAGAATTAAGGTTGCAGATGGAATTAAAATTGCTCATCAGTTGACCTTAACATAGATTACGCTGGGTTATCCAGGTGAGCCCAGTGTAATCACAAGGCTCATTGTAAGAGAAGGAGCATGGCAGAAGAACCAGAGTCAGAGCGATGCAATATGAGAAAGATGTCTCATGGGGCAAAATGGTGGCTTTGAAGATGGAAGGGGCAGGAGCCAAGGAATGTGAGTGACCTCTCAAAGTTGGAAAAGGCAGAAAAGTGCGTTTGCCCCCTAGAGCCTTGGAAAGGAAAGCAGCCTTGCCCACACCTTGATTTCAGCCCAATGAGAGCCATTTCAGACTTCTGACCTCAGACTGCAAGGTAATACATTTCATTGTTGGGACTTTCCGATGGTCCAGTGGCTAATACTCTGCACTCCCAATGCAGGAGGCTGGGTTCGATCCCTGGTCAGAGAACTAGATCCCACATACCGCAAAGAAGGTTGAAGATCCCACATGCCACAACTAAAGATTCCACATGCCACAACTAAGACCCGGCACAGCCAAATAAATAATAAATTTAAATAAATAAATTTTTTGTTGAAAGTTACTAGGTTTGTGTTCGTTTGTTACAGCGGCCATGGGAAACTAGCATGGTAGGGTAGGGGGAGATTGGAGAGGGATAGATAGGTAGGAATTCCCTTCCATGTTCCTGATGCAGTTACCCTATGGGTAATTGTTGAGGAAATACAGATCTGGGCTACTGTCAGCGACAGAAAGAGAAGGCGATGTAATGTTACAAGCCCCTGACACATGTTAAAAAAATCTGACAGGACCCCCCTCACCAGCTTTCCTGGAGTGTGACTGTTAGGGGAAACACTGACTAAAACTGCCCACCCTGGTCAGGCACTGCAGTAACCATTTGCATGAATTATTTTAGGATAGGAGATCTTCGTAAGGAATATGGAACTACCAAGTCACCACCAACTGGAAGAACTGGTCAAAAAGAGAGAAAGTTTAAAAGGAGAGAGGAGATGCCAGTCCATATGTCCTACCAACCTCCCAGAATCCTCTTTGCTGGCATCCATCTTGGCTGAGTAATGTGGTGCCACCAGGAAGGACCCTGAATCAGGGTGATGGGCCAGAGACAACCCAGAAACTAACTCCATCACCATAAAACCCGAGGCTGCGAGCCACGTGGCAGAGCCGTCCTGGGTTCCCTTAGCGTCCTTCTCTCCACCCGGTGCCCTTTCCAACAGTCTCTTGTTTTGTCAGCACCCGTGTCTCCTCTGACAATTCATTTCTGAGTGTCAGACAAGAGCCCGTTCTTGGGCCCTGGAAGGAGTCTCCATTCCTGCAGCACGACTATCTCAGACTCTGATTGCAGGAGAATCTGCATGGTGCCAGGCTGGGAATGGCTGCATCCTGACTGCAAAGTGTAGGGACACGTGGGATCCTCCTCTCACAAGTCCACAGCCAGATCTGGAGGAGGCATGGCCTTGCCAGCCACTCTGACCTAATGCAACTTTCAGCCCTCTGTGGTGTCTGATTCCTCTGGCAAACCCCCCGAGGCTTCACTGTGCCGGCGGCTCTCCCTTGTGGTACTTCCAAGGCCCTCCCAGGCCTAATGAGACATCCTGGGGCACCTGTCACGACTGGTCTATGTGCCCCCTCCCCCTCCCCCTTGCCCTGGGAGGATTTGGAGAAGCGGCTGAACCTGCAGATATTCCAGGCATTCCTGCATGCGTCACTTTTCCCGACAGCTTTCGTCTTCGTCTTCTCAAATGTCTCTTTGAGCACTGGCTCCCAGCCTCCTGGCTGGGAATTCATGAGACCAGTGCTGCCGGAATTGAAACTTGTCAGGGATGGCTTTGCCTGCCCGGCCTCAGAGCATCTAAGCAGAACCAGACGGGGAAGGGCTGGTGGGGCCGGGGAGCTCCGAGTCTGTGTGGCCCAGCAGAGCCGGGAGGGTCAGAACCACTGTGATTGGACTCGTGTTAGCACCTTCTCAATGCTGGTGGAAACGGAGGGCTTCCTGTGGGTCTGCTCTGGAAGTTCCCCATGATCTGGTAAAGTGTGTGGGATCTGGATCCCAAGCCTTATTCTTCTGCTCACTAGCTTTGTGAGCTTGAACTTGCACAACTGTTAAGCTTTTCTGAGCTTCATTTTCCCCATGTGTGTAAATACAAAAGAGCAAGCGAAGAGGTGGCACTAGTGGTAATGAAGCTCCCTGCCAGAACAAGAGATGTAAGAGATACGGGTTTGATCCCTGTGTAGGGAAGATCCTCTGGAGGAGGGCATGGTAACCCACTCCAGTCTTCTTGCCTGGAGAATCCCATGGACAGAGCAGCCTGGGGAACTATGGTCCATAGCATCGCAGAGTCAGACACAACTGAAGCGTCTTAGCACACTCACAAGTGGACAGTAAGCATTAGCAGTAATCATGAAAACAATTGCTATTATTTCTGATACTATCAGTTGAATCCTTCATCTTCAAGAGTCATGAATGCCAAAGTATTCTCAAGTAACCTTCCTCAAACATCCTGGGCCCTCCATTCCTATTTCACTTTGTCCGTTTGACAGTTTTATTGAAGTATAATTGACTTAAAGTGTATAATATGATATATTTTGACAAATGTGCATATTCAGGAAACCATCACTACAATCAAGATGATGAAAATATTCACTGTGCCCTGAAGTTCTCCTTGGTAATTCTCCACAATCACTGATTTGTTTTCTATCCCTACAGATTAGTTTGTATTTGTAGCATTTTATGTAAATAGAGTCATATAGTATGTACTTTTTTTTTGGTCTGACTTACTTCACTTTGCCACCCCATGTGTGATTCTTTTGAGATCCATCCATGTTGTTGTATGTACCAAGGTTTATTGCTTTTTATGTTGCTGAGAACTATCCTATTGCACAAGATACATTGTATTTGTTTGGCCATTCACCTGTTGATAGACATTTGGGTTGTTTTCAGTTTTTGGGTAGTTTGAATAAAGTTGCTAGGAACAACACACTTGTGTAAGTCTTTGTATGAACATATGCTTTTACTTATTTTGGTTAAATATATAGGAGAGCAATGGCTAGGTCACATGGTAGGTATAAATTTAATGTTTTGAGAAACTGCCAGACTTTTTTCCAAAAGTGGTTGCATGATTTACATTCCAACTAGCAGTGCATGAGACTTCCAATTGTTTTACTTCCTCACTAATGCTTGGTTTGATCTGTCTAGTTTTAGACATTCCAACGAGATATAGTGGTTTTAATTAGAATTTCCTAGGTAATAAATGATTAATGATGTCAAGCATGTTTTCTTGCATCATTCATATGTCTTCTTTGGCAAAATATAACTTCAAATCTTTTGCCTATCTTAATAATTACACATACATTACAGAGTTTTGACAGTTCTTTGTATACTGTAGACATAAAGCCTTTCTGATATGCTTCTTTGAAAATATTGTCTCTGAGTCAGTGATTAATTTTTTTCTCTCTCTTAACAATGTCTATCAAAGAACAGAAGTTCTTAGATTTGATGATGTCTAATTCATCAATTTCATCTTTTTATGGATTATGCTCCATTTTGACTTCATTCTTTTAGATAGTGTGAGATTAGGATGAAGTGGATTTTGTTTTGTTTTGTTCTTTTACACATGAATATTCAATTGTTTGAGCATCATCCATTTAGAAGACTATCATTTCCACACTAAATTGCCTTTGCACCTTTCTAGAAAATCAATTGATCATATGTGGGTGTATTTTGGACTCTCTTTTACTTCACTGATCTATTTATCTCTCTTTATATCAATACCATATTTCTTGATTGCTGTAGTTTTAGAAGTCTTGAAATCTGGTAGTGTAAGTTCTCCAACTTTGTTATTTTTCAAAGCTGTTTTAGCTATTCTAGGTCCTTTGACTCACATGGATTTTAAAATAAGCATAACAATTTCTACAAAAAATCCTTCTGGGATTCTGATTGAGACTGTGTTGAATTTATAGATCCACTTGGAGAGAACTGATATCTTAGCAATATTAAGCTATCTAAGCTATGAATACAGTTACACATTTATTTAGGTTACATTTAAAATTTTTTTTAACTTATTTTTTTAATTTATTTTTGTTAAAGTATAATTGCCTTACAATGTTGTGTTGGTTTCTGTCATACAGCAAAGTGATTCGGTTATATGTATATGTATATACATATATCTATTCTTTTTCAAGTACTTTTCCCTTTTAGGTTATTACAGAGTATTGAGCAGAATTCCCTGTGCTATACAGTAGGTCCTTGTTGGTTGTCTATTTTAAATATAGCAGTGTGTACATGTCAATCCCAATCTCCCAATTCACCCATCCCCTTCCCCCTTGGTGTCTATATGTCTGTTCTCTACATCTATGTGTGTATTTATTTAGGTCATCTTTAATATTTCATCAGAATTTTGTAACTTTAAATGCACAGAGTTTGCACACTTAAAAATCAGATGTATTTCACTAATTTACATTTTTTGATGCTATTAGGAATGGTACATTTACAGATTTTTACATTTCAATTTCTGATTCTTCATTTCTATTAAAAATAAATACATTGAAGGCATCCAGATTGGAAAGGAAGAAGAAAAACTGTCACTATTTGCAGATGACATGATATTATATATGGGAAACCCTACAGACTCCACTAAATAGCTGTTGGAACGAATAAATGAATTAAGTAATATTACAGGATACAGAATCAATATACAAAAATCTGTATTTCATACAGTAAAAGCAAACTATCAGAAAGAGAAGTTAAGAAAACAATCCTGTTTACAATTGCATCAAAAAGAATAAAGTAACTAGGAATAAATTTAGCCAAGAAGGTGAAAGACCTATATGCTGAAAACTATAAGATATTAATGAAGGTGAAAAAGACATGAATAAATGGAAAGATATTACCTGCTCATGGATTGGAAGAATTAATATTGTTAAAATGTCTATACTATCCAAAGCAAATCCATAGGTTCAATGAAATCCTTATCAAAATTCCAGTGGCATTTTTTTCACAGAAATAAAACAAATAATCCTAAAACTTGTATGGAGCCACGAAAGACCCTGAATAGCCAAAACAATCTTGAGAAATAAAAAAGAAGCTGGAAGCATCATGCTCCTTGATTTCAAATGATATTACAAAGCTATAGTAATCAAAATAGTATGGTACTGGCATAAAAACAGATGCGTAGATAATGCAACAGAAGAGAGAGCCCCAAAATAACCCTCCACATTTATGGTCAGTTAATTTATGGCAAAGGAATAAAAAATATACAACGAAGAAAGGACAGTCTTTCCAATAGATGGTGTTGGGAAAATAGGACAGCCACATGCAAATGAATAAAAACAAACCACTATCTTATGCCATAGACAAAAATTAACTCAAAATGGATTAAAGACTAGAATGTAACACCTGAAACTATAAAATTCTTAAAACATAGTCAATAAGTTCTTTGTCATAGATTTTGGCAGTGATTTTTTTGATCTGACACCAAAAACAACAACAAAAAAACAAGTGGAACTATATAAAACTAAAAATCTTCTACACAGCAAAGGAAACCATCAAAAGAATGAAAAGGCAACCTATTGAGAAAATACTTGCAAATCATATATCTGATAAGGGCTTACTACCGAAAAAATATAAAAATCTAAACAACCCAATAGCACACAAAACAAAAGAATCCACCTGAAACATGGCAGAATATCTGAACAGACTGTTTTCAAAAGAAGACCCACAGATGGCCAACAGGTACATAAAAAGATGCTCATCATCAGGGACATACAAATCAAATCCACAATGAGCTATCACTTCACACTTGTCAGAATACTATTATTGAAAGATAAGAAATGGCAAGTATTGGCAGGGATGTGAAGAAAACATAACTTTTGTGCACTGTAAGTGGAAATATAAATTGGTATAGCCATTATGGAAAACAGTATGGAGATTCCTTAAAAAATTAAAAATAGAACTACCATATGATCCAGCAATTCCACATCTGGTTATTTAGCTAAAGAAAATAAAAACACTGACTCAAAAAGATATATGTACCCCTGTGTTCATTGCAGTATTATTTATAATATCCAGATACAGAAACAACTTTAAGAATCCATCTTGATGAAAATGTGATTTATATTCATAACGGAATATTATCCAACTATAAAAAAAATGAAACCTTGCCATTTGTGACAACATGGATGGACCTTGAGGACATTAGGCTCAGTAAAACAACTCAGACAAAGAAAGACAAATACTACATGATCTCACTTTTATCTGGAATCTAAAAAAAAGGAAACAGGGCACAGACTGGTGGTTGCCAGAGCAATGAGTGTGTAGTGGGTGAAGGGTGTCAAAAAGTATGAAGTTTTGGTTATAAAGTAAATAAGCCATAGGGATGTAATGTATAGCATGGTGACTATAGTTAATAATGCTGTATTGCATATTTGAAAGTTGCTAAGAGATTAAGAGATTAGATCTTAAAACTCATCACAAGAAAAAAAAGTTTTTAGTATGCATGGTAACAAACATTAAGTAGGCTTATTGTGGTGATCATTTCTCAGTGTGTATACAAACATCAAATCATTATGCTGTACATCTGAACTAATGTTATATGTCAATTATACCTTAATAAAAAAGAAATAGATTTTGTTCATTGATTTTTGTCCTGTAACATTGTTAATTTGTTTGTTCTAGTTACTTTGATAGTTTGCATTGAATTTTCTGTATAGATGACTTGCAGATGTCTGTAAATAGAGTTTTACATTTTTCTTTTCAATATATTCTTTTTTTTTTAAATTTTTTATTTTTTTTAATTAGTTGGAAGCTAATTACCTTACATCATTACAGTAGTTTTTGTTATACATTGAAATGAATTAACCATGGATTTACATGTATTCCCCATCCCAGTCCCCCCTCCCACCTCCCTCTCCACTCGATCCCTCTGGGTTTTCCCAGTGCACCAGACCCGAGCACTTGTCTCATGCACCCAACCTGGGCTGGTGATCTGTTTCACCCTAGATAATATACATGTTTCAATGCTGTTCTCTTGAAACATCCCACCCTCGCCTTCTCCCAGAGTCCACAAGTCTGTTCTATACATCTGAGTCTCTTTTTCTGTTTTGCATATAGGGTTATTGTTACCATCTTTCTAAAGTCTATATATATGTGTTAGTATACTGTAATGGTCTTTATCTTTCTGGCTTACTTCGCTCTGTATAATGGGCTCCAGTTTCATCCATCTCATTAGAACTGATTCAAATGAATTCTTTTTAATGGCTGAGTAATATTCCATGGTGTATATGTACCACAGCTTCCTCACCCATTCGTCTGCTGATGGGCATCTGGGTTGCTTCCATGTCCTGGCTATTATAAACAGTGCTGTGATGAACATTGGGGTGCACGTGTCTCTTTCAGATCTGGTTTCCTTGGTGTGTATGCCCAGAAGTGGGATTGCTGGGTCATATGGCAGTTCTATTTCCAGCTTTTTAAGAAATCTCCACACTATTTTCCATAGTGGCTGTACTAATTTGCATTCCCACCAACAGTGTAAGAGGGTTCCCTTTTCTCCACACCCTCTCCAGCATTTATTGCTTGTAGACTTTTGGATAGCAGCCATCCTGACTGGCGTATAATGGTACCTCATTGTGGTTTTGATTTGCATTTCTCTGATAATGCAATATATTCTTTTCTTTCTTTTTATTGCCTTATTTCACTGGAGAGAATCTCCAGTACAACATTGAATATAAATGATAAGAACTGATATTTTAGCTTTTTCTGATTTTAGGAGGAAAGCATTCAGTCTTTCATCAATTAAATATGAGGTCACCTGAGGTCTTTATTGATAGTCCCTATTGAGAAACTGTTCTTCTATTCCAAGTTTTCTGAAAGGTTTTTTTTTAATTATTATTATTATCAGGTATGGATATCAGGTTTTGCCAAATTTTTTTATACATCTACAGAAATGACCATATTTCACTTCATGATTTTAAAATGTTCAGCCAATATTACATTATTGGAATAAAGCCCACTGCACTGTGATATACTTTTTGTATATTTTAATTACAATTTCCTATAATTTTGTCTTTTGTCAGTGTTTATTAGGGATGTAGACTGGTAGTTCTCTTTTCTTCTTTTTCTGATTTGGGTATCAGTGTAATAATAACTTCCTCATAGAATGAGTTAGAAAGTATTCCCTCCTTTTTAATATTCTGGAAGAGTTTGTGTAGGATTGGTGTAATTTCCTTTTGCTAAAGTTTGATAGGATGCACCAGTAAAGCCATCTAGGCCTAGAATTTGCTTTGTGTGTGGGGGGGGGGGAAGGGGGGTGTTTTTTAACTACAAATTGAATTTATTTAATAGTTATTGGGCTACCCTGATTAATAGTCCCATATTCTTTTTTTTAATTAATTTATTTTTTATTGAAGGATAATTGCTTTACAAATTTTTGCTGTTTTCTGTCAAACCTCAACATGAATCAGCCATAGGTATACATATATCCCCTCCCTTTTGAAACTTCCTCCCATCTCCCTCCCCATCCTACTCCTCCAGGTTGATACAGAGCCCCTGTTTGAGTTTCCTGAGCCATACAAATTCCCGTTGGCTATCTATTTTACATACGGTAATGTAAGTTTCCATGGTACTTTTTCCATACATCCCACCCTCTCCTCTCCTTTCCCCATGTCCGTAAGTCTATTCTCTATGTCTGTTTCTCCATTGCTGCCCTGAAAATAAATTCTTCAGTATCATTTTTCTAGATTCCATATATATGTGTTAGAATATGATATTTATCTTTCTCTTTCTGACTCACTTCACTCTGTATAATAGGTTCTAGGTTCATCCACCTCATTAGAACTGACTCAAATGCGTTCCTTTTTATGGCTGAGTAATATTCCATGGTGTATATGTTCCACAGCTTCTTTATCCATTCATCTGTTTATGGACATCTAGGTTGCTTCCATGTTCTAGCTATTGTAAATAGTGCTGCAACGAATAATGGGATACATGCATCTCTTTCAGTTTTGGTGTCCTCAGGGTATCTAGGAGTGGGATTGCTGGGTCATATGGTGGTTTTATTCCTAGTTTTTTAAGGGATCTCCATACTGTCTTCATAGTGGCTGTATAAATTTACATTCCTACCAACAGTGCAAGAGCATTTCCTTTTCTCCACACCCTCTCCAGCATTTATTGTTTGTAGACTTTTTAATGAGGGCCATTCTGACTGGTGTAAGGTGATACCTCATTGTAGTTTTGATTTGCATTTCTCTAATAATGAGCAATGTTAAGCATCTTTTTATGTGTTTGTTAGCCATCTGTATGTCTTCTTGGGGGGAAATGTCTGTTTAGGTCTTTTTCCCACTTTTTTATTGGGTTGTTTGTTTTTCTGGCATTGAGTTGTATGAGCTGCTTGTGTATTTTGGAAATTAATCCTTTGTCAGTTGTTTCATTTGCTATTATTTTCTCCCATTCTGAGGGTTGTCTTTTCACCTTGCTTTTAGTTTCCTTTGCTATGCAAAAGCTGTTAGGTTTAATCAGGTCCCACTTGTTTATTTTTGCTTTTATTTCCATTACTCTAGGAGGTGGGTCATAGAGGATCTTGCTTTGATTTATGTCATTGACTGTTCTGCCTATGTTTTCCTCTAAGAGTTTTATAGTTTCTGGTCTTACATTTAGGTCTTTAATCCATTTTGAGTTTATCTTTGTGTATGGTGTTAGGAGGTGTTCTAAGTTCATTCTTTTACATGTAGCTGTCCAGCTTTCCCAGCACCATTTTTTGAAGAGGCTGTCTTTGCCCCATTGTATATTCTTGCCTCTTCTGCCAAAAATAAGGTACGCATAGGTGCATGGGTTTATTTCTGGGCTTTCTATCTTGTTCCATTGGTCTATTTTTCTGTCTTTGTGCCAGTACCATACTGTCTTGATGACTGCAGCTTTGTAGTATAATCTGAAGTCAGGAAGGTTGATTCCTCCAGCTCCAGTCTTCTTTCTCAAGACTGCTTTGGCTATTCGGGGTCTTTTGTGTTTCCATATGAATTGTGAAATTTCTTTGTTCTAGTTCTGTGAAAAATGCCATTGGTAATTTGATATAGATCACATTTAAACTGTAGATTGCATTTGGTAGTATAGGCATTTTCACAATGTTGATTCTTCCTACCCACAAACATGGACTATCTCTCTGTTTATGTCATCTTTGATTTCTTTCATTAGTGTCTTATAATTTTCTGTGTACAGTTCTTTTGTCTCCTTAGGTAGGTTTATCCCTAGATATTTAATTCTTTTTGTTGCAATGGTGAATGGGATTGATTCCTTAATTTATCTTTCTGATTTTTCATTGTTAGTATATAGAAATGCAAGTGACTTCTGTGTATGATTTTGTATCCTGCAACTTTGCTAGATTTGCTGATTAGCTCTAGTAATTTTCTGATATTATCTTTAGGATTTTCTATGTACAGTATCATGTCATCTGCAAACAGTGAGAGCTTTACTTCTTTTCTGATCTGGATTCCTTTTATTTCTTTTTCTTCTCTGATTGCTGTAGCTAGGACTTCCAGAACTATGTTGAATAATAGTGGTGAAAATGGACACCCTTGTCTTGTTCCTGATCTTAGGAGGAATGCTTTCAGTTTTTCACCATTGAGAATAATGTTTGCTGTAGGCTTATCATATATGGCCTTTACTATGTTGAGGTAGGTTCCTTCTATGTCCATTTTTTGAAGAGTTTTAATCATAAATTGGTACTGAATTTTGTCAAAGGCTTTTTCTGCATCTATTGAGATGATCATATGGTTTTTATCTTTCAATTTGTTAATGTGGTGTATCACATTGATTGATTTCCATGTATTGAAGAACACTTGCATCCCTGGAATAAACTCAACTTGATCATGGTGTTTGAGCTTTTTGATGTGTTGCTGAATTCTGTTAGCAAATATTTTGTTGAGGATTTTTGCATCTATGTTCATCAGTATATTGGCTTGTAGTTTCCTTTTTTGTGTGTTGTCTTTGTCTGGTTTTGGTATCAGGGTGATGGTGGCCCTGTAGAATGAGTTTGAAAATGTTCCTTCCTTTGCAATTTTTTGAAAGAGTTTTAGAAGGATAGGCATTAGCTCTTCTCTAAATGTTTGATAGAATTCTCCTGTGAAGACATCTGGTCCCGTGCTTTCGTTTTTTTGGGAGATTTTTGATTACAGTTCAATTTCAGTGCTTGTAATTGAGTTGTTCATAATTTCTATTTCTTCCTGGTTCAGTCTTAGAAGATTGAACTTTTCTAAGAATCTGTCCATTTCTTCCAGGTTATCTATTTTATTGCCACATAGTTGTTCACAATAGTCTCTTATAATCCTTTGTATTTCTGCATTGTCTGTTGTAACCCCTACTTTGTCATTTCTAATTTTGTTGATTTGATTCTTCTCTCTTTTTTCCTTGATGAGTCTGGCTAAATTTTGGTTTATTTTGTTTATCTTCTCAAAGAATCAGCTTTTAGTTTTGTTAATCTTTACTACTGTTTCTTTCATTTCTTTTTCATTTATTTCTGCTTGCATCTTTATGATTTCTTTCCTTCTACAAATTTTGGGGTGTTTTTGTTCTACTTTTTCCAGTTGTTTTAGATGTAAAGTTAGGTTGTCTATTCAATGTTTTTCTTGTTTCTTGAGGTAGGGTTGTACAGCTATAAACTTGCCTTTTAGAACTGCTTTTGCTGCATCCCATAGGTTTTGCATTGTCGTGTTTTCATTGTCATTTGTTTCTAGAAATTTTTTGATTTCCCTTTTGATTTCTTCAGTAACCTGTTGGTTATTTAGAAACGTGTTGTTTTATCTCCATGTGTTTATGTTTCTTACAGTTTTTTTTCTTGTAATTGATATCTAGGCCCATAGAATTGTAGTTGAAGAAGATGCTTGATACAATTTCAATTTTTTCAAAATTTACTGAGGTTTGATTTGTGACCCAAGATGTGGTCTATCCTGGAGAATGTTCCTTGTGCACTTGAGAAGAAGGTGTATTCTTCTATGTTTGAATGGAATGTCCTGAAGATATCAATGAGATCCACCTCATCTAATGTATCATTTAAGACATGTGTTTCCTTATTAATTTTCTGTTTTGATGATCTGTCCATTGGGGTGTTAAAGTTTCCTACTATTATTGTGTTACTGTCAATTTCTCCTTTTATGTCTGTTAGTGTTTGTCTTATCTATTGAGGTGCTCCTATGTTGGGTGCATAGATATTTACAATTGTTTTGTCTTCCTCTTGGATTGATCCCTTGATCATTATGTAGTGTCCTTATTTATCTCTTCTAATCTTCTTTATTTTAAGGTCTATTTTGTCTGATATGAGGACTGCTACTCCAGCTTTCTTTTGCTTCCCATTTGCATGGAATATATTTTTCCATCCTCTCACTTTCAGTCTATATGTGTCTTGAGGTCTGAAGTGGGTTTCTTGTAGACAGCATATATATGGGTCTTGTTTTTGTATACATTCGACTAGTCTATGTCTTTTGGTTGGAGCATTTAATCCATTTGCATTTAAAGTAATTATTAATATATTTGTTCCTATTGCCATTTTCTTAATTGTTTGGGGTTGGTTTTGTAGATCTTTTTTCTTCTACTGTATTTTTTGACTAAATAAGTCCCTTTAACATTTGTTGTAAAGCTGGTTTGGTGGTACTGAATTCTCTTAACTTTTGCTTGTCTGAAAAGTTTTTATTTCTTCATCAATTTTGAATGAGATCCTTTCTGGGTACAGTAATCTTGGTTGTAGATTTTTCCCTTTCAGTACTTTAAATACATGCTGCTGTTCCCTTCTGGCCTGCAGAGTTTCTGCTGAAAGATCAGCTGTTAAGCGGATGGGGTTTCCCTTGTACGTTACTTGTTGCTTCTCCCTTGCTGCTTTTAATATTCTTTCTTTGTGTTTAGTCTTTGTTAGTTTGATTAGTTTGTGTCTTGGCTTGTTTCTCCTTGAGTTTATCCTGTATGGGACTCTTTGTGCCTCTTGGACTTCATTGGCTATTTCCTTTTCCATGTTGGGGAAATTTTCAACTATAATCTCTTCAAAAATTTTCTCATACCATTTCTTTTTCTCTTCTTCTGGGATCCCTATAATTTTGATGTTGGTGCATTTGATACAGTCCCAGAGGTCTCTGAGACTGTCCTCAGCTCTTTTCATTCTTTTTACTTTATTCTTCTCTTCAGAAGTTATTCCCACCATTTTATCTCAAAGCTCACTGATTCATTCTTTTGCTTCAGATATTCTGCTATTGATTCCTTTTAGAGTATTTTTAATTTCAGTAATTGTGTTCTGTGTCTCTGTATGTTTGTTCTTTAATTCTTCTAGATCTTTGTTAATTGATTCTTGCATTTTTTCCAATTTGTTTTCAAGGTTTTTGATCATCTTTACTATCATTATTCTGAATTCTTTTCCAGGTAGTTTACCTGTTTCCTTTTCATTTATTTGGACTTCTGTGTTTCTAGTTTGTCCCTTCCTTTGTGCAGTATTTCTCTGCCTTATCATTATTTTTTTTTAAGTTATTGTGTTTGAGGTTTCCCTTCCCTGAAGAATTCAAGAGAGTTGAATTCTTTCCTTGAAGAAGGTTGAATTCTTTCTTCCTTCTGGTTTCTGCCCTCCTAAGATTGGTCCAGTGGTTTATGTGAGCTTTGTATAGGGTGAGATTTGTGCTGAGTTTTGGTTTGTTTGTTTATTTTCCTCTGATGGGCAAGGCTGAGTGAGGTGGGAATCCTGTCTGCTGATGATTTGGTTTGTATTTCTGTTTTGTTTGTTGTCTAGATGAAGCATCCTGCACTGGTGGTTGGGTGATGCCGGGTCTTGTACTCAAGTGGTTTTGTTTGTGTGAGTTCTCACTATTTGATACTCCCTATGGTTAGTTCTCTAGTAGTCTAGAGTCTTGGAGTCAGTGCTCCTACTCCAAAGGCTCAGGGCCTGATCTCTGATCAGGAACAAAGATTCCACAAGTGGTTTGTTAAGTCATTACATGAGATTAAAACAAATATCCAAAAATGAGAAACCAAAGATGAACCCCAGACAAATGGCAGTTACAAAATCAGGCAAATAATAACTAAAATAATGGAATATACACATATACACCCGTGAGCAAAGTGAAAACAGTCCAACAAACATAAAGTACAGTAGATTGACCTGGCAAACAAAGGAAATAAAAAATTGTATTTACCAGTTAAGAACAAAACTAACTTAAATACAAACTGGAAAACAAAACTAAAGCAAGGTGCCAAGTGGGGAATAAAGCAATGAAAACAAAACTAGCAAATATGTTGAGAGGAAAGGGAAAGAAAAGAAAAGAAAGAAAGAATATGTAAAGTTAAACAGAGGTAGATGAAGAAAATGTATATACATTAAAGATTAACTGCAAGGGGAAAAGAACAATATGAAAGGCAAACAAAGGAACAAATGCAGAAAAAATACAATAGGTTTAAAAAATTAACAATATATAAAAGAAAAGAAAAAGACAGAAGAAGAAAGAAATAAGGGGGAAAAAAGGGAAACTTCACAGAACTGCAAAAGCCTAACATAGAGGCAGAGGTTTATAACAACAATAGAAAGTGTGACTGAATATACACATATACATAGACACCTATAAGCAAAATCAGAACAGTGCAACAAACATAAAGTACAATAGACTGACCCAGAGAGCAAAGGAAATAAAAAATTATATCTACCAGAACAAAACTAATTAAAGCACAAACTGGAAAACAAAACTAAAGCAAGGTGCCAACTGGGGAATAAAGCAATGAAAATAACAAATATGTTGAGAGGAGAGAAAGAAAAGAAAGGAAGAATAGATATGCAAAGTTAAATAGAGGTAGATAAAGAAGATTTATATATGTTAAAGATTAATTGTAAGGGGAAAAGGACAGTAGGAAAAGCAAAGAGAGGAATAAATGTAGAAAAAATAATAACAGGTTTAAAAAATTAAAAATTAAAATTAAAAAAAGAGAAGAAAAAAAAAGAGGCAAACTTCACAGAACTGCAGAAGCCCAAAGTAGAGGCAGAGGTTTATGACAACAATAAAAAATGTGACAGAGAAAAAAAAAATCTCAAAAGCTTAATTGGATTTCTTAGTGCCGATAAAATTGACAACTATAGCAGAGCGGGGAAAACATGAGAAAGAAAAAGAAAAAAATCCAATAGACTTTACAGAACAAGTGAAAAAACAAGAATAATAAATGTTTTTCTTGAGTCACTGCTGTCAGAGTCCTTTCCTTGCTGGGAGTCACCGTCCACCTGACCTCCCCAGGATGCCCTCCACCACTGTGCTGACCTCTAGACCTGCTGTGGGGGCAGCTCGGAGTCTAACCTGGTCCTACTCCTCTGTGTTCTTGCTTCCAAGGTCCACAGCTATCAGAGCTAGTGCATTTTCTTGTGTGGGCTCTCTCAATAGCCTTTTATATCTTTCATCTACACAGAGTCTGCTTAGTTGATCAGGTGGGTTTAATCTGCAGCTTGTGGAAATAGAACTGCCATATGACCCAGCAATCCCACTTCTGGGCATACACACCGAGGAAACCAGATCTGAAAGAGACACGTGCACCCAAATGTTCATCGCAGCACTGTTTATAATAGCCAGGACATGGAAGCAACCTAGATGCCCATCAGCAGACGAATGGATGAGGAAGCTGTGGTACATATACACCATGGAATATTACTCAGCCATTAAAAAGAATTCATTTGAATCAGTTCTAATGAGATGGATGAAACTGGAGCCCATTATACAGAGCGAAGTAAGCCAGAAAGATAAAGACCGTTACAGTATACTAACACATATATATGGACTTTAGAAAGATGGTAAGAATAACCCTATATGCAAAATAGAAAAAGAGACTCAGATGTATAGAACAGACTTGTGGACTCTGGGAGAAGGCGAGGGTGGGATGTTTCAAGAGAACAGCATTGAAACATGTATATTATCTAGGGTGAAACAGATCACCAGCCCAGGTTGGGTGCATGAGACAAGGGCTCGGGCCTGGTGCACTGGGAAGACCCAGAGGGATCGGGTGGAGAGGGAGGTGGGAGGGGGGACTGGGATGGGGAATACATATAAATCCATGGCTAATTCATTTCAATGTATGACAAAAACTACTGTAATGATGTAAAGTAATTAGCCTCCAACTAATAAAAATAAATGGAAAAAAAAAAAATCTGCAGCTTGCACAGCTGATGGGAAGGTTTGGGGTCTTCTTCCTTAGCCACACTGCCCCTGAGTTTCACTTGTGGCTTTATTTCCACTTCTACAAATGGGTCGTCCACTGGGGTTTTCTCCTGAGGCTGCCCCGGAGGGCTTGGGTGTGCCCCAGTGAGGGCCAGGCGTGGAGGTGGTGCAGCTACTTGGGCTCAGGGGTTCTGGCGGCACCACGTAGTCAGGGGGGTTGGCGGCTAGGGCAGCAGGAAATTCGGTGCTCTAGAAGGGTACGGCACCCAGCATCGGCCAATACGTTCCAGTATTCTTGCCTGGAGAACCCCTCTCTGACAGAGAAACCTGCCAGACCACAGTACAGGGTCGCAAATAGTCAGACGCGACCAAAGCGACCCTGCGTGCATGGACCCAACACTTTTTTAAGCCTGTGGCAGCTCCGCCCCAGGGAGAGTTGAGCGTGAAGGTGGCGCAGGCTCGCGGGGACCCTGGCGGCGCCGAGTGTGCAGGGACACGGACTGCCTCTCCGCGGGAGTGATGGCCCGATCAGAGTCTTTCTTCGAACTCTTGTAGCTGGCCATCAGAAGGCCTCTTTGGCCAGTCTTTCTCCTTAGCTCCGCCTGTTCAGGCACTTAGAGGGTTCCCTTTCCTGGGTTCCTCCCAGTATTCTCTTAACATCTTCAGAACCTGTAGCGATGGCTCTCTCAATAACGGCAATGTGTTTACTCTGTTTTCTTTTTCTTAATCAGTCTGACTGGGGTGTTATTAATTTTATTGATCTTTTCCATAAATACTGAGCTTTTGGTTTCACTAATTTTTCTGTATTGTGTTTTCTGTTACCAATTTAATTGACTTCTGCATTTTTTGGGTTCATCCTGCTCTTCTTTTTCTAGTTACTTAAAGTGGAAGATCAGACCATCGAGTTGAGAACATTTTTTATACAGGCGTTTAGCATTATAAATTTCCCTGTAAGTATTGCTTTTAATTGTACCCCACAAATTCTGATATGTTGTGTTTTCATTTTCATTCAGTTAAAATCTTTTCTAATTTCCTTTGATTTATTCTTTGACCTGGGACCTACTTAGAAGTATGCTATTTAAAAATATTTGGAGATTTTCCCAGAGATGTTTCTGTTATTGATGTGTAATTCAATTCCATTGCAATCAGGGAATAACTTTATATGAATTGACTTCTTTTAAAGTGACTGAAACTTGGTATATGGCCCAGAATATGGTCCATCTTGCTACGTATCTTATGTGCACTTGAAAATAATGTACATGCTGCTGTTGTTGTGTAGAATGGTCTATAAATATCAATTATACCAATTTTTTGACAGTGTTTTAGGTTTTCTGTGTTTTAAGGTTACTTTTTTACTCATTCTGTCAATTATTGAGGCAAAGGTGTTGAAATCTCTAATTATAATTGTGGACTTGTCTATTTATCATTGTAATTCTATTATTTTTTGCTTCGTATATTTTGAAGTTCTGTTATTAGCTGCATAAACATTTAGAATTACTATGTCTTGAGTAAATTGATCCCTTTATCAATATGACATGGTATTATTATCCTTGGATATATTTGTTGCTCTGAAATCTACTTTGTTTGGTATTACCATAACTACCTGTTGTTTTTTTTTAAACTTTTTTATTTTATATTGGAGTATAGCTAATTAATAATTAACAATGTTGTGATAGTTTCAGGTGGACATACTCAATCACATGTATACAAGTATCCATTCTCCCCCTGAACTCCCCTCCCATCCAGGCTAACACATAACGCTGAGCTATAATAATATATATAATTCCCTGTCCTATATATATACAATAGGATCTGGTTCGTTATCCATTTTAAATATAGCAGTGCGTGCCTGTCGATCTCAAACTCCCTAACTATCCCTTCCTCTATTCGCCCCCTCTGGCAACCATGAGTTCATTCTCTAAGTCTGTGAGTCTGTTTCTGTTTTGTAAATAATTTCACCTGCATCATTTCTTTTTAGATTCTGCACATAAGGGATATCATATGATATTTCTTCTTCCCTGACTTATTTCACTCAGAGTGACCATCTCTAGAGCCATCCGTGTTGCTGCAAATGGCATTATCTCATTCTTTTTAGTGGTCAAGTAATATTCCATTGTATATATGTACTACAGATTCTTGATCCACTCCCGTTGATGGACACTGTAGGTTGCTTCCTCATCTTGGTTATTGTAAACAGGGCTACCGTGAATATTAGGGTGCATGTTTCCTTTCAAACCATGTTTTTCTCTGGGTATATGCCCAGAAGTAGGATTGCTGGATCATATGGTAGCTTTATTTTTAGTTTTTTAAGGAACCTCCATACTGCTTTCCACAGAGGCTATACCAGTTTACATTTCTACCAAGTCTGTAGAAGGGTTCTCTTCTCTTCACAACCTCTCCAGCATTTATTGTTTGTGGATTTCTTGATGATGGCCATTTTGACTGGTGTGAGGTAGATATCTCACCTTGGGTTTTTTTGATGAGTGTTAGCATACGTAGTGGGTTGAATAGTGTCCCCCACCAAATTCATGTCTACTTGAAATCTCAAAATGTGGATCTTATTTGGAAATAGGGTCTTTGCAGATGCAATTGAGGATCAAGATGTGATCATACTGGATTAGGGTGGGCCAGTGAGAATGTCCTTGTGAGATAGCAAAGGACGCACAGAGACAAAGGGGAGGCCGTGTGAAGACGAAGGCAGATACTGGAGTGACGCTGCCATAAACCAAGGAACACTGACGTCACCAGAAACTGGAAGAGACACAGAAGAATTCTTCACTAGAGCCTCCAGAGGGATCATGGCCCTGCCAACACCTTGATTTCATACTTCAGCTTTCAGAACTGTGAGAGATATACACTTCTGTTGTTTTCAGTCACCGAGTTTGTGATAATTTGTTACAGCAGTCCCAGGAATCTAATGCAATATGGCATATATTTTTACCATCCCTTGGCTTCAAAACTATCTGTGTCTTTTTATTTAAAGTGGGTTCCTTATTCCTATAGTTGGGCTTTGCTTTATTTACCCAATCTTAAAATATTTTTTTCTGGGTGAGTTTAGACCATATACCTTAATTTGATTTAAAAAATGGGGGTTGGGGGTGGGTTTAAATCTAACCTTTTTGCTATTTGCTTTCTGTATTCTTTTCCTGACTTTTTTAGATTTAACTATTTATTTTCATTATTTCATTTCATGTCCTTTGGAGGGTTATAATTGCTTTAAGCAGTTGTTTGTGATATTTCTTTCATTTAAAGTTCATTGAAGTTTTTGGATATGTGAGTATGTAGTTTACCATCAAGTCTGAAAAATTTACAACCATTGTCTCTTCAACCTTTTTTTTTTTTTTTACTTTCTCCTCCTTTGGGGATTTCATTTAAGCATATATTTGGCTTATTGAAGTTGTCCTGCAGCTCACTGATGCTCTGTTTCTTTTTTTTTTTTTTCTTTTTCAGTCTTTTCCCCTCTATTCTGGATAGTTTCTATTACTGGGTCATCAAGTTCACTCTTCTTTCCTCTGTGCTATCTAATTCCCTCCAGCTTATTTTCCATCTCAGATATGACAACTTTTTTATCTCTAGACATATGATTGGGATCATTTTTTAAATATCTTTAATGTCTCTACTAAATATGCTCAATCTTCCCTTCAGCCTCTTGAACATATGGAGTGCAGTTATAATAACTTTTAATATCCTTGTCTATTAATTCCATCATCTGTATCATTTCTGGGTCTGTTTCAATTGGTTGGTTTTCTCACTACATGTCTTATTCTCCTACTATTTTTCAATCCTAATTTTTTATTAGACATCAAGCATTGTGAATTTTACCTTATTGGGTGCTGGATATTTTTTTTTCTTCCTATATGATTCTTCAGCTTTATTCTGGGGTGCAGCTAAATTACTTAGAAGCCATTTGATATTTTTATTTGTTTTTCAGATCTTGCTTTTAAGTCTTGTTCAACCGAACCAGACCAGAATTTTTTCTAGGGTTAATTCTGCCTCACAAATTAGGCAAATCCCTTCCTGGTACTTTTCCCAATGTCTCATGAATTCTGAGGTTTTTCCAATCCAGCTGTTGAAAACAAGAACCATTTCTAGCCTTGTGTGAGGGCTAGGAATATTAGAATATTTGCTTCTAATCTTTTCTCTTTCCATGACCTTGGATTGTTTCTTCACATATATGCGTTGATGAGAACTTAGCTAGAGATTCAAAGAGGACTGTTTCTGCTGATCTCCAGAGCTCTCATCCCATTTACAGCCCTCTCTTTCTCAGTTGTTGGCCTTTGAATTCTAGGCTCTTTGCCAACCCACCTCCATCTCCTCAACTCAGGAGACTGCTGGGTTCTTCCTGGGCTCCTCCTCCCCACAGTGTGGGCTGGATTCTCTCTAGGCAGTTAGCTGAGGTAATCATAGGACTTTAGTTCAGTTCAGTTCAGTTCAATTGCTCAGTCATGTCCGACTCTGCAACCCCATGAACCACAGCACGCCAGGCCTCCCTGTCCATCACCAACTCCCAGAGTCCACCCAAACCCATGTCCATCGAGTCGGTAATGCCATCCAACCATCTCATCCTCTGTCGTCCCCTTCTCCTCCTGCCTTCAATCTTTCCCAGCATCAGGGTCTTTTCAATCAGTCAGCTCTTCGCATCAGGTGGCCAAAGTATTGGAGTTTCAGCTTTAGCATCAGTCCTTCCAATGAACACCCAGGACTGATCTCCTTTACGATGGACTGGTTGGCTCTCCTTGCAGTCCAAGGGACTCTCAAGAGTCTTCTCCAACATCACAGTTCAAAAGCATCAATTCTTTGGCGCTCAGCTTTCTTCACAGTCCAACTCTCCCATCCATACACAACCAGTGGAAAAACCATAGCCTTGACTAGACGGACCTTTATTGGCAAAGTAATGTCTCTGCTTTTTAATATGCTGTCTAGGTTGGCCATAACTTTCCTTCCAAGGAGTAAGCGTCTTTTAATTTCATGGCTGCAATCACCATCTGCAGTGATTTTGGAGCCCATAAAAATAAAGTCAGCCATTGTTTCTACTGTTTCCCCATCTATTTGCCATGAAGTGATGGGACCAGATGCCATGATCTTAGTTCATAGGACTTACCTCATTTATTTCTGACCTCCCAAGGATCACTCTCCTTTTCTTTCTCATATCTAGTGTCTTGAAAACTGTTGTTTCATGTATTTTGTTTGGGTTTTTCTTAGTTGTTTTAGGCTAGAAGGTAGTTGGCAGCAGAATTTATACCTTTGCCTTACTCTTCTTTTTTTTTCCCCAAAAAGATTTATTTATTTAAAATATTTATTTATTTATTGGCTGTGCCAGGTCTTGGTTGTGGTATATGGGATCTAGTTCCTTGACCAGGATTTGAACCTGGGCTTCCTGCACTAGGAGCTCAGAGTCTTAGCCACAAGACCACCAGGGAAGTGCCCCTTTGCATCACTCTTTATCCATTCTCTGTTCCCTTGTATGTCCCTTCAATTCCTGCTATTGCCAGAAATGTCATCTATGCAGAACCTTCCTTTAGATCAGCAGGAGGCAATGTGGCAGCAATGAGGGACACGCTGTTGAAGTCAAACATACTAGGCTCAGATCTCAGCTCTGCCAGTTCCCAGTGTAATGTTAACCAAGTTATTTCACTCCTATGAGCCTCACTTTCCTTATTTGAAAAAGAGGGGAAAAAATGAGACCTAGTTGCAGAAGCATTGTGAGAATTAAGTAAGGTGATGCATAGAAAGTGACTAGCACAAGGTAATGGGCTCAATAATATAATTCAATGACTGTATGACTGAATGAATACAAGTAGGATTTGTTTTTTAAATTGCTCCAATTTCTTCATTGTCTGCTCTAGCTCTGTTCCTAGGGACAGCCCTACCGTTACTCTAGAGCTCCCAGAAAGGGTGACCAGCTCTAAATTTCTTCTACCAACAGAGGGGAGCAGTCATGTGGAGAACTTCCAATAGCACATACTAGAAATATCACAGACATTTGGCTGCATGAAGCATTATAATGATCTTTTCTTTGCGGCAGATTGACTTTACTAATTAGGTTGGACCTGAGCCAATGTTAAATACAGTTTGCATGTACAGAACACAAACCAATTGGCAGAACTGGGGGGACTCAGAAACACTTTAGGTATCAGGACAAGCCAGCTATGATTAAAACTTTGCTTCAGATAATTCTTTCTCTCTCCCCCAGCCTCCATTTTTCTGAGCTCTTTAAATATTAGGGTTGTTAACCCTTTATCATAGCTGCTGCAAACACATCCTTCTCATTTGTTATCCAATTCTGTTTTTAAATTAAAATCTGATGTAAACAGAATTTAACTTTTTTATGCAGTTAAACTATGGATCTTTCCTTTTGTAGTGTCTTCTACCAATTTTAGGCCTTAGAAAACCCCCCCCATCCAGAGGTCAGATAAACATTCATCTTTATTTTCTTACAGTTTTTAACATTTCTTATTCTATCTAGAATTTATCTTGATTTGGATGTGTGGCGTAAGGTGCGAAGGCGTTGTATTTGAGATAATTAATGCTAGCTGCTACAACTGTTAAACCCTGAAATCTCAAAGCCTTAACACAACAAATCCTTAATTCTCACTGATGTCAAGCCCAGTGATGGTCAGGTAGCACTCCCAAGCATGTGCCTCCAAGTGGTGACTCAGGAACCCAGGCTGCTTCAGCCTGCAATTCTACCATCTCAGTCTTTTGCTTCTAGTTCTCAGACCCCATAGAATTTCAGGTAAGAACTAACTGCTGTTGCCTGAAGATCTAATTCAATTTTTCAAATAGCCAACCAACTACCTGGTGGCATTTACTGATCAAATATGAACTTGTTATGTGTGCACTGTGGTCTAGGCTACTTATTTTGTCCTATTGGGCACTATACTAGATTTTTTTCCCAAACCACCTTATGTTTTAGCATCCTCTCAAGTGAATCCCTCCCTCATTGTTTTCCATTTTCAAAGTTTTCTTGGCCGTTACCTGATAGATGATATTACATATTACATATCATCTCTTGGCTCTGTGAGCATATCAGATATATTAATATATCAGAGATTGCACCTACCCCCTGGGGTTCAATGAACAGCTCAGATGGAGGATGTCTGCTACATTCTAAATGTCTGCTTCTCTCCTAGACCCTTATGTTGAAGTCCTAATGTGATGGTGTTTGGAGGTGGGGCTTTCTCATGAGAGAGGAATCCATGATAGGTTAGTGTCCATATAAGAGAAGGAAAGGAGTTAGCCCCCTCTCTCTTTCCCATCTAAGAATACAGGGAGAAAGTAGCTGTGCCTAAGCCAGGAGCTGGGCCCTCATCAGACACTGGATCTGCCAGTTCCTTGAGCTTGGATTTCCTAGCCTCCAGAATTGTGAGAAATAAATGCTTGTTGTTTTAGCCACCCAATCTCTCATGTTTCTGTTATAGCAGCCCAAACTGACTAATACAATGTTCAAATCCTTGTCTCCATCTTTTAACCCTTCTCCAAACTCCAGACCTACATTTCTAGGTTCCTGATAGATACTTGGAAATACCTGGAAATTTGGCTAGCTCCTCAGGGAAGAGCTAGGTCATGCTGAAGCTGATGGCTGATTTTTTATAAGTCAGAGGTAGAGGTAAGTTGAGAAAAGGAAAAGAACTGATGCTTCAAAATATTCTCTCATCTCCACACAAAACCTGGAGGAATAATTCAAGGGTCTTTTTACTTGGGAGCGTCTGCTCCTCCTTGGGAAACCTTGAGAAAACCATTTCATGAGTCTATACTCTTCTCACTGTGGCCGGGGTTGAGAGTCAGGAGGAGAGGAAGTTCAGCAAGGGCTGAAGGGATGGTGTGGACGTTGGCCCCAGTTGCCAGCAAGAGGGCCTTCAGGATGAGTGGGGTGCTTTTTCACCATCTGCAATGGAGAATGGATGTCACTAAAACCGTAATAATAGCAATTGCTCTCAAGACTTCCCTGGTGGTCCAGTGGTTAAGAATGTGCCTTGCAATGCAAGGGACGTAGGTTTGCTCTCTGGTCGGGGAACTAAGATCCCACATGCCACGAAGTAAGCCCGTGTGCTGCAGAGAGTCTATGTGCCTCAAAGAAAGATCCTGTACAATGCAGAAAGATCCTGTGTGCTGCAACTAAGACCTGATGCAGCCAAATAAGAAATAATAGTGATTGCTCTCAGTTTTTGAGCACCTGCTATGAACTGGGTGTTTTGAGCAAACTCCGGGAGATAGTGGAGGACAGAGGAGCCTGGCAGGCTATAGTTCATTGGCTTGCAAAGGGTTGGACATGACATAGTGACTGAACAACAACAGATTTTTGAACATGAACTCATTTGAGTTTCACAACTCCCTGACAAGCTAACCAGTGTGACCGTGGTAAAGAGATGAGGAAAGTCAGATTCAAAAATTCGAGTAGCTTACCCAAGGCCACAGAGATAATAACTAGCCGAGCTGGGAGTTATATGAAGTCAGTTGGCTCAGAGGGCAGTGCTCCATCTACTCAACTGTGCTGTATCTGCCATCTTTCAGACAGTAGGGAGAACTGGAATATTTAAAAACTGGTAAGCAGAATTTAAAATTGTCTTGAAAATTTGTTATAGTTGTGTGAGGGTGGGATGTTCCATCTTGCTAGTGTGGTGGAGGGAGACTTTAATTCTTTATGCTGAAATATAGTGATGTGTTTGGTGAAGAGTAACCAATTGGCTAGAATAACGAAAATGGAATTTTTGGACGTTAGACAATTGCTTATATTTGCCTTTTGCTTTGATGGATAGACCAGCTATTAAGGACAAGGGCCAGTACTTCTAATATAAAATAGAGAGGAACTGGTTAATAAGTCTTAATGAGCCTCGAGTTGCACTTGGGCTAGGAGAGAGCTGGATTATGGATGACGATAGAGACCAGCCAGGCTTCTATGGGACTGAAGGCCACATAGAAGTGAAAATGCCTAATTCGTGTTGAAGGAAACCTTCTGTGTTCTGAGGAGATCCCTCTCCTATGGCAATCAACCTTTAGAGCATTAGGGCTTTAAATTCAGAAAAGCAGTTGTCCTAACTGGCCTGTGATGACCCTGACAGAGCATAACCACACTCTTTTAGCCTAAAGGTTCTGAGTCTGTGATGGGTTATTCCAACCAGTTTGTATCAGGAAGCAGAAAAAAAAACCCTTGTTCATAGAGCAAATTGCAAGAGAAATGCTTGGGAGAGAGAACAGACGAGGTTTAGCTATGGCCATGCTCCGTCTAAAGCAGAACCTAAGTCACCCACGTAGTTAAAGTGTGTCTCAGACAAATGGGAACTCAAGCATGCTGGGCCTTGCTGGGCATCGTGCTTTTCTGCAGTGTTTAGGGCACAAGAAACAATTATGCATTTCGCCTGGTGTGCCTCTTCCCTTAATGGCTGCATCCATGTGTATTTTAGAACTTCAGTCTTCTGTTTCTTATTCATTTACACTTTACACTTCAAAAGACTGTTTTGTAAGAGCTACTCAATGCACAAGAAGTCTCATGAGTTTTTCCTTCTAAATGAGCCAGCAACTTTCCAAGAATCAGGAAGCAGCAAGTTGCCAAGAATAAATAAATGATCTCCAGAAGGTTCAAGTTTGGTTTAAAACTCTGTAAGGTTTTAAGTAGGTTCTATATCTGGCTTAACTCCATGTCCTCATTCTAAGACATAAACCACAGGAAGGAAGGCTATTCCTGGCATGCAACTTTTCCCCAAGCATTGGATTTAATGATCATTCCCAATAATGATTAATTAGAAAATTCTAGCAAAACAGTCATAAGGCAATGATGTAAGGAGGAATGCGGGTATGGTGGAATAGCTCTTGTTTGGAAGTTACGTAGCCACAGGCTTGGTTCTGCTACGAAATTTGTTAGACAAAGTAAATCTTGTCTACCTATACCTCAGTTGCCTCATTTATTGAAATGAAGAAGCAACAGTGCTGGTCTTTAAGAGTCTATGATGAAAATTCATAATGATCCTTTGTCCAGTCCATGGAAGCAAGTAGTTTGGGGTTTCAGTAGGTTGATAAAGATTGGAATTAGGTGATTGTGTCCATGTCCAAGTATGAAGGTTAAAAAAAAGTGAAAGTGATAGGCCTGTTAAAAGAAAATGTGTGTAGGAAGAGAACAAGTAATGGAGGAATGTCTTAGTCAGTTAGGCTGTTATAGCAAGATATCAGGGACTGGATAGCTTTAATAACAAATGTTTATTTCTCGCAGTTCTGGAGGCTAGCAGCCCAAGATCCAGATACCAGCATGGTTGGGTGCCGGTGAGGGCAGGGCCTGCTTGTTGCTTCACAGAGAGCTATGTCCTCGCTGTATCCTCACATGGCTAAGAGTGAGCTCAGACCTCTTCCTTCATTCCCACTGAAGGGCACCAATGCCATCATGTAAAACAGAGGCGTGTGTGCCTAATCGCTTCAGTGATGTCTGACTCTTTGTGACCCTAACCATAACCTGCCAAGCTCCCCTGTCCACGGGATTTCCCAGGCAAGAATACTGGAAGGGGTTGCCATTTGCTTCTCCAGGGGATCTTCCCAACACAGGGATCAAACCCTCATCTCTTATGTCTCCTGCATTGGCAGGTGGGTTCTTTACCACCAGTGCCACCCACCCCTATCACCTCATTCAAACTCAGTCACCTCCCAAAGGGTCTATCTCCAAACACTATTGGGGATTAGGGACTTAACATATGAATTTGCTGGGGAAGGGGAGCACACAAATATGCAGTCCATAGCCAGGGATGTAACATGTTGATATCTCCCCCAGATCCCTTGTCTAGCTGCTGTGGGTGTTGACTGCTAACAGGTCATATCTGCACGCTTGCCTGGAGGTGTGCCGTTGGCTGCTAGAAAGCTGGAGAAATGGGAGGTTACAAGTCTCACCCCCTTGGAAGCATCTTGACTGACCACTGGAGCAGTCTAGAAACCCAGCTTCCTTGCCTCTGGGCACTTGATGACCCAGGACTCTCCAGGGATTAGCTATAGTTAGATTTCCCCTGACATCTTTATGAAGCTTCTCCTCCTGCTCCTCTCACTCATCTACAGGTTTCTCCTGAGGGTACTCCCTCAATGCATCACTTGCCCAAGAATCCATCTCTCAGGCACTGCTTCTAGGGGCCTGACAATGCAGGGAAGAAGGAAAATGAGCCGTGTAACTCATTAGTGTCCTAAGAAACATGCTGGGCTTGCAAGTCCTGGGCCTGGCATGGACCAGGTTGTAGTGGAGAGATCAGGGGTGCAGGGCACTAGAGAGCTCTGGAAAACAGAGCTCTGAGGTTGGGGTAGGAGTTTTATGCAGCCAGCCAGCAGCCATGTGCAGAGAATTATTACCGTGAAGACTCTGGGCTTGCCAGCATCTTCACTCAGGTCAATTCAGTTCATGCTGTAACTTAACCAAGCCAGGCCTTGCATGTGCTAAGGGTTCAGCAGTAGGCTGAGAAAGGGAGGGGATAGGCATCATAGCAGGGAATGGTCAGCATCTGTTCTGCCCAGGAGACATGTGAATTCAGGACTAGGGGATTTGACAAGGAGGAAAGATAACACTCGGCTGAAGACCAGAGAAGGCTTTCTGACGGAGATGGCATTTATTCCAGACCCTGAAGGATGCATCCGATTTAAAAATGTGGACATGTGGAGCAGAGCTTTCTAGGTGGAAAAAGAGTCTTATCTAAATGAACAAGCTCTTTTTCTCTGTGAACTATACTGAAGTAAAATTTCAACCTTGGGCATGATTCACAGGTCTGAGACTGCATATGGGGAATTGAAACTAAGGTCCCGTGGGACTGAGATCTCCGGGATATGATTTCCTCCTGGAGAAAGCTATATGTCCCTTGTGAGCACGCTCAAATACTTCCCAGGATGCACTCCCTTTCCTTTGGTCCCATGTGATGGTGTATCATGGTAAGGGACTTATTTGCGGAAGGCTACAGACTTCAGCTCCCTAGGGGAAGCCAGGGGGATGTTAAGTGAAGGGGAGAGATTGTGAAAGCTCCCTAAAGATAAGGACCCAGACTGAGTGAGGGCAGGAGAGAATACTACATGCCCGAAGCAGGGAATTCTCAGGGGGAGACGAGAAAGCTAAGACGAGACAGCAGCTGGTGGTAGGCATCAGCAGATGGTCTGCCTCGCTGCCGGAGATGGAACAGCAATTGCAGACAAAGAGGCCATCCCGGAGAGAGGAGGACCGCCGCACCGGCCCTTCTGCAGGAGTCTTTGGCCAAGCTGGGGAGAGAAGCCTCTCACCTTCTGCCAGAAAGTGGAATAAAGAAAAGATAAAGGCACTGTCTAGCTTTCATCTCTAGGAGGGTCAGGAAGCAAAGAGATGGATGGAGACTGCTGAGAACTGGAAATGCTTTATGTCAAGATCAAGAAAGGAGCCTGGTGCACTACAACCCTTGAGGATTGTCTTCCCAGAGAGGTGGGAATGGAAATGAATAAACAGGGACCAGTCTGAGCCACCAAACAGAGGGGACTTGGGGGAGATTATGTCAAAAGGGCTGAACAGTCATGGAGCCTTATGTTAGCATTTTTATCAAAGTATGAAGTCACATCCTTGGGATTTGAGATATTATTCTGACTTTATGATATTACAGAATTTTCACATAGCAAATCCTTTTCTTTGTGATTTCTCTTACAATTCAAACATTTAGAAAATTACCCCATTCAAGAAGTTTGACTTCATAGTCTCCAAGTTTTTCAGTTTGAAAAATTGATTCTTTAAAATCCCTGGAATTAATTTTAGTCCATAGAGTGAAATGTGAGGACCTCATTTAAAAAATAATCTGTAATTCTCTCACTGATGAAAAGAGAAAATTGGTGTCTTGTTATTATAGAGGTAATTAGGAAAATAGAGAAGGATTGAAAGAAGAAAAAAAATCATATTTTTACCACCCAGAAGTACTCATTTCTGGTACATTCCCTTTAATTCTTTTGTTGTCTGTAGTTTTACTGATTGTAATCATATGATATATGCAAAATTATATAGGCTGATTTTTAAAACTGTAACTATTTTGATAAAATAAATGTAATGTGTGCTTGCTCATTAGAGAAATTCTGGAAAATACATAAGTTTATGAAGCAGAAAATGAAATTCAGTATTGTGTATTTCCTTACAGTGTAATTCTTATAACATACTTTCATGTTTTTTAAATCATTGAGACCATACAACCCATACTGAACTTTAAGCATTGTGAGCACATATTTGTAGGCTCTAGAGAGAAGATACTATGAAGAAGGGCATGGAAACATATCTATATACATATCTAATCTATGTGTTATCTGTATTTGTGTGTGGAACCAGTGACCCATTAGTCTTTCACCCCAAATACGTCACTACTCAGGTTGCTCAATGTAAATTTTTTCAAGTGCATTAGTAATATTTTATTTCTTGAGGCAGATAGTTTTTATTGTATTTTTAAAATTAAAATTCAGGGGACATCAAGATGTATTTAGTTCCTTTGTAACATTTTATCTGGCAATGATTTCAAATTTATAAAAATAGAAAAAGAAGCATTCATATACCCTGATTTACTTCTTGTTAACATTTTAAACCTATTTGCTTTATCATATGCCCTCTCTCCCCAAAATTTTTTTCTGTACCATCTCATGGTAAGCTACATACCTCATAGTCTTTAACCCTAAATACTTTGGTGTTTCCTAAGAACCAAAATTTTCTCTTAGGACTTCCCTGGTGGTACAGTGGATAGGAATCCGCCTGTCAGTGAAGGGGACATGGGTTCGATCCCTGCTCCAGGAAGATCCCACATGCCACAGAGCAACTAAAGCCAATGTGCCACAACTACTGAGCCCACTCGCCAGGGCTCCCAAGCTGCGACTACTACTGAGCCCGTGTGCTGTGACTGCTGAAGTCCGGGCACCTAGATCGTGTGCTCCGCAACAGGAGAAGCTGCCCCAGTGAGAAACCCATTCACTGCCATGAAGAGTAGCCCCTGCTCACCGCAACAAGAGAAAATCCGCATGCAGCAGTGAAGACCCAGTGCAACCATAAACACATAAATACATACAGACATACATACACACATAATTTAAAATATATTCTCTTACATGACTACAGTACAGTTATCAACTTCATACACTTACAATTTGCATTGCTACAATACTTATCTAATCTATTGTCCATAGTCTAATTTTGTCAGTTGATCTAATAATCTCCTTTATTGCATTTTCTTCTCCAGCACAGAACCCACTGTAGGGTCAAGTACTGCTTTTGGTTGTCAAATCTCTTTAGCCTCTTTTAATCTAGAACATTTCCAGAGCCTTTCTTTGATTCTTAGGACATTGACATTTGTTAGGAACATAGTCCTGCCTATCTTTTTAACTAGAATATCCCTCATTTATACAAATGCTCATTTCGATTAAATTATGATTTCATGATCAGAATACTGTATTGAAGATGTGATGTTTTTCAGAGTATCATATTTAGAATTATACAGGGGTCGACTGTCTCTCCTATGCTTAGCTGCTCAGTCATGTCCAACTCTTTTGTGACCCCATGGACTGTAGTCCACCAGGTTCCTCTGTCCATGGAATTTTTTTCGGCCAAGAATACTGGAGTGGATTGCCATTTTCTCTTCCAGGGGATCTTCCCAACCCAGGGATCAAACCCACATCTCCTGTGCCTCCTGTATTGCAGGTGAATTCTTTACTTGCTGAGCCATCAGGGAAGTCCCCTGTCCCTCCTAACTACTGTTAATTGTAATTTCTCTACCAAGGTGTTGCCCTACTTACCCCATTTATAGAATTAGTTCTTCCCCTCACACTTGCAACTTTTAAGAAGCCTGTAGATAGATACTTTAACATCAAAACTTCCCCTAGAATTAGCATCCACTGATGATTCTTTCCTGATTCAATCTTTAAAATGATGATTACAAAATGAAGATTTTTCTAACCCTAGAATCCCTCCACATTCACCAGCTGGCTCTTGACATTCTTTAGGAGACCTCCTTGGCATTCAAGAGACTTCCCCCATCCCTATATATTTAATTATTATTTGTTGTTTATCAGTTTTCAGTATAGGCTCACAAACTCTTATTTTTCCCCCATGGTTTATAACATATTATTGCACTTACGTATTTTGGGCAGACTGTCTAAGATGTGGCTAGTGGAAACCCCTTCAAGGTAGCTTCTGTGTCCTTGTGATGTGTCCCAGCATCCGTCAAGTACTTCCTCACTTTCTGGAATAACAAGATGTTCCAGGCTCATCTTGTGCCCACCCTGTCCTAACCTTGGAATCAGCCGTTTCTCTAAGGGGCTAGGTGTTGTGTACTTCGTTTTAAGAGTTTTGCATGGTTTATTACAAAAATTATAAACTCATCACTCCTTCCTTAATTTCTGGCTTCCCAGAGGCAACTGCCTTCATCTCTAACTGATTCTACTTACCTTTGAATTACTAAATAACATATGTCTGCTGTTCTAAATTTTTCATAAGTATGGATATTTCCCATCTCCTTGTGCTCTCAATTCACTTATATCATAAATTTGGTTACCTCAGTATTCAATGTTTATATCATTATGATGATGTAAGTACTATTCATGGTTGAACTATGAATGTCCTTAAGATTACTTTTCCCTTCCTGCATAAGGTTTTATTTTCCCTGGAATTGATTGTCTTTACTTTTTCCATTTGCTTAGTTTCTTTGTGTATTATTATTTCTAATTCAACCCCAAGTCCTCTGCCAGTTCTCTAAATCTGCTCCTGAGAGCTCCAGATGCATCAGATGCACATTCAGTTTCACTTTCTAGAAGTACCTGTCCCTGGAACCTTCTGACCTGGTCCAGTTTGGCCTTGTTGTGATACAGATGTGATCTTGGTTTCTTTTACCATTATCTTGGGGAGTTCCTCCATCCCTTTCTGGATCTCTTTGTCCCTGATTTCCATCTCTCTCTATATTTAGTTCTTTGTTTTGATGAATCACAATCTCTAGTAATTTCTTTTCCACTCTTCCTTTTGGGGCCATGCATCATCCAGGATCTTAGTGTCCCAACCAAGAGTTGAACCCATGTCCCTTGCACTGGAAGAGTCTTAATCCCTGGACCACCAGGGAAGTCCCTCTAGAAGTTTCCTAAACAAACAAGAGACAAGAGTACTTTTTTGAGACCTTACATTTCTGAGAATGTCTTTATTATACCCTCACCATTAATTGACAATTTGACTTGATTTAGGATTCTAGGTCAGATACAAGTTCAACTCAGAATTTGGGGGGAATTACTCCCTGTCTTCTAGCTTCTAATGTTGTTATCAATAAGCTGAAAAGCAATTCTGATTCTTGATTGTTTATATGAAAACATTCTTCCCCTTTCTGGAACTATCTCTTCTTTGTTTTCAGTTTCTGAAATTTTAATATGGCATGCCTTGATGTGGGTCTGTTTTCACCCATTATGTATCAAAGGGTTCTTTTGATCTAGAAACACCTATCTTCCAGTTCTGAAATTTTTTTTTGAGTCATTTCTTTGATAATTTCCTCTTGTTTTTCTTTCTGTGATTTGTGTGACAGACCTCCCAAATTGAGTCTCTTCTAATTTCCATTTTGTAAGTCCCCCTCAGTTTCTGGAAGATTAAAAAAAAATTTCCAACAGAATCAATATTGTCAAAATGACCATAATACTAAGACCATCTACAGATTCAGTGCAATCCTTATTAAATTATCAATGGCATTTTTCACACAGCTAGAACAAAAATTTTTTTAAATTTGTATGGAAACACAAAAAATCCCCCAAAAGTCAAAGCAGTCTTGAGAAAGAGAAATAGAGCAGGAGGAAGTAAATGCCCTAACTTTAGACTCTACTACAAAGCTATAGTCATCAAAACAGTATGGTACTGGCACAAAAACAGAAATCTAGATCAATAGAACATGACAGAAGCCTAGAAATAAAACCACACACCTATGGTCACTTGATCTATGACAAAGGAGGCAAGACTATACAAAGGAGAAAATACAGACTCTTCAATAAGCATGCTAGGAAAACTGGACAGCTAAATGTAAAAGAATGAAATTAGAACACTCTTTAACATCATACACAAAAATAAGCTCAAAATGGATCAAAGATCTAAGTCAGACCAGAAACTACCAAACTCTTAGAGAAAAACATAGGCAGAACACTACTTGACATAATCACAGCAACATCTTTTTGCATCCACCTCCCAGAGCAATGAAAATAAAAATAGAAAACAAATGGGACCTAATTAAACTAAACTTTTGCACAACAAAGGAAATCATAAACAAAATGAAAAGACAACCCACTGAATGGGAGACAATATTTGCCAGAAATGTGAATAACAAGGCATTAATCTTCAAAATATACAAAGAGCTTATGAAACTCAATTCTAAAAAACAAAAAACCAAACAAAAAATGGGCAGAAGAACTGAATAGACATTTCTCCAAAGGTGGTTACCAGATGGTCACAAGCAAGTGAAATGATGCTCAACATCACTAATTATTAAAGAAATGCAAATCAAAACTACAATGAGATATCGACTTACACCAGTAAGAATGGCCATCATCAAAAAGTCTACAAATAATAAATGCTAGAGAAGGTGTGGAGAAAAGGGAACCCTCCTGTACTGTTGATGGAAGTGTAAATTTGTACTGCCACTATGGAGAACAGTGTGGAAGTACCTTAAAAAAAAAAAAAAAGAAACATAGAGCTATGGTATAATCCAGCAATCACACCCCTGAGCATACATCCAGAGAAAGCCAGCTCCAAAAAGATACATACCCCAGTGTTCATTGTGGCACTGTTTACAATAGCCAAGACAAGGAAGCAACCTAAATGTCCATTGATAGATGAAGAGTAAAGAAGATATGGTACATATATACAATGGAATATTACCCAGCCGTAAAAAAGTAATGAACTAATGCTATTTGCAGCAATATAGATGCAAGTAAGAGAGTATCATACTAAGTGAAATAAGTCAGGACCTTTAGGTGTCATATGGGATCTTCAGTTGCGGCAGGTGGAATCTAGGCCCAGACCCCCTCAATTGGGAGCAGGGAGTCTTAGCCACTGGACCACCAGGGAAGTCCCAGATGTAATTCTTTTTTTCCTCTGTATGTAAAATATTTTTCCCTCTCTGGCTTCTTTCAGGGAATTTCTTTATCTTTAATTTTTATTTAGCTTGAAAGTGATGTACCTAGATTGAGTTTTTTATTCTCCAGCATTTATCTTGCTTATTGTTCTCTGAGCTTCTTGGATCTGTGGTTTACAGACATTAATTTGGAAAGATTCTCTATTGTTAATGTTTCCAACATTTCTTCAGTTCCTTTCTCTCTTTCTTCGCCCTCTGGTATCCCCACTACATATATGTCATGCCTTTTGGAGTTATCCCATAGTCCTTGGATATTCTATTCTGGTCTTTCCCCTTGTCTTTTTTCTCTTTGTTTTTCCATTTTGGAGCATTCCATTGATGTATCTTCTAGCTCAGAAATTCTTTCCTCAGTTGTGGGCAATCTACTAATGAACCTATCAAGGGCTAGAGTGGACTGGATTTGAGTATTTACAGTCTCCCACATGGGATGGGAGGCTAGAGTTCACTGGAGGAGATTTCCCTTCCTGTAGATCACTTAGGCATTAGGGAAAAATCCCAGATGTAATTCTTATCTTTGCTCATCTGTATGTAAGATATTTTCCCCTCTCCTTTCCTGATGAAGGTAAAAGAGAAACCAGTGTAGCTGTGACTGCAAGCCATTAGTTTTTATAAACATGTGTCTGCAGGGCCAGGGTCCTTCGTTCAACAAATGTTTCCTGTGTGCCGTCTCTGCCACACACGCTGCCTGGCATCAGCTATCTCTGTTGATGCTTAGAGATGCTGTTTACAGCATCTTTGGGGACATGAGGCATTCCAGAGGGCAGTCTCTGAGGAAGTGGCTTGGCCTCTCTGAGCTCCCATGAGTCTTTGGCATCCACTTTTAGGGGAGAGGATGGCTGGGAGGGGCACGCAAGGCTTTCTCAGAGACTAAGAAGCCACGAGGTTGCAATTCCACAGGAGCAAGCAGAATTGTACAAACTCCAATGAATTAGGAGTGTAAATGGAGCGGTTCGACTTGGCTTGCACAGTACAATAAAGATCTGCAAACACTCAGCTTCGTATTGAATTCGAAGCAGGGTGATTAATTCATTATTCACTTCCCAGCCTGGAAGGGAAACCATGTATACCCGGGGGCCAGCGTGGATGAGCACAGTCATAAATCACGCCATTACAAGCCTTGCAATGAGAAAATCAGCTAGCTGGAGGGGGACGCTCTGCAGGCAGCAACAGTGGCCAGAGAACCAGGCTGTCGAGGCCGGTCGGCCAGCTCCCTGGAGACGCACCAGTTGGCCAGTCATTCGGCCTTCCAGCCAAGATGGCCAGCCTCTCGGCCACCCGGCTTGGCACTTCCTGACCAGACCACAAGCAAACAAACTCCACTCCACCCAGGATTGCTTCTGTGACCTGAGGTAACCTCTTCTGAAACTGGGCAAAGTACTAGGAATAGTGTTAGGATCTGTCTGAAAGCCTTCTATGGTCCAGTTGGGATAAACCACTACCTGCTCACCTCTCTGGGCTGTTCTGGGTCCCAGGTCCTTCTGGTTCAGCCAGAGGACCAGGCTGGTCAGCATCTCCCAGCTGGGAGCTCTGGATGCCCCCAGCTGCTAACCATGAGTCATAGCCTTTGCCCAACAGTCTCTGCTGCCTTCAGGACACAGTCCTTTGGGGGACCAGAGTTTCATCTAGAGTTGAAAGTTACCACATGGCACAGAACATCCTTGTCAGGTGGGTCTAGCCACTACTGGAATACAACATGGTCCATCAAGTAGACAATTTTTTCTCTTGCAAGCAAGACACCCTTAGTTTCCTCAACTGTTTCTCATATTTCAAGATTTCCAGACCTCCCATGTCCTGACATTTTGTCATAGACTATTTCTCTTTATTTATTACTGTGCTGCGCTTAGTCGCTTCAGTCATGTCTGGCTCTTTGCAACCCTATGGAATATAGCCCACCAGGCTATTCTGTTCATGGGATTCTCCAGGCAAGAATACTGGAATGGGTTGCCATTTCCTTCTTCAGGAGATCTTCCCGGCCCAGGGATCAAACCCGCATCTCTAATATCTCCTGTATTGGCAGGTGGGTTCTTTACCACTAGTGCCACCTGGGAAGCCTTATTTATTACTATCTCACTTTAAATCTCCAAACCCCCAAGTGGAATGTAGCACCTCCCATGTGTTCTTATCATGAAAATAACAATAATTAAGACTATGGGTTTTTATAATTTGTTTTTGAGAAAGATTGATTTATTTATTTAGTACTTTTGGCTATGCTGGGTCTCTGTTGCTATGTGTGAGCTTTCTCTAGTTGCAGTGAGCAGGGGCTATTCTTTGTAGTGGTGCATGGGCTTCTCATTGCAGTGACTTCTCTTGCTGCGGAGCATAGGCTCTAGGGCATGTGGGCTTTAGTAGTAACAGTGCCCAGGCTTAGTTACCCAGCAGCATATACGATCTTCCTGGACCAGGGATCAAACCCATGTCCCCTGTCTTGGTAGGTGGGCTCCCAACCCCTGGACTGCCAGGGAAGTCCAGTGTGTCTTTTTAAAAAAAATAATTATTTAGTTAGTTTTTAAATTTTTTGGCTGCGGCATTTAGCATGCAGAATCTTAGTTCCCCCATCAGGGATCAAACCCTCACCCCCGACAGTGGAAGCACCCTGTCTTAACCACTGGACTGCTAGGGAAGTTCCAAGGCTTACTATGTCTTAATGCTTTATATGTATCATCTCACTTAACTCTTGGTGACCTGGTGGTATAGTTATTAATTCTAGTTTACAGATGAGGCCTGTAAACTAGAGGTAAAATGGTAGGTAAAATGGCAACCCTTGGTCAGTCTGACTCTAGAGATGGTGCTTCTAACCTTGTTGATGTGCCTGCTCACTCACCTGAGTCTGGTGAGTTTATTAGCTAAGATACTGAGACATTTGTTTCAAGGCCTGCCAAACTTGGGGGCTTTCTTCCTCAGAGCCAAGTTGAGCTTTGAGAGCCTGGCCAAAACCCTTTCATCTCTACCAAAATTACCATCACGACACAAATAATAATAAAATAATGAAAGCGTTATCCACACTGCTTTCTCCTCTTCTAGAAAAGGGAGAAGCGATCCTTATTTCTCACATTCATCTCTCCAGGCTCAGGATGCAATCTGTTTACACCTTTATTTACCTTATTTCAGACACAAAAGAGCATCTTCTCCCTAATCTGTTTATGGCACAAAAGAGCAAGCAAACAGGATTCCTTAACAAAAGGGTCTCTAACCAAGGGATTAGTGGATAAAGCTCATTCTCCTCAGGACTCCCAGGGAGCTATCTTAACAAAAAAGAGCACTGGGACTCAGCCTGCCTTGCTTAAGAACAATAGGTATAATCTATTAATACCCTCCCTTCCCCTAAGAAGGGAAACAATGTTACATGGCTAGAACCATGGGACCCAGGCTCCAGTTGGGGATTTGATCAAGCATCGCCCATAGCAACACTGCACATGCATTAACAAAGCTTCCAGTGAATATTTACTGAGGGATATTCTGATTGTCCTTACACGTGGGCTGTATTTGACATTAGGGTTAAGAAGAAAGGATGGAGGGTTGGGATGCTGCTTATATAAGGTTCTCTCATCCTAGGAGAAGTTGGATGACCTGGAATGGGCACCCAGGTGGGGCCTACAGGAACTGCTCTCTGACCACACCAAGCCAACCCGAGAGATGGTACAAGGAGTTCAACTCCTACATTACTCGCAACCTCAAGGCAGTTAGTATTGCTCAAAGCCTGCCCAATGTGCTGGCCTTGCTCCAAACACACAGGAATATGGAGGCAAAACACCAGCTGGTGCCTGTCAACCATCCATTAGGATCAGCATAGGAGGTGGGTGGCTAAGAGCTGTCTATTTGGGGCAAGGGCATGAAGACTGAGGACAATTTGTAGAAAATTGTTTGTGGCTCAATCCCAGAAGCAAGGATCCACAATTACCTGAACTCAGGATGCTGTGTGCTAATGTATGTGTTCAGATCCATCACCCAGCATGACTTTCCCAATTAGATGTTATGAAAACTAAGCTGTCATGGAGTTGAATAAGCTGAGGGATGGAGCACACATCTACTACTCAAATGAAGCGAGCTCACTAAACAGGTGCCAACCTGAAGGTGTGCTTGTTTGCATTCAAAATTAAAATTGCATCCAAAAAAGCATGTAAAAACTTAACAAAACTTCAAACTAGAGGTAAAAATATTCAAACTCAGTGTGCTTTTGAGTGGAAACTTACATATCAAATATAAAGAAATATAAGCAGTAATTTAGTAAAGTGTTACTTTATACATAGTAAAATGCACAAGGATTAAGAATAAACCTTGATGACTTTTTGTGTGAGTATGACCTTTCACATATGTGGCCACTTCCGAGATCAAGGCGTAGAATTCTTTTTTACCCCCAGAAAATTCATTTATGCTCCTTTCCAGTCAATTCCTACTCCCTGATAATAACCACACCAATTCTTCCACCATATTTTAACTTTGCCTCTGCTTGAACTTCATATGAATGGAATGATACCCATGCATTCCTGGCTTCTTGTGTTCAATATGTTTTTGAGATTAATCCATGTTGTTGCATGATCAGTGGTTAATTTTGTTTTTTGGCTGAGTAGTAATTCATAGTATCTATGTAACTGGGTTTGTTTTTTTCTTGTGTCAATGGATTCTTGTGTTATTTACAATGTTTGGTTATTACGAATAAAACAAGAATGAACTTTTTTGCTTATATGTGTTGTACAAGTCTTTTTGTGTGAAAAGATTCTGGCTTCCTCTAGGGTCTATACCTAGGTGGAGAACACTAACAGAATCTGCCAAGTAATGTATGATAAGTTTAAAGATAACTTATAGGAATGTGAAATAAAAACTAAGCCTGGTGGTCCAGTCGTTAAGAATCCGCCTGCCAATGCAGGGAACATAATCCCTGGTCCAAAAAGATGCCACATGCTGCAGAGAAACTAAACCTGCAACTACTGAAGCCCGCACACCTAGAGCTCATGCTCCACAAGTGAAGCCTCTGCATTGCAACAAGGGAGTAGCCCCAGCTCGCCGCAACTAGAGAAATCTCTCGTGGCAACGAAGACTCAGAGGAGCCAAAAATAAACAAAAAAAATTTTTTAAAGTAGAAATTCCTTAAGGTTTGCTTGCAAATTCATAATATATTTAAACATAGTACAATAGGAGGAATTAGCCAACACCTAAAATGCTTTATAGAATAGAGACAGAGTGACTTTATTCTTAAGAGCCACAAACGTGCTCTTAAGATACACATTTTCAATATCTGGAACTTGAAGCAAATTGACTTTAGGCAAATTGGTCTCAGGCAATTTGGCTCAAAGGCCCAATGGAGATTCTTGTCAAGACAAGCCTCCTCCATTCTGTACTGGTGTAATTGAACTTATAAACAATGCAGAATTGACATTCATCCCTGTGAGATTTCATTCCAGTGGGAAGGACACATATATTTATGAGCAGGGATGTATGGGATTAGGATGTTGGAACAAGTAGGCACTTGGTGGAAGGAGGGAAAGGAATTTCTTGCCCTGTTCACAGAGCTCTGGGGGACTTATAATGGGCCACAAGCTGGCAGGATGCCCAGAGAGCTAAAACGTGGCTGAGCCAGGGCAGGGGCCTGAGCTGGGAAGGTCTGATGGAGCTCAAGTGCAGCAGTGGGGTTTGTTTGGCAATGTCGGGACTCATTTGTGGGGAGGAACTGGGGTGTCATTAAGTTAATGAGGAGAATAAGGTAGAGGCTGACCCTGGGCAGAGTGGCATAGAGAAATAGGTAACCAACAGAGCCCCCAGCATGAACAGGCTGTGCAAGTTAGAATTTGTCCAAGAAGGTGAAAAAACTGAGCTTAAATCAGCCCTCAGCAGGTTTTGCCGTGGTTGCTGCTATTTCAACCTTCATTTCCAAAATGTGTCAGCAGATATGACTGCAAATTTTAAAAATTTATAGTCTTTCATGTGTGTTCACTATCTCTTTTGCCTTAGTGTCTTCCACGCTTTTGATAAAATTGGCTTCTATGTCATCTTCCAAGTTATTAATAAAAAATATTAACCTGGACAGAGCCAGAACAAAGCCCGTTGGAATGCCGCCAGAGACCCCCCTCCCCCCAATCCAGGGTGACATGGATTCATTCATCAACACACTTGGAGAACAATTGTTCAACCAACTATAAATCTACTTCTCAGCCCCCGCTGACAGGTCTCCACTTTTGCACAAGAGAATCAGGAGGGATTTACTAAAAGTCCTCACAGAAATAAGACACTGAGCTTATTACACCCTCCCGACCCACTAGTCTAATAATTCATATGAAAAAAAAATGAGGTTAGACTTGTTCTTAGTGACTCTGCACTAGTTCCTGGCAAACACTTTCTTTTTAGAGTGCTCTGGAAACCACCTGTTTAATAATCCCATCAAGATTTTTGTTGGTGCTGGTGGCACTCATCAACCAAGTTGTAAATTTCATCTATTACCCCATTTAAAAATCAGGACATTTTCATACTTCTGGCTATGTTTTCAATTTTCTAGGACATTGCAAAGATTTTACAGGTGACTATTGTGGCCATCTGGGAGCTCATTTGTCTGGACAGTTGACTTAAACTCACTTAAGCAAGCTGGGTAGTATATTTGGTCTAAGCGAACTTCCAGGGTATAAGTGGAAAGCAACTTTATGTTGTCTCCATCTGTCCCTTAAAATGAATCCAGTGGGGGATATCCTTCTGCTGTTTGTGGTTGAAAATTCATCAGTTGCACGACTTTTCTGATTACTCATGATAATGAAAGCTCAATAATCACTTGAAGTCACCAGTCTCCATTTTGATGCAGAAATATAATCCTATGTAAGGAGCAGAACTGTGAGCTTTGTTTCAAATTGAATCTTCCTCATAAGTCTGGGCCTGCTGCAGGCAGAAAGGTTACAGCTAGTCACACTGTGTGTTAGGCATCTTCTTTTTTAAATTTTTTAAAAAGGTTTTATTTTTGGCTGTGCTGGGTCATCATTGCTTTGTGGGGTTTCTCTAGTTGCAACAAGATGGGCCTACTGTTTTGTGATACACAGGCTTCTCATTGTGATGGCTTTTCTTGTTGTTGACACAGACTCTAGGGGTGCAGGCTTCAGTAATCGTGTCTCGGGGGCTCTAGAGCGAGGACTCAGTAGCTGTGGTACATAGGCTAAGTTGCTCCGAGAATCTTTTTGGACCAGGGATTGACCTGTGTCCCCTGCATTGGCAGACTCCTGTCCACTGTACCACCAGGGAAGTCCCAGGCATCTACTTTTTTTTACCCTTTCCTCCTACCTGAGTGTGCAAACCTGGAATTCTGACTCCTCTGGGGTGGGGTGGTGCTGAGAAGTCTTAAGAGCAGGGAAGCTACTCTCTGGTACTTTTCTAAACTCGTTTTTCACTCCCTGTGCCTGGCAAGTGTTTCAAGCCTTCTCATTCTTTAGATTTTTGAGTCAGGAATCAGACCCCCATTTCCTGTGTCCCGTCCTCAGCCTCTGTTCTCTGACTGCTCTCCTTTGAAGCCTTCCTCTCTTTCTCTGGCTCGATGAAGGGGAAGTACCCATAGTATACAAACCATTCTCTCCAAAGACCTCTTTCTCCCAAATGCTCTCCCATCTCCACCCCTCTGACCCTCAGTGCTCTCAATGTGGTTTTAAGGGGTTCAAGAGAAATTCAGCCAGTTCAAAGGGACTTATGCAATATTTGAACAGTGGCCTCCCATGGAATGTGACTTTTCTCTTCATGTTGCAGCCAAAGGGGAGGTGGAGTCCAGTTTGTATATTTGGTTAGAGTGGTTTCCTGCTATCCGCACTCCCATCTTGGCCTTCGGTTTCCTCCAGTCTGGTTTGATGGCATTTCTTCTTGATAGGGAGACAGATGAAAATCCAAGTTAAGAACCTATATGTTCTTTCTGAAACCTCCCCTTGTTACCTGCCATCTTCCTCAAGCACACAGATTTTCTTCCTTTTTAAAACGTTTGCTTTTAAAAACCACAACTATCAAGTCATTCGATTAATTTATAATGAATAATAGAACAGTATATAGATCTAAATACATTACTTCCTATTGGTTCAATTAAAACAGAAGAGGGGATTGGGGAGATCAGGGGAAAGAATTCATTTAATATGTGCTCGTGACTTTATATTCACCTTATTAAATAATCAAAATATTTATTTTGGTAAATATTATCATCCCCATTATATAAATAAAGAAACTCAGGTATAGCAAAATGAAGTGACTTGTCTAAACTCTATAATTACCTGGGTATATGTATTTCTTATTATATCTCTGAATTTCAAATTACCGTCATAAGATAAACTACTGCGCTTGGTAAAATAACAAGTAGATCCAATTATTTTTACAAAAAAACAACAAAAAAAGCTGTCTCTCTGGTGAGGGATATGAAAAAGAAAATAATAATCACCAGCTATGAATATCTAAAAAGTTGATATATTTCTTTTTAATATTTTACTTAGGAATATGCATATAATCAATTTATAAAATTAAAATAATATGTTATACACAGCCCTGAATCCTAATTCTTAAACTCATTATACTATGAACATTTTTCATTGCCAATACAATTATTTGAAAATCATTTTTAATGGTTTCATGCTCATCCAATGTAGGGGTACACCAGTATTTAATCTTTCCTTATTGTCAAATACTGAGGTTCTTTCCATTTTTTACCATTTTGGATAAGACTATAATGCACACCATTGTGCATAAATCTGTGTTTGAATTTCTGACAATTATTAGAAGAGGAGTTGCTGGATCAAAGTGTACAGAGTTCTTAAAGGCTCCTGATACAACTTGCAATATTGCTTTCTAGAAAGGTTTGTAACAGATGGGTTTATCTTAATGGACAGTGTCACCATCAAACTCCATTAGTCTAAAAGACCCATTTCCACACTAGGGCCAGTCAACAAAACCAGGACATTTGTGCGGGCTGGCTAGATCATTCCCCTCTCTGGAAAATATCAGGCATACAAAACAAAAATGTATTTGGCTGCAGTAATCATTGTCTACAAATCAGGAATCCATTTGGAGGGAGTGGAAGCCGGGAGTACATTTGTATATCTGCATATTTGTAGTCACGGTTCTCCTTGGAAGGCTGTACCTTCCCCTGATCCAGCCTGCACTGGGTTCACTGCCTTATAGCACAGCCCTGCCTTAGCTGGGTGGACCAGAAAGCCACGGGCAGGGCAGTTTTGTTTGCTCTCAGTCACGTTCTGGTCACACTTTCCTGCACATAATTTCAGGGCTCCTCTATGGAACCAGAGCCCTGCCCAAGAATCCCCAGCAACACATCTTAACAAATACATCTTAAGGTGAGTTTGTTTTGCATCTATCACAGGTTTAATTGTCCAGTTTTGCTTTCAAGTGATGACTTTCATCTAGAACTTATTCTAAATCCTGCCTGTTTCCTACCCTAGGACCACAGTTTTTAAGACAGAAAAGCAACATGCAGTAATACTAAAGATATATTTAAACAACAACATTTTAATAACTTTTCCCTCTAATTTCAAAAGCAGCATGTTTAAGCAGAAAATGTAGACGATCCAGGAAACTAAGATGGAAAGGATGCAGGTTGACCAGCGTGGACCATGTTCTGCCCAGCAGGTGGGGTGTATACAGGTCTCAGCAGACATCTGTGAGGGGTCAGCAGGGGTGACACTCAGCTCAGCAGATGTCAGTTGACATACAACAAAGACTGAGAATGGCTAAGAGTCCTCTCACTTGACACTGTATAAGCCCAGGAACTTACTACTAATGCTGGGAAAAAGGGAAGGGAGAAACCTCTGAAATGATGGGGGAGAAAATAGTAAGAGAAGGAGAATGGTACCAAATACAGAAATGAAGTTTGTTTGTAAGAAAACAAAAAAGCCCAGACTCTGACTTATATTCTCTTTCTCACTCCCCGTGGCTTCTGATCTCTGACTTCAGCTGTACCAACCACCAGCCTCTGTTGGTACCTCAGCTGGGTTCTGTCCCAGTACCTCAGAGGGTTGGAGGGAAAGACGTAGCATGTTTTGGGCTCCCCATGGGAGTTAGCCTTGCAAGTCACCATGGAAACTGGAGATACTGTGATTGTTCATGCTGCGCTTAGAGGGAATGTGTTCTGGTGAAGGCTAGAAAAGCCACTCTTAGAAAGGCTGTCAATGGTCCTCGCCTCTGAGGATGTCTTTCCCTAATTCTCCTTCATTGGAACCGGGGGAGCTAAATCTCTGAAAGCAGTAGGTGGATATAAAGACAGACAACAAAATAAAATAAACAGCTCGCAGTAGGGCCATGAACACACCAGGAGGAAAGGAATTTGGTTTCCCTGGGCCATGATACTGGTCCTGCCTCTTTGACCCACAAGGGCTCTCTGAGCCAACTGGCACAGTTGCCTTTCTCTTGCGGGGGTGGGTGAGGGGGTCCTTATCTTTGCACTCTGCATCCTTGGCAACATTTCAGGGGAGCCCCAGGGTAGGGCAGCATCCTGTCAAGATTATACAGCATCAGAGAGAACCACTGAGGCAGCTCTGGAGTCCCTGGAGACCTCTGAGAACAGGGCACATGTGCCAGGATTGTCACTGCAGTGATGTCTATAGTTACAAATTGGAAACATCCAAAATGCTGATCCATAGGAAAATACTTAAACAAAATAAGGTACATTCATACAAAGGATTTCTATGCCATCATTAAACTGGAGTGGGTAGCCTTTCCCTTCTCCAGAGGATCTTCTCAACCCAGGGATCAAACCCAGGTCTCCTGCATTGCAGGCAGATTCTTTACCAGCTGAGCCACAAGGGGAGCCCAAGAATACTGGAGTGGGTAGCCTATCCCTTCTCCAGCAGATCTTCCTGACCCAGGAATAGAACCAGGGTCTCCTGCATTGTAGGTGGATTCTTTACCAACTGAGCTATCAGGGAAGGCTTAGAAAATATATAGACTTATGTAATTTAAAGGGAACATGAATATGTTTACATGTTCAGTGTAAAAAGGATAAAGACAGTGTGTACAGTCAGTCAGTCAGTCCAGTCGCTCAGTCGTGTCCAACTCTGTGACCCCAGGGACTGCAGCACACCAGGTTTCCCTGTCCATCACCAACTCCTGAAGCTTACTCAAACTCATGTCCATAGAGTCGGTGATGCCATCCAAGCATCTCATCCTCTGTTGTCCCCTTCTCCTCCTGCCTTCAATCTTTCCCAGCATCAGGGTCTTTTCCAATAAGTCAGTTTTTCACATCAGGTAGCCAAAGAATTGGAGTTTCAGCTTCAGCATTAATCCTTCCAATGAATATTCAGGATTGATTTCCTTTAGGATGGACTGGTTGGATCTCCTTGCGGTCCAAGGGACTCTCAAGAGTCTTCTCCAACAGCATAGTTCAAAAGCATCAATTCTTTGGCGCTCAGCTTTCTTTATAGTTCAACTCTCACATCCATACATGACTACTAGAAAAACCGTAAGTTTGACTAGACAGACCTTTGTTGGCAAAGTAATATCTCTGCTTTTTAATATGCTGTCTAGATTGGTCATAGCTTTTCTTACAAGGAGCAAATGTCTTTTAATTTCATGCCTGCAGTCACCATCTGCAGTCATTTTGGAGCCCAAAAAGGAAAGTTTCTCACTGTTTCCATTGTTTCCCCATCTATTTACTATGAAGTGATAGGATCAGATGCCATGATCTTAGTTTTCTGAATGTTGAGTTTTAGGCTTAATTTTTCACTCTCTTCTTTCACTTTCATCAAAAGGCTCTTTCATTCTTCTTTGCTTTCTGCCATAAGGGTGGTGTCATCTGTATATCTGAGGTTATTGATATTTCTGGCAATCTTGATTTCAGCTTGTGCAGCATTTCTTATGATGTACGCTGCATATAAGTTAAATAAACAGGGAGACAATATACAGCCTTGATGTATTCCTTTCCTGATTTGGAACCAGTCTATTGTTCCATGTCCAGTTCTAACTGTTGCTTCTTAATCTGCATACAGATTTCTCAGGAGGCAGGTCAGGTAGTCTGGTATTCCCATCTCTTAAAGAATTTTCCACAGTTTATTGTGATCCACACAGTCAAAGGCTTTCGCATAGTCAATAAAGCAGAAGTATATGTTTTTCTGGAAATCTCTTGCTTTTTCGATGACCCAACGGATGTTGGCAATCTGATCTCTGGTTCCTCTGCCTTTTCTAAATCCAGCTTGAACAACTGGAGGTTCAAGGTTCACGTACTGTTGAAGCCTGGCTTGGAGAATTTTGAGCATTACTTTACTAGCCTGTGAGATGAGTGCAATTGTGCAGTAGTTGGAACATTCTTTGGCATTGCCTTTCTTAGGGATTGGAATGAAAACTGACCTTTTCCAGTCCTGTGGCCACTGCTGACTTTTCCAAATTTGCTGGCATATTGAGTGCAGCACTTTCATAGCATCATCTTTTAGGATTTGAAATAGCTCAACTGGAATTCCATCACCTCCATTAGCTTTGTTCATAATGATATTTCCTAAGGCCCACTTGACTTCGCATTCCAGGATATCTGACTCTAGGTGACTGATCACACCATCTTGATTATCTGGTTATGAAGATCTTTTTTGTATAGTTCTTCTCTGTATTCTTGCCACCTCTTCTTAATATCTTCTGTTTCTGTTAGGTCCATACCATTTCTGTCCTTTATTGCACCCATCTTTGCATGAAATGTTCCCATGGTATTTCTAATTTTTTTGAAGAGATCTCTAGTCTTTTCCATTCTGTTGTTTTCCTCCATTTCTTTGCATTGATCACTGAGGAAGGCTTTCATATCTCTCCTTGCTATTCTTTGGAACTCTGCATTCAGATGCTTATATCTTTCCTTTTCTCCTTTGCCTTTTGCATCTTTTCTTTCCCCAGCTATTTGTAAGCCTTCCTCAGACAAACATATTGCCTTTTTGCATTTCTTTTTCTTGGAGATATTCTTGATCACAGCCTCCTGTATGATGTCATGAACCTCCATCCATAGTTCTTTAGACACTCTGTCTATCAAATCTAATCCCTTGAATCTATTTGTCACTTCCACTGTATAATTGTAAGGGGTTTGATTTAGGTCATACCTGAATGGTCTAGTGGTTTTCCCTACTTTCTTCAATTTAAGTCTGAGTTTTGCAATAAGGAGTTTGTGATCTGAGCAACAGTCAGCTCCCAGTCTTGTTTTTGCTCACTGTATAGAGCTTCTCCATCTTTGGCTGCAAAGAATATAATCAACATGATTTCTGTATTGGCCATTGGTGATGTCCATGTGTAGAGTCTTCTCTTTTATTGCTGGAAAAGGTTGTTTGCTATTACTAGTGCGTTCTTGCCTTGAGAACCCCATGAACAGTATGAAAAGGCAAAAAGATAGGACACTGAAAGATGAACTCCCCAGGTCATTAGGTGCCCAATATTCTACTGGAGATCAGTGGAGAAATAAGTCCAGAAAGAATGGAGAGACGGAGCCAAAGCAAAAACAGCACCCAGCTGTGGATGTGACTGGTGATGGAAGTAAAGTCCAATGCTGTAAAGAGCAATATTGCATAGGAACCTGGAATGTTAGGTCCATGAATCAAGGCAAATTGGAAGTGGTCAAGCAGGAGATGGCAAGAGTGAACAACGTCATTTTAGGAACCAGCGAACTAAAATGGACTGGAACGGGTGAATTTAACTCAGATGACCATTTTAACTCAGACAGTATGTACAGCATGATCTTATTTGTATATGTTATACATAGAAAATCTCTAGTAGGATAGCAGCCATTTCCTTTCCTTTTTATATTTTTCTACATGTTTAAAATAATTATGATATATGTGCTTTGCATTAATTTAAAATAACATAACATTTGTTGATGGAAGTGTTGCTAAAAACTATTGTGATGGCCATGGAGTTATGCCACTTGGATCCCCTTGTAGGAAAGAATTTGACATCCCTTTGAGGAGAGCAGTAAACTGACAGCCTCTGGCTCTAGGGTCTTGAGGAGCCACAGGAGTGTTTGCCCTAAGCTCTACGTGCAATTCCGGGGCAGCCCCTGGCAATGACCTAGCATGGAGGGTGTGCTAATCCTCATGCTTGCTACCCCACACTGAAGTTCTGTTGTGTGCACTTGGTGTTGAAGATGCTTTTTGGGCTGACAGTTTTCTCAAGCCAACCCAAAGTCTGAGACTCTTCCACCTAGCCATCCCCTTTCCCTCTCCTTCCATGAGTATTAGACTTGCACAGCAATCTAAAGCCTTCCTTGCCTCCTCTTTCTCCCTCTTTATTCTTTTAAAATTTTATTTATTTATCTTTGGCTACCCTGGGTCTTTTTGCTGCGTGCAGACTTTCTCTAGCTGTGACAAGCAGGGCCTACTCTTCATTGAGGTGTGCTGACTTCTCATTGTGGTGGTTTCTTTTGTTGCAGAGCAAGAGCTCTAGAGCATGGGCCCAGTAGTTATTGTACACAGGCTTAGTTGTTCAGTGGCATGTGGGATCTTCCTGGACCAGGGATTGAACCTGTGTCCCCTGCATTGGCAGGCAGAGTCTTAACCACTAAACTACCAGGGAAGTCTTCCCCCTTTATTCTTTACAGGTCTCACTCCAATCATCTCTTGCATGTCCAGTTCTATTTGTGTCTGCTTCCTGGAGGACCATGTGTTCCTGAATATATAAGAAAGCTTGGTTTTACATTGTTTACTTAGAAATGCCATCTCCCCACCCACTGTAGGGAATCATTATCCCAGATGACCTCCAAGTGGTCTCACAAACAAAATGAAATGCCTTTTTCTAAAACCAGGATTTTCTTCTGATTGTTATTCCATGCAATTGACTCCCGTTAAGCCCACTTCTCAGTCCCCCTGGTGCTGATTCAGAAAGGCTGGCAGTGGCCTAGTCAATGTCTCTGACCTATGTTACTTCTAGAATGAGAAAAGCCAGCTAACAGAAATGAAGATCTGAAAACCACAGACCTTTGTTTGCCTCAAGGCAATACATGAAGTAACTACAGAAAAATGTAGCCATACCAACAGGCACATGAAAAAATACTCAGCATCTCTAATTACCAGAGAAATGCAAATCAAAACTACAATGAGATACCACTTCACACAGATCAGAATGACCATCATTAAATTTTCTACAGCTAACAAATGTTGGAAAGAATGTGTAGAAAAGGGGATCCTCCTACACTGTTGGTGGGAATGTAAATTGATACGGCCACTATGAAAAATAGCATGAAGTTTCCTCAGAAAACTAAAAGTAGAATTAGCATATAATCCAGCAATTCTACTCCTGGGCATATACCCAGACAAAACTCTAATTCAAAAAGACACATGCATCCCCATGTTCATAGCAGCACTGTTCACAATAGCCTAGACATGGAAATGACCTAAATGCCCATCAACAGATGAATGGTTAAAGCAAATGTGGTGAATACACACACACACACACACACACACACACACGCACAATGAAATATTACCCGGCTGTAAAAATGAGTGAAATAATGCCATTTGCAGCAATATGGATGCAACTAGACATTATCATACTAAGTAAGTCAGAAGGAGAAAGACAAATACCATATGATGTCACTCATATGTGGAATCTAAAATATGACACAAATGAACCTCTCTATGAAACAGAAACAGACTCACAGACATAAACAGACTGTGGTTGCTAGGAGGGAAAGGAGGCTGGGAAAGGGATGGAGTCAGAGGTTGGGGTTAGCAAAGCTATTGTATGTAGGGTGGATAAACAATAAGGTCCTACTGTATAGCACAGGGAACTGTATTCAATATCCTAGGACAAACCATAATAAAAAAGAATATTTTAAAAGAATGTATATATATATATATATATATATATATATATACATATTTTTATGCAGTCGCTCAGTTGCGTCTGACTCTTTGCGACCCTATGGACTGCAGTACCCCAGGCTTCCCTGTCCTTTACCATCTCCTGGAGTTTGCTCAAACTCAAGTCCATTGAGTCGGTAATAGCTGAGTCACTTTGCTGTACCGCAAAAGTTAACACAACATTCTAAATCAACTATACTTCAAAAAAAAAAATGTAGCCGTAGCTGCTAAGACTTTGCTCTTTGTATTTTGCCACCTTCCAGCCTGGTCAGTTCTTCCCAGAAAAGAGAGTTTCTGAGATGGTGACCTGCTCCTCTCAGCACATAAGGCTCAGGTTCCCCTTGGCACCCCACAAAGCATGTCAGGCTCTTGGGAGCCCACACCAGCCACACAGCACTTCTTGGGAGGTCACGCAGAGCTGGGAGAAGGCAGCCTTGTCACTTGTCCTCAGAACTCTGGCCTGAGGCTCAGAGAGTCAGCGCAACAGGAAAACCTGAGAACCAGAAGCAAAATGGAACAGGGCAATCAGCATATTTGAAGGGGGTGAACAAGGGTTGAAACTCCGGACACAACCGAAGTTGTAACCAAGTGTAACTGTGAGGTGAAGAGCACCCAGGATCCTGCTATTGTCCCAAGAGGCTGCCAATGCTGAGGGAGCCTTCTGCTGTGGGGAGAGAAGCGTTTGCCTCCCCTGGGTCAGTGCTGGGCTCCTGGCGGCAAAAATGGCGTGGTCACAGGACCTGCCGAGTGCATGATTTGGGGGCGTGGCCCTGGAGGCACAGCCTTCAGACCATTTCTCCAGCCCACACAGAGCATCTGTGAACTGCTCAGTGTCTCTGTAAGAGATGGCTTAAATCAGTCAGAATTGGTTTCTGCAGATTGCTGAGCACCCCGGCTGATGTGGATATGTGACACATAGTGTTTTTGTATACGCTAAGTTAGCACGGAGAAAACCACATTAACAATGAGGGTGAATGACCTGGTTTGAACCCAGATTTCCAGAGACAGAGGAGAGGTGAAGATGGGGAGGAGAGGAAAAGGAAGGAAGCAAGGAAAATAGGACAAGGGAGAAAACGTAAGGCTGCCAGAAGGAAAGGCTCAGCTTATATGCTGATGGGATCTCACATAGCATCCACATAGTCAGTATATTCACATACCGGCCCTACCCCAGATTCACCAAAAAGGAATTTCCCAGGATTACACCATACTTGAGTATTCTTCAGAGCTTCTCAGGAGATGCTGATGGGGAGACAGACTTGATAAGTGTTCATTCACTCGTGTGATCCTAGACCACTTGCATCAGAATCAGCCAGAGGTTTATTTAAAAATTCATGTTCCTGGACTGCACTGCCAACCTCCTGAGTCTGAGTCTCCAGTGGCAGGGGATATTTTCCACCCAAAATAGGGAAGTCAGTAGCCTGTGGCCGCAGGATCAAATCCCTGGATCCTAGAGCTAACACAGGACTCCATGGCAATAGGCCAGGTATGGTACTGTGGGCCCCTTCTTCTCAAAGATCTGCTATAAAAATCTTTAATGGGGCTTCCCTGGTGGTCCAGTGGTTAACAATATGCCTGCCAATGCAGGGGACACAGTTTGATCCCTGCTCTGGGAAAATCCCACAGGCCTCTGGGAGACTGAGCCTGTTTTTCACAACTGCTGAATCTACACTTTAGAGCCTGTGAGCCACAACTGTTGAACCTAACTCACTGCAGGCTAGTTGATGCCACAACTCCTGAAGCCCACGAGCCTAGAGCCCATGTTCCACAACAAGAGAGTAACCCTTGCCTTCTGCAACTAGAGAAAAGCCCTCATGCAGCAAGGAAGGCCTAGCACGGCCAATAAATAAATAATTTAAAAAATGAAATAAAATCTTTAATGACTATTTCACCCAGCAGCCCCACTTCTTGAAACCTATCCTAAGGAAATATTCACACAACGTGGAAGGATATACGAGGAAGAAGGTTCATCACAACCTGTGTATATATTAGTGAGTGTTTGGAAACAACCCAAATATGAAATAATGGGGGAGTAGTTGAACAATTATGACACATTCATACAATGGAAGGCTATGTAGCTGTTAAAATTGTGAGACAGATCTCTATGTACAGAAATGGAAATCTGTCCATGATAAATTGTGTTAAGTGGGGAAAAACTCAGATGGCAAAAGAGCAAGAATATCTCACATGCAACAAATGGCATTCACAGGAGTGGCATAGCTGTATGTCATGCATAATCTTGGGGACACTTGTTTTTCACCCAAGAAAACAGATCTGTTTTACACCCAAGAAAACAATGCTATTATGGAGAATCTACAATCCACTCTATTTCATATACACACTTCTGCATGGCAAAGGAAATCATCAGCAAAACAAATAGGCAACCTACAGAATGGGAGAAAATATTTGCATATCACATATTTGCTGATGGGTTAATATCCAAAATCTATAAAATAACTTATTCAACTCCATAGCAAGAAACAATCTGATTTTAAAAATGGGCAGAGGAACAGATCTTACAAAAACAGGCAACAGGCCAGATTTGACTCACTGGCCAGAATTTGATGACCCCAGATCTGCTGCAGTAAGAAGGAAGGAATATAGCTATAGTCATCAATGTAAATTAATTACAAATAAATTTGAGTGAAAAATCTAGACACAAAATAGTATATACTGGCTGATTCCATTTATATAAAGCTAAAAAGTAGGCACAGTTAATCTATGATGTTCAAGTCAAGATCAAGACTATTGTTGGGGTAGTTGGTAGTGACGGTACAAGAGGGCTTCTGGGGAACTAATAAAACATTCTGTATCTTGGTCTGGATGTTGGTTACACAAGTATGTGCAGTTAGTGAAAATTCACAGATTATACTTTTAACCTGTGCACTTTTCATTATATAAGCCCCTTGAATAAAAGCTTTATTTTAAAATGTAGGCAGAGGAACTGAATAGATATTTTTTTCTGAAGAAGACACACAAGTGATCAATAGGTACATGAAAAAAAGCACTCAACATCACTCATCATCAGGGTAATGCAAATCAAAACCACACTGATTTCTAATAATTAGTGAAGTTGAGCATCTTTTCATGTATTTGTAGGCCATATGTATGTTTTATTTGGAGAAATGTCTGTTTAGGTCTTCTGCCCATTTTTTGATTGGGTTGTTTTTTTGATATTGAGCTGCACGAGCTGTTTGTATATGTTAGAGATTAATCCCTTGTCGGTTGCTTCATTTGTGAATATTTTCTCCCATCCTGAGTGTAGTCTTTTTTGTCCTGTTTATGGTTTTCTTTGCTGTGTAAAAGCTTTTCAGTTTAATTAGGTCCCATTTGTTTATTTTTGTTTTCATTTTCATTACTCTAAGAGGTAGGTCAAAAAAGATCTTGCTGCAATTTATGTCAAACAGTGTTCTATGTTTTCCTCTAAGAGTTTTATAGTATCCAGCTTTATATTTAGGTCTTTAATCCATTTTGAGTTTATTTTTGTGTATGGTGTTAGGGAGTGTTCTAATTTCTTCCTTTTACATACTGTCCAGTTTTCCCAGCACCACTTATGGAAGAGACTGTCTTTTCTCCACTATATATTCTTGCCTCCTTTGTCATAGCTTAGGTGACTATAGGTGCGTAGGTTTCTCTCTGGGCTTTCTAACCTTTTCCTTAAAAACTAAAAACAGAGCTACCTGACCCAGCAATTCTACTCCTGGGTGTATACCTGGAGAAAACCATAATTCAAAAAAATATTTGCACCCCAATGTTCACCATAGCACTGCTTACATGCCAGGACATGGAAGCAACGTAAATGTCTATCAATAGAAGAGTGAATAAGGAAGATATGGTACATATACATAATAGAATACTACTCAGCCATAAAAAAGGACTGGAAAGGTGTCACTTGCAGAGACATGGTTGGACCTAGAGACTGTTGTTTAGAGAGAAGTCAAAAAAAGAAAAACAAATATCATATAATATTGCTTATATGCAGAATCTAGAAAAATGCTACAGATGAACTTACTTGCAAAGCAGAAATAGAGACACAGATGTAGAGAACAAATAGGGAAGGAAGGGGTGGGATAAACTGGGAGATTGGGATTGACATAGATGCAATACTATGCATAAAATAAATAACTGATGGAACCTACTGCAGAGCACAGGGACCCCTACTCAGTGCTCTGTGTAAACAGGAAGGGAATCCAAAGAAGAGGGGATGTATGTGTACATGTAACTGACTCACTTTTCAGTACAATAGAAGCGAACACAGCATTGTAAAGCAATTATGTGAGTGCTCAGTTGCTCAGTCATGCCTGATTCTTTGCAATCCCATGGACTATAGCCCACCAGGCTCCTCTGTCCATGGAATTTTCCAGGCAAGAGTACTGGAGTGGATTGCAATTTCCTACTCCAGAGGATCTTCCCTGACCCAGGGATCGAACCCATGTCTCTTGCCTCTCTTGCAGTGGCAGGCAGTTTTTTTTTTTTTTGATGTTGTTTTGTTTTTACCACTGGGAAAGCAACTATACTCCAATAAAATAAAATTAAAAAACACACTCTCAGATACCACCTCACACCCAGTAACACCCAGGCCATGTCACTTGGCCTAAAAACTTTTGTGACATTGTTTTATACTTTGAGTATGTATGTCTTTTAGGAGTATAATATTTGTCTTTATGATTTGTTTCTTTATTTGGTCTCTTTTGTATTGGTGGGGGGTATATCTTTTGAATTTAAGCAAGTTTGCATTTTCGTCCTAATGGTTTTAGAATTACCTAATAGTAATTCTTAGAATTTTTAGAATAGACTAGACTATACTCTTAATCTCTTCTTTTTCAGGTTCTTGCCTATTGGTTCCCTTCCCCCAGGAACAATATTAAAATTATCTAGTAACTTCCTCTTTCTCCTCTACACCTCAAACTCTAATTTGAAGTGATATTCCTGTATTCTCAGTTAAAACCTACAAGGAAGTTTGCAAGCTCATTGAACTTGGCATATATTTCCTTTAGTCTCTTCCCATGTTTGATATTGTACATTCTTTACAGCATCAGAACACAAAGCCATTCATACTATTCTCTATTCTTAAGAACCTTCTTTTAGTCTTAATTCTACAGGAAAATATATCTTTAATGCTCACCACCAGTCTTTATGCTGGTACTTCTCTAGTCATTTTGGCTTTTTAAAAACCCATTCTCTAGTAGATGCCTCAGGAAGGACTCATAGGACAATATCCTGAGTTTTTTGGCTGTTCATAAAAGTGCCTGTGCTTTTATATTTGAAGGTCATCTTCCTTGCTATAAAATTCTTATCTTGCAGTTCCTTTCCTTAAGTAATTTCAATATGTGGCTTCATTGTCCTCTGGCATACAGCATTGGGTCCAAAGTCTGATGGCAATTTGATTCTCTTTCCCTAAGTGACTTAGTCTTTTTTGCATTTAAAAAAAAAAAAAACATGAAAAGACAACCTACAGAATGGGAGAAAATATTTGCAAATGATGTGACCGACAAGGGATTTATTTCCAAAATATACCAACAGTTCATACATTTTAAGGTCAAACAAATGCAATAAAAACGGGCAGAAGATCTAAATAGACATTTCTCAAAGAAGATCAGTAGATGGCCAAAAAACATGTGTAAAGATGCTCAACATTACTCATTATCAGAGAAATGCAAATCAAAACCACAATGAGGTACCATTACACGCCAGTCAGGATGGCTGCTATCCAAAAGTCTACAAGCAATAAATGCTGGAGAGGGTGTGGAGAAAAGGGAACCCTCTTACACTGTTGGTGGGAATGCAAATTAGTACAGCCACTATGGAAAACAGTGTGGAGATTTCTTAAAAAGCTGGAAATAGAACTGCCATATGACCCAGCAATCCCACTTCTGGGCATGCACACCGAGGAAACCAGATCTGAAAGAGACATGTGCACCCCAATGTTCATCGCAGCACTGTTTATAATAGCCAGGACATGGAAGCAACCTAGGTGCCCATCAGCAGACGAATGGATGAGGAAGCTGTGGTACATATACACCATGGAATATTACTCAGCCATTAAAAAGAATTCATTTGAATCAGTTCTAATGAGATGGATGAAACTGGAGCCCATTATACAGAGCGAAGTAAGCCAGAAAGATAAAGACCATTACAGTATACTAACACATATATATGGAATTTAGAAAGATGGTAACGATAAGCCTATATGCAAAACAGAAAAAGAGACTCAGATGTATAGAATAGACTTGTGGACTCTGGGAGAAGGCGAGGGTGGGATGTTTCAAGAGAACAGCATCAAAACATGTACATTATCTAGGGTGAAACAGATCACCAGCCCAGGTTGGGTGCATGAGACAAGTGCTCGGGCCTGGTGCACTGGGAAGACCCAGAGGGATCGGGTGGAGAGGGAGGTGGGAGGGGGGACTGGGATGGGGAATACATGTAAATCCATGGCTAATTCATTTCAATGTATGACAAAAACCACTGCAATGATGTAAATTAATTAGCCTCCAACTAATAAAAATAAATGGAAAAAAAAATAAAGCAGAAAAAAAAAAGATGCTCAACATTGCTAATTATTAGAGAAACACAAATCAAAACTACAATGAGGTATCACCTCACAGTGGTCAGAATGGCCATCATCAAAACGTCTACAAATAATAAATGCTGGAGAGAGTGTAGAGAAAATGGAACTCTCCTACACTCTTGGTGGGAATGTAACTGGTACAGCCACTAGGGAGTAGAGTATGGAGGTTCATTAAAAAACTAAAACTAGGGCTACCATAAGATTCAGCAATCCTCCTCTTGGGCATATATCCAGAGAAAACCATAATTCAAAAAGATACATGCATCCTAATGTTCACATCAGTACAATTAATAATGGCCAAGACATGGAAGCAACCTAAATATCCATCAACAGATGAATGGATAAAGAAGATGTGATATATGATGGAATATTAGCCATAAAAAAGAATGAAATAACGCCACTTACAGCAACATGGATGGACCTAGAGATTATAATACTAAGTGATGTAAGCCAGACAAAGACAAACATCATATGATACTGCTTATACATGGAATCTGAAAAATTGATATAAATGAATCCATATACAAAATAGAAATAGGTCTACAGACATAAAAACAAAATTAGGGTTACTAAAGGGGATAAAGTAGGGAAGAGGTAAATTAGGAATATGGGATTAACAAAACATACTATGTATAAAATAGATAACTAACAAGGACCTACTCTACAGCACAGGGAACTACGCTCAATATTTTGTAATAATTTATAATGGAAAAGAATTTTAAAGTGTGTATATATATATATATAAACAGAATCACTTTGCTGTATACCTGAATCAATTATACTTCAATAAAATTTTTTTCCTTTGAAGTTCGATAGTTTTACTAGACTGTTGGCTGTTTGTAGGCTGATTTTCCCAGATATGAGATGGATCTTTCACTACAAAGTTTTAATTCCATTTTATTTCAGAAAATTTTTTCTTAATTTAAATATCTTTGTTTTGTTCTGCTGCTTTGTTTTTTCGTCTTTAGGATTTCTATTCTACATGAATCAGATATTCATTTTACCAAATGTATGTGTGCACACACCATTTTGTCTTGAATCATTTTTCACTTTCTTCATTTCTTTTTCATTTAAAAACTTTTGATCCTTTGCAACTAGTTTTCATTTATATTTAGATTTTGTGCAAAACATGGCCACAAAGAGGCACAAGAAAATATTCTAAGGTGAGGAAATTGTTCTATATCTTGACTGTATTGGTGGTTACAAGACTGTATATAATTACCCAAAGTCATCCAATGGCATAATTATAATGGATGAAGTCATGAAAATCGTACCTTAATAAAGCTGGGGAAAATGGACAAAAATTCTTTGATATTCCTCCCAACAAGGGACAAAGTCTGTGTTTCTCTTTTTTTCAATTTGTGTGGGTCTGTGACAGTCTTCATTGATAGAACACAGTGGAAAAGATGCTATGGGCCTCCAAGCCTAGGTCAGAAAAGGCCCAGTTTGTCTGCCTTGGTCTTTGGGACACTCGCTCTTGGAAACTTGAGCTGCTATGTGTGAAGCCCAGCTACCCTGAGAACTCTATGCAGGACAGGCCACCTGTCAGCACTCCAATCGCCAGGCCTAGCGAACCCACCCTCCCTCCAGCCAAGCCCAAGTGTAGAGATGAAACTGAAGAAGCCGTTTTGGAAGTAGGGCTTCAACTCCCTGCTGATTCAGCCCACGGCCATTCGAGTCAGCCCAGCGAAGGCTGTAATCTATGTGCCCCATACAATAATTGTTTTCTTACACTACATTTGGGGAATGTGTCCCTTCCATTTTAATCTTCATTTACAAAATTGTTTTGTATTTTTTATTCTTTTCTGAGTCCTGTCACTCCTCTTTTCAAATCTTTCTTTTCTCAATTACCTCCTTTCTGAGTATTTCTCAGCTTATTAAAATCTAATAGTATTTGGGCTATTCTTTCATAGCATCATTTTTCTTAATTTATTTTAGTTCATGTCATACATTAGTTTACAAGGTGTATCTGTTTTGTGGGTGTGTCTTTCTCACATGTCTTCATCCTCTGCAGAGGCGGTAGTACGCTTCTTGTTTTCTTTTCTCTTAGGCTGACTTTATGTGGGATTTGCTCACCATCATTTCCTATTGCTCATTTTAATGAGAGAAATTTTAGGAGGGAAAGGTAGGCTAGGATAATTTTCCTAGATTCATAACTCAGAAGTTCTCCTTCATGGTTTTAACAACATGATTAAATCTCGTGAAAGTCAATCAATCATCTCTCTCTCCAAGTATTTTCTGAGCTGTGTCTTCCCCTGCTCTTCGTGCTCAACTTTATTTGAATCCCCTTTCTCTCTCTTGTCCCCAGGATGCTCAATTTAAATTCTACTTCCAGCAGGTATCCTAGAAAAAAGTTTGGTTTGCCAGTTAAAAACATTCAGAAAGCCAGGACTCTTCCAGCACCTTGCATGGGACCCTCTTGGACTCACACGCAAATTGGAGCCTTTGAACTTCTTCCAGCTTTTGGCTGTTTTTCTCAGGGTGGGCCACCAAGTTTCCCAGGTCAATTTGTGGCTACTGAATCATTTCCTTGTCTCACCTTCCTCACACATAATTGCCAGAATCACATGGTCTAGAGCTTTAAGTAGCTTGTACCCACCTACTTGTACTTTGGAATTTGTTATCTTGTCACCTAGTTCGGTTTTAGATCAGTGATTCACATACTCGAGAATCAGCATTAATCAGACACCTAGGGGGCTTGTTGAAGCACCGGTGCAGAAATCTAGTGTGGCCTCTGAGATCTACATTTTTCTGACAGATTCTCAGATGATACAGATACTTCTGGTTTGCAGGTCCCACTTTTAGAACCACTGTCACTGGCATTTGTGGACTTTTTTTTTTTTTTGCTGTCTTTACTATTTTGTCTCTTCTTATGGAAGAAACTGATGAGTTCAAAAATTTTGCTGCTGCCACTTTGGGAAAAAATCTGACAGTTCTTCAAAATGTTAAACATAGGGGTACCATGTAACCCAGCAATTTTACTCCTGGGTATATGCCCAAGAGAAATGAAAACATATGTCCACACAAAAACTCGTACATGAATGTTTACAGCAGCATTATTCCTAATATCCAAAAGGTGGAAACAACCCAAATGCCCTTCAATAGATGAGTAGAAAAAGAAAAGGTACTATATACATATAATAGAATATTATTCAGTTTTTAAAAAATAATTTCATTTATTCATTTATTTATGGCTGTTGTAGGTCTTCATTGCTGTGCACAGCCTTTTCTCTAGTTGCAGAGAATGGAGGTTTCTCTTCGTTGTGGTGTGTGGGCTTCTCGTTGTGGTGTTTTCTCTTGTTGTGGCACGTAGACTATAGGCACATGAGCTTAGTAGTTCCGGCATATGGGCTCAGTAGCTGTGGCTCCCAGGCTTAGCTGCTCCAGAACATGTGGGATCTTCCTGGACTAGGGATCGAACCCGCATCTCCTGTATTGCAAGGTGGATACTTCACCATTGCACCAGCAGGGAAGCCCCTATTTAACTTTTTTTTTTTCCATTTATTTTTATTAGTTGGAGGCTAATTACTTTACATCATTGCAGTAGTTTTTGTCATACATTGAAATAAATTAGCCATGGATTTACATGTAATCCCCATCCCGGTCCCCCCTCCCACCTCTCTCTCCACCCAATCCCTCTGGGTCTTCCCAGTGCACCAGGCCCGAGCACTTGTCTCATGCACCCAACCTGGGCTGGTGATCTGTTTCACCCTAGATAATATACATGTTTAAAAGGAAGGAAATTCTGAACCATGTTACAATGCGAATGAACTTTGAAGACATTATGCTAAGCCAAACACATACACTATGATATGTGAGCTATATCTCAATAAAGCTGTTACTAAAAAAGCCAACTATGTTGCCAACCTCTGCTATCTTCCCAGAATCCTCTTATCTTTAAAGAATATTAATTATTTGCAAATGTTGGTACTTCTAGTCATTGTAACAAGTTTCACATAAAACTCCTTGCAAACAAGCATGACACGGCCATCTATGGAGGGCACTCTTATTGAAACTGGTGGCTGAGGGCCCCCCAGGAAGGCTTTGTGACTCCGGGAGTGCTGCTCCCCGTAGAAGCTGTAGTGACGTAATGTGAGGTTTGCCATGATAAAGCCCTGTGTCTGGCCGCAGAACAAAGCCTCTAGGCTCTGGGAATCCTGGCCCCTCCCTGCTCAGTCCCGCCCACAGTCTGCTGCCTCTGCCCTGAAAGGAAGCAGACACCTTCATCGCTGGCTATTCTCTTCTCCATGTGGACTCCTTCCCACCCCTTCCCTTGGTTCCAAGGGCTGTCAGGGTCATTCTCCCTCTCCCTAAACCCCCCACCCCCTACCCCGCCAAGACTCATTCTGTTTTCCATCTTGTCAGACAACAAAGACACTGGAGGAATTTATTTTTACCTCCAGCCAGCTAATGAGACAATTCAATAGAGAGCAGCTCCAGCTTGCTAGAGCCTCCTCAGCCCTTTGATTGCCTCTTCTGTGTTCCAATTCCCAGCATTTACTCTCCATATAAATTTTCCACGGTGAATAGACACCATTCTTCATGGAAACCCATTTGTTCCCCTGGCTATTTCATTTCAATCTCTTGCTTTGCTTTTTATTATTATTGTTAAACTGTAATTAATTCTTCTCCTATCAGCTTCTCTTTAGTATACAATGTCTAATGGAGCATGAAGTGTCTTCACTCACCCCAGCTACACACCTATACTTGAGAAAAAGTAAGTCTCTGACATTTAAAAGACACGCAAGCTGATAAACTCTTGTTTTTCTGAGCTGGGAGTCAGGGAGGGAGTGAAGTTTGTGCAGGCAGACTAGAAATGGTTTTAGAGGCAAGAGACCATGAGTTTCACTTTAGCTGAGATACTTCTGATCTGTAGCAGACAGACGCCTGAAGGGTTAAGGGTCATGGTGGAAGACTGAGAGAAAAACCAAGATGCTCTTTAAAGTGTGGCCCCTGTCTTGATGCTCAAATTCGGAACCACTGTCCTCCTTCCATTTCCAGAGGAACTTTGCTGTATTATGTACCCTCTGTTTCTTGCAGAATCCCCTCCGAGTCAGCTCTTTGAAAGGTTTACCAGATTTGTGGACCACTCTGTGATGGTGTATGTAGTGGCCTGAATAGCAGCCCCCAGATACACCTGCATCTGATCCCCCAAACTTGCAAATGTGGGGACTTCCCTCGTGGTCCAGTGGTTAAGAATCTGCCTACCAATGCAGGGGAGGTGGGTTCGATCTCTGGTCCAGGAACTAAGATCCCACATGCCATGGGGCAACTAAGCCTGAGTGTTGCAACTACTGAGCTCTTTAACTGGAGAGAGAAGTCCATGCACTGCAAAGAAAGATCCTGCATGCCACAACTAAGATCTGACATGGCCAAAAATAAATAAATAAAAATAAAATATTTAAAAATTCTAACTCATTTGTTTAAAAAAAAAAAAAACAACTTGCAAATGTGACCTTATTTGGAAAAAGCATCTTTTCAGATGTTATTAAGGATCTTGAGACGAGGAGACCCCCTGGATTATCTGGGTGAACCCTAAATCCAATGACAAGTGTCCTTATAGTAGACACCCAGAGGGGAGAGGCAGACAGAAGGGGCTGTGATGTGAAGACAGAGGAGGAGACTCGAGTGATGCAACTACAAGCTAAGGATGGCTGGGTAGCCACCAAGAAGCTAGGAGAGGCAAGGAATGGACTTTCTTACAGAGCTTCTAGAGGGAGTGTGATCCTGCTGACACCTTGATTTTGGACTTCTCACCTCCAAAATTGTGAGACAGTAAATTTCTGTGGTTTTTAAGCCACCCGGTTTGTGATAATTCATTACAGCAGCCCTAGGAAATGAATATCACATTCACAGTTTGCCAGCTCACAATAAGCAGAAAACACAGAAGAGAAAGGGCTGAACAATATAATATCAAGGCTTTCCAGGTTGCTCAGTGGTAAAGAATCCACCTGCCAATGCAGGAAATGCAAGAGACTCAGGTTTGATCCCTGGGTCAGGCAGATCCCCTGGAGGAGGAAATGGCAACCCACTCCAGTATCCTTGCCTGGAAAATTCCATGGACAGAGGAGCCTGGTGGGCTACAGTCCATGAGGTTGCAAAGAGTCGGAAATGACTAAGCATGCACACAAATATATATGTATAGGTATATGGCCTCGAGGCATGTGGTATCTAGCCTGACCAGGGATGGAAACTGTACCCCTTGCATTGGAAGGCAAAGTCTTAACCCTTGAACCACCAGGGAAATCCTTGAATTTCTTTTAGTGGCTGGAAAGAACACATTGATGAGTGGTTAGGGAAATAACCTGGAATCACAGGTCTGCATGGGATCTTTCTGAGAAATCACATAGTTTGTGAGCAGATGCCCTGCCTCTGTCTCAGAAAGGCACCTGTCCCAGCCGATGGGTACCCCCCACCTTTCTTAAGATCTGGCTCTTGTTTGTTCATTTATTAAAAAATGCTTGTTTTTTCATATTTATAAATTTCTCATCAATTGATGATAACTTACAGGCATTTGTTTTTCTTCTCTATTGGTTCAGGCAACTTCTGGTCTTCTCCCTATAAGATTCTCCTTGGTTCACTTGCTTCCTACTGCCAACCTCTCATGTAATACCCCAATCATTCACTCATCCTGTCCCCAGGACTGAAGCCCAGATAATTGGGGTTCATATTTTCATCTCTTGGTAGAAACAGTGCATCCATAGGATCTGGCATACAGTAGGTTCTTACAAATGATCTGTTGACTAAAAAAGGCCAAGTTTCCAGATATTCTAGGGACCTAAAGTACCACTTTGTTATACTTTGATTTTTATCTTGTGGAAAAATGTTTGAAAATTTATATTGGATTTGCTCCTATTTCTATTAAAGAATCTTCTCTTGCGTCTTACAGAGTGAGTTGTTATTCTAAATGATTAGTTATGTATCTCTGCTTGACTTCTTGTAGTTGTGTATGCGTTGCATCTGTGTGTATACATCTGTGTGTGCATACGTGTGTGTATATTTACACACAAGATTTCTCTGGTAACAGAAAGTGTATTCTTCCTCTTCCCATAACTCAAAGTCCACTGAGTGAATTTAACTTAAATTAGCTCTCCTGACCCAAGTAAATAAATAAAATGTCAACAGGGTAAATTATGGCCTAAAAACATGATTTCTTATTTTCAAAAAGTGAAAAGGTGAGTGTAATTGAGTTTGCTGCTCGAATCACAGCCCTCCCTCTTGGAAACACCCTAAAATAACACTTTCCATCTCAGTTCTGTAGCCCAAACACAGAGGCAGCCAGGTCCCTCTTCTCCACTGATGAAAGGTTTTCATTTCTGGCAGGGCGCGCCGTAAACCGAGGCCCACAGCAGTGAAACGAGAGGTGGTGTGGAATTTACAAAGCTCAGAGGAGCAATCTGCATCCATTTGTGGTGATTAATATCTCCTTCCTGTGGATTGAATGCCAGCCTTCAATTAGAAATAGAAACAGAACCATGCTTTTTACAGGCAGCCCCCGTCCCCCAGGAACCTCTGGAAGTGACTGCCCCTGGAAAGGAAGGCCTGGTAAAATGGGAAGAGAAGAAGAGCTGACACCCACCCCCCTCATTAGCAGTGGGCACTAATGCCTGACCATCTCAGGCCATCTCTGCTGGGCTCCTGACAATATGCCAACCTCACAAGCAACCTCAGGAAGGTGATGTCTTTTTTTAAAAAATATATTTGTTTGGCTAGGTTTGGTCTTAGTTACAGCACACAGGATCTTTGTTGCTTCGTGTGCCATCTTTTGTTGAGGTGCACGGACTCTCTAGCTGTGGTCCATGGACTTAGTTGCTCCATGGCATATGCGATCTTAGTTCCCCCACCAGGGATAGAACCCACATCCCCTGCATTGCAAGGCAGATTCTTAACCACTGGTCAATCAGGGAAGTCTGAAAAAAGGTGATGATTTAAGGAAGGAAACAGACTCTGAATTTCTTTAGTTTTCTATGACTATTTTTATTAAGGAAAAAAAAAAAAATCCCTGGAGTCTGTAAGAAATTTCCTAGGTCCCTTTCCCCCAGCCTCCTCCCTTCACTGAATTCAGGAATTCATCAATTGGGCCCATTTGGGGTCCTACTTTCAGTCAGGCTGAGGCTGACATCATCAACTTCAAGGCCAGTTAAGGGGAGAACAGGACCATTATGAATGCCAGTTTTGAAAAATTTTGAGTGCTTGTTGGGGGTATGTGAAAAATAACACAAGCTCTGATTCATTATGACAGCCTTTCCTTGTTCCCCCAACTTTTCCTCACCTTTGGAGTTAATACGTGTTCTTGGACCTCTAGAAGATGAGTTGATATGACTCTTAAAATAGGCCTGTATCCAACCAGAACTCAGTGGTGACAGCTGGGTCCTGCACTTGTGCGTCAGGCAGACATGAATTGGTTGCCCCAGCCCCTCTGTATTCATCCTCCACTTTCTTACCCACATAGTACGTGCCAGGCTCTGGGGTTACAACAGGGAATAAGACAGGTAAATCTCCTGCTTCCATACGGCTTGTCTGCTGGTTAGGGAGACATACACTGAGCCTGTCCATCAGTCAGTTCCGATGATTCTAAGTAACATGAAAAAGAATAAAACAGGCTAATGTAATATTGAATAGCTAGTAGGAGGTGAGCTAAGTGTTTTTTACGTTGATCAGGAGAGGCCTGAGAAAGTGATACTTGGGCTTGAGACCCCCAAGACAATGCGTGTATAACCTCCACATAACGCAGAGCAGGTCTTGGAGGTCATCGGTCAGGCATAAAGCAAGAGAGTGGGTCTGTTGCCAGGAAGCCAAGCAGAAGAGGAAAGCAAAGAGGCAGCATTTTCCTCCTACATCCCCACCACCCCCAGGTCCCTCAACCACAGACACCGGGGCCACTGACACCCTGCAGGGTAGCCAACGTCCTGTTTTGGAGCCAGGCCTGCCCATGGCCTCCACTGGCCATCCTTACAACTTTGGGCCTTATAGGAAGGCCCTCCAGCCCTTGCAGGAAGAGCAGCCATGCTGACCACACACAGCCTCGGCACTGAGCCACGATCTCTCCACACCTGTCACTGATCGAGCGAGGGAGGAAGCTACAACCTGGCAAACCGTTGACACACAGACAATCACAATCCAGGGTGCTAAGTGCAGATGAAGTGAGGGCTTAGGAGGGAGGTGGCAGCCAGGGGAAGGGGTGAAGGAGGCCCCCAGGGAAGCTGGATCCCTCCTGATCATCTTTAGCCCATTTTTGGACTTGACTCTGTACCAGCAATCATTTTGGCTCCGCTTGACTGTGATTCTGGGTCAGCACCAAGTGAATCGGCTCTGGTGAGTGCACTACCAAATTTGACCTGCTCAGGAGGCCTGTTCCCTGCCCACCACCCCAGTGCTGCTCTCCATGAGGTGTTCTCACCCCGTGTTCCCCATGCCCGAGAGAGAAAGCTGGCGAGTCCCCCTTGGGGCAGGAGCAAGTCTTGGGTCCTCCACATCTAAGAAATCCAGGCCTCCTAGCCTGCCCAGTTATGCCTTGGTCTTCAGTTCCTATTTCCTGCCCAGTGTCCTGCTGGGATCTACATCCAGCGCTAAGCTCAGCCCCCAGGTTGGATCTCAATAATCCCTAAGAAAATGTCCCCAACTAGTCATTGCAAGCTGGGCTGGGCAGAGGGAACCAGGATGTCTTAGCCCTGCAGGCCTTAGGAACACAACCTGCCCACTTGAACCATTATGCTGACCACGGGGCCTGAGCATGAAGAGAAACTCTGCAGTCAGGAGCAGGGCGATCCCCCTCCCCGCGAGTCATCATCCTGGAGGAAGTTGGGAACTGCTGACCTGGGGCCTGAGCATTAGTCCCTGCGGGGAGCTTTGGTCAGGGTCTGGGTCTCCAAGGCCAATAGCAGTGACGCTCTTCGATCCAAAGGGCTCCTGGGCTTGTTTTCAGGGTTGTGGAGAAGGGAGAGGTAGGGGGCCTGTCCCTCACTCCAGAGTCAAGCTAGAGGGGCCAGGTCTGAGCTTGAGGAAGGTCACTGGGTCTCAGCAGTAAAACCCACGTGAGGGGCAGCAAGTTCTGACACCGCTATTCTCTGCCTCCCTTCAGTTCAGACTACAGGTGTGGGGCGTCTCCCCTCCTCACAGAAGTTCTAGGTGCCTACTGAGCGTAATTTACTGTCTTCCATCAATGGGCCCGTGGGTGGTTTCCTAACTAAATGTTGCTATTGCTGAAGGCTGCTGGCAGGAAAACATCTCAAACATGCATAGATACCCATGGAAAAGCAACTTGGAAAGCAACATATATCAATTTACAAGTAAATTTCACACACAAATAAAAATTATGTGTATTTCTCTGTGTGTGTATACACACAGAAGAGAGCCTGGCAGGTACCTTCTGGTACTAGCAGTGGTCATCTCTGGAGTGGGAGAGAGGGGAGTTAGGATTGTAGGAGGAAATGAGAAGTGCTAAGGAAAAGCATGGCTTGAATTTTTTCTCTTTTTATATAGCAAAGAAGTGTTCAGCTTCTCCAATAAGTTTTCAAAAACTGAAAATTCAAAAACATCTCCCTGTTCTCTATGTTGCTGGGGGTGCCAGCCCAGGATTACAGGCTGGGGTAGACAGCGCTATTGGTTAGACTAGCCCATAACAGACTTGTTGATTACAAATGGAATAGTCTAAATGGACAAAAATGAAAATCAAACAGGGTTAGATTACCCTGAAGAGGTCACCAGTTTTGTCTCAGCGATCAGACAGAGAGAATCTCCAAGGCCCTGGAATGGGAGAAAGATCTAGAAAGGAGATAGAAAGAAAGAAGGCCCAAGGAATGGCAGTTGCTGGGGCTCTGGGAAAAGGGAGGCTGCTGAGACATCCCTGGGACATCTTGTGGTGGGGGCTGGTCCAGGCTTGTAACATCCCATTGGTTGGGACTTCCCTGGTGGTCCAGTGGGTAAGACTTGGAGCTCCCAATTCAGGATGCCTGGGGTTCAATCGCTGGTCAGGAATCTAGGTCCCATATGCTGCAACAAAAGACCCCGCATGCCACAATGAAGACATAAGATCCCATGTGCCACAACTAAGACTTGGCACAGCCAAATAAATAAATATTTTTAAAAAGATCCCATTGGTTTTAAATTCCACTGTGAGTTGTTCCCTGCTCTGTAATGTCTTATAGATCCCTTAACTATCCTCAAACCTTTAGGAAAAAAGTCTGTCACAGGTAAAACCTTATGCCAGTGGAGCTTTAGAAAATCAAAGAGAACATAAAGTATTTACTCAAAGACAGGCAACAAGAAAAGATCAGGAATTCAGAGGGATCAGGAATTTGAATTTGAGTTGTAGACCAGGAGAATGTGAAACCATTGGGGATTCCTTGGAAATCCTGGGAAGAGTGGTAGAATTTGCTGTGGCACATGGGATGGAGGCTCGATCAAGTTTAATTGGCCACCGGAGTAGTGGTGAGTCCAAACAACTGAAGATCTTGAGGCCATGTGAGTTCGTATAAGTAAAAACATGACCATTGATTTTTAAAAATCAGAAGCCTATAAAGAAGTCAAAATTGCCTGCATAGCATTTCCATCCATTTGGTGTAATACATTCACTCATTAAAAAGTAAACTCATGCACTGCTCCCTCCGACTTTCCCCTCTGCAATTGTGTCTGATGGTCCAGCTTTTAGAGTAACGCAGTACATGGAGTCAGAAGCCCAGAGATCCATAAACCATCCAGACATCTAATAGTGCTTTCAGAGGGGCCCTGAGCACTGGAGGGCAAGTGGCCAGTAATGGCTGAGCCGGGTGGAGAGGGGGAGGAGAGAGGGCTTGGGGGCTTCAGGGGAAAGTGAAGTAAGCAGTGAAAGGAGAATTTTACAGCGGCTATAAAAACAAGCCCCATGCGCACACAGCTAGACTCTGAGTTGGCCAAATAAACTCAGGCCTCTCACTGTTCGAGTTGCCAGCCTTGGCTTCAGTTCTGGCAGCTACTGTCTTAGAGACCCAGTACAGAACGCTTTGAGAGAGAAAGAGGCACCAGCATCTCATTGTGGACCCTGTGCAAGGATGGCTCTCAGAAGGGCTCCCTGTTACCAGGAGTTACAGGCAGCGGGCAGTCCTCCTGGTCAATAGGCTCCTGGCAGGTGATTATTACTATTCAGCACCAGCCTTTGGTTCCTGGGAACCAAACAATGGTTTAGGCTTCTGAGCACAGGCTACGCTTTGCAGACATGGAAGGGAATGTCTGTATTCGCAAAATGCTATGATTTAGGGTTGCCGACCCCGCAGCCCATTCCCATAGGAACTCCAAATGGAAATGCTCACCCATCAGTACTCCTGAGACTCCCCCCCGACTACTCTCAACCTGTCGCTGGTGACAAATGGAAATTTCCTGCCTCGGCTCCGCACTGGAGAGGTCAGAGCCACTTGCCGGCTTCACTGAAACTCCCAGTTTACGTGTCCTGGGAGAGGAAGGCCAGACACAGGCTGATAAATGTTCAACCACCAGCTCTCTAGGGGACAAAAGGCCTGACTTGTAGCATTTGCTGATTTCCATAGAGTAAATACTCCCACCAGCTACCAAATCATTTCTCTGGACAGAGTCGGGAAGAGTTCAGCAGCGTCCCATGCTGTATAATGAAAATAACCCCTGCAACAGAAAGATTTGTAAAACGCAATCAGAGAAGGAGGAAGTAGTGTATTCTGAGTATTTATTATTTTGTCTTTGATATATTTAATTGAAGCCAGATATCATTTAAGTTTTAATAATCACTGTGTTGAACAATTGGCTTGCAAAATTTCTGAAAACTTATTAATAGCAAGTGACTCTCATGAGTTGGTGTATGAGCTTACTCTTAGCACATCACTGGCTGGGCCCTGGGGCATCCTTGCTGTGGATCAAATTTCCTTCTGTAAATTTCCTCTATGCGTCTATCTTTGTTCTTCTCTTCTTTCCTCCTCCTTGCTCTGGGCCTTTTCTCCCCACTTTGCACTGTTTCTCGAGCATGGAGCCCCTGTGCTAAACACGCTACGTGTGTGATCAGGGAGGCCCTCTGTGGGGGAGACTTCCATTTGAGCTCTCCCTTTGGCACCTTTGGCATGATATTGCTCTGCCTCCCAGCCGTTGGAGCCAAATGGCCAGCTCTGGCCACTCATTGGTTGTAAACGAAGTGACACATGTCACTTCTAGACCAAAGCATTTAACTGATGGTAGGAGACTTCCAAGACTCTCTTTCCTGCTGCAGCAGTATTGGGAAAGGCCTTGTGTTAAAATGGCAAGGCCAAAACCCGGAAGGGGCTCAGGTGACTGAATCACCACAGAGAGGATGGGTGCCCTAAAACAGCATGTGGACCTATGGTGGATTTGCAAGAAGAAATAAACATTTGTGCATTAAGCCACAGAGCCTTTGGTGTTGCTTATTAACCTAGCATAACCTGGGGCTTCTCTGATGGTCCAGGGCTTAAGACGATGCCCTCCAATGCAGGAGGCCCAGGTTAGATCCCTGGTCAGGGAACTAGATCCCACATGCTTCACCTAAGACATAGCCCAGCCAAAAACAGAAAACAATGAAAAACACAAAAATAAAACTAGCAAAACCTAGTCTATCCTACCTAATAACCCTCCTTGTAGTTAATGGTCAGTCATGCTTGTATTATCAGGAAATCCAGTGTACCTCTTTCAAGACTTCTCTCCCTTAGCAAAATTTTTGTTTAGGAATTTGTGCTATTAAGTGTTGGGAGTCTGTTTTTCTTAGGGGGCTGACAGTCCAGTTAGTTTGAGCTTTATTTAGCTAGGATGTAAACAAACCAAAAAACATGGTGACTTAAATAAGACAGAAGTTTCAGATGCTTATTTCTCTTACACATAAAAGTCTACACATCAGCAATACAGGTCGATGAGGTACATCCTGAATATGGGGTTTCCTGTCTGGGTTCACTCTTTCCCACCAAAAACAGAAGATAAGAGGGGCTGGAAAAGAGAAACCCAATCCTCTTAAGCTAAGTGGCCCACATCAGTTCTTGTCATAACTCATGGATATATCCAGCTGCAGGGAGGCTGAGAGATAAAATCTCTAGCTGGGCAGCCTGCTAACACTTGGTGGGATATTTCTGTTGCTAAAAGTGAGAAAGGGTACGGGGAGAGAAATCTAGTCCTTTCCATGATCTGTTGTGTTGTCCCGGCAGCGGGGGAGCTCTAGCTATCATAGAGAAGCTGCCTCGGGCAGAGAAACCATTCCCAAGCACAGTACAGTAAGTCCCTACATACAGCCAAGTTCCATTTCAAGAGTGCATTCATAAGTCCAATTTGTTTGTAGGTCCAACAAAGTTAGCCTAAGTACCCAACTAACACAATCAGCTGTATACTACTGTATTGTAGTAGGTTTATAATACTTTTCACACAAATAATATACCAAAAGAAAACCCACAAAAAGAAAACACTTTTAATCTTGCAGTACAGTACCTTGAAAAGTACAGTAGTACAGTACAACCGCTGGCATACAGAGGCTGGCATCGAGTGAACAGGCAAGAAGAGTTACTGAATAGAGTGGGGAAAGGAGGCAGGAGATGGTGGAGATGATGGTTCATCAGCAATAGAAAATGGAGGGCAAGCCACAATCTCACTCACACCTGATGTTGATGGAATGTGTGTCTGCATCTTTGAAAGTTTGCAATTTGAATGTTTGTATGTAAGGAACTTACCATAACTGGTCCTCTCTGACTTCTACCATCAAACAGGCTATTTGGGGTGTAGATGATTCCACTTCTCCAGTATAATGTCTCCAACCCAAAAATGGCCAAGGCCCTCAAAGTCATACTGCCATCCATTTCTTCCCCCAGCCTTGGCCAGGGTGAAAGTCTCCAGTGAGGCTGCCTGACATGAAGGTCACACCAGAGGGTAAGAAGCACTTGTCAGACAGTCTACAAGGAGATAGCCAAGGAATGATGGGATATGTGGGCCCTGGAGTCAGAATCCCTTGGGGAAAGTATTTCATCTTTACTATCCAGGTTTTATTATCTGTAAACTGGGACTGTCCTGGTACCAAGTTCATAGGATTGTTGGGATTATTAAAGGAGGTAATGATGTAAATGTGCTTATCATAGTGCTTTAACACCCATTAGCTGTGACTGCAGCCCCCGTGGTAGGGAGTGACTGGTTCTTTCACACTGAGCTGATTCTGCAAGGTGCAGGTCTCCATTGGAAGGGGGAAAAACAACAGGCTCAAGAATGCCCGGTATCCTAAACTTAGAATCACTCTCCCATTTCTCATTTATGATTCATACAGAGCAGCCTGCTGGTCCATTTTTGCTCTCATGGTAGCTTTGTTTCAGGGTTCTTCTTGCTCTTTTGTGGCACTGGGCCTTGATTAGGGGACCACCTTGGGTCTCAGAGAGGAGTTGGCTATGAGTTCATTCCTCCCAGAAGGGTCTCCGAGTGCTTTACACAAAATAATTCTTCTGTTTCCCAAACTTCTGCTCAGGGCATCCTTGAGCTTTGCCACATCAAATTAAAGTCCTGTTACAACTTTTCTCCAGGACTGGCCTGACAATTTGTATAACAAAGAGGAAGTGAGATGATCCCTGCTCCCACCCAGACTAAGATGCAGCTGGCAACTTTTCTGAAAAATAAACCAAAACATAACAACAAGCCATAACACTTTGGTACGATACCTGGTTGGACCAGTCATTACATACGTTATTTATTTATTATAATTATGAGAACTTACTAATTATGAATTAGCCTCCCGTGTGGCTCAGCTGGTAAAGAATCTGGTAAAAACCTGGGTTTGATCCCTGAATTGGGAAGATACCTTGGAGAAGGGAAAGGCTACTCACTTCAGTATTCTGGCCTGGAGAATTCCATGGACTGTATAGTCCATGGGGTCACAGAGTCGGACACGACTAAGCGACTTTCACTTTTATTAGTTAGTGATGCTTGCTTCTAAGATTTGAAAAGATGGATGACTTCTTTCAAATCACATAAAATGCACAGTTACAGGGTATAACTCTTTGACTGTTCTTTTAAAAAATTATTTAAATTGGAGTATAGTTGCTTTACAGTGTTGTGTTGGCTTCTGCTGTACAACAATGCAGATCAGCTGTAAGTATACGTATCTCCCCTCCCTCCTGAGCCTCTCCCCTCTCACACATCCCATCCCATCCATCCCTCTAGGTTTTCACAGAGCACCAGGCTGAACTCTGCGCCCTTCAGCAGCTTCCGACCAGCTTTCACTCTCACACGTGTTAGATGCTCAGTCGTGTCTGACTCTGGGACCCCATAGACTGTAGTGTGTACAAGTCAATGCTACTCTCTCCGTTTGTCTCCTCTCCTCCCTTCCCTGTGTCCACAAGTCCGTTCTCTTGCCTAAGTTTTATCTCATGTGATAGCAAACCTGTGAGGTTGGCATCCTAGAGCCAAATCTATTTAAGTCCAAAATATCACCTTGCTCTGGTCATTAACCTATTTAGGCAAAACTAATAGAAGGGAAAGAAGACAACTTTCCATCCGTCAGAGCTGATTTTTAAGATTTTTGAGAAACATTCTGAGATAGGGTTCTTACAGATGCAGCTGACAAACTCAAATCCAATTGGGTTAAAGAAAATCTGCAGATTCATTGGCTCAGTAATGGTGAAACCCAAGGGACCCTTCAAACAGAGCTGGATCCAGCTGCTTAGATGCTGTCACTAGTGCTGTGCCTTCTTTTCTTTTTTTTGGCTGTAGTTCCTGGCTTATGGGATCTTAGTTCCCTGACCAGGGATGGATCCAGGGCCCCCTGCAGTGGAAGCCTGGAGTCTTAACCACTTGGACTGCCAGGGAAGCCTTACCTGTTTGTTTGTTTTTTAACCTCTGTTCTCCCTGTGTTGGCCTCCTTTCCAGGCCCACACTCTCTTCAGGCTACTGGCTTCCAGCCCAGGGGAAAGAGTCTCTTTCCTGATAGCTTCAGAGAAAGTCCAAGGTCAGCAGCCCACTGACTCATTGAGTCTTGATGAACCCATCTGGACCTTGTACCCATCCCAGAAGCTGGAGGGGATTGGGAGAGAGTGTGCAGAAATTGGAAAGATGGTTCCCCAAAGGAAAGTTGCTATGCAATTACTAGAAGGTTAAAGCAAAATCCACAGATGACCCTGTAGCGCCTATAAAAGTTGGAATGAGGAGAGGTTATATTTTGACTCCCTGCAATATAAAGTGAATTTCTCTCAATATCTCTAATTCAGGGATTCTCACTCCTGGTTGTACATTGGGCTTAAAAATCCTGATGCTTGGGACACATCCTCAGTTCAGTTCAGTCACTCAGTTGTGTCTGACTCTTTGCAACCCCATGGACTACAGCACGCCAGGCCTCCCTGTCCATCACCAACTCCATGAAGTCACCCAAACCCATGTCTATTGAGTCGGTAGTGCCATCCAACCATCTCATCCTCTGTTGTCCCCTTCTCCTCCTGCCCTCAATCTTTCCCAGCATCAGGGTCTTTACAAATGAGTCAGCTCTTAGTGTCAGGTGGCCAAAATATTGGAGTTTCAGCTTCAACATCAGTTCTTCCAATGAACACCCAGGACTGATCTCCTTTAGGATGGACTGCTTGGATCTCCTTGCAGTCCAAGGGAATCTCAAGAGTCTTCTCCAACACCATAGCTCAAAAGCATCAATTCTTCGGCACTCAGCTTTCTTTATGACCCAACTCTCACATCCGTACACGACTATTGGAAAAACCATAGCCTTGACTAGATCGACCATTTGTTGACAAAGTAATGTCTTTGCTTTTTAATATGCTGTCTAGGTTGGTCATAACTTTCCTTCCAAGGAATAAGCATCTTTTAATTTCATGGCTGCTTGACAAAGGAGGCAAGAATATACAATGGAGAAAAGACAATCTCTATAATAAGTGGTGCTGGGAAAGCTGGTCAACCACTTGTAAAAGAATGAAACAAGAACACTTTCTAACATCATACACAAAAATAAACTCAAAATGGATTAAAGATCTAAATGTAAGACCAGAAACTATAAAACTCCTAGAGGAAAACATAGGCAAAACACTCTCCGATATAAACCACAGCAGGATCCTCTATGATCCACATCCCAGAATATTGGAAATAAAAGCAAAAATAAACAAATGGGACCTAATTAACATTAAAAGCTTCTGCACAACAAAGGAAAACTATAAGCAAGGTGAAAAGACAGCCTTCAGAATGGGAGAAAATAATAACAAATGAAGAAACAGACAAAGAATTAATCTCAAAAATATACAAGCAACTCCTGCAGCTCAATTCCAGAAAAATAAATGACCCAATCAAAAACTGGGCCAAAGAACTAAACAGACATTTCTCCAAAGATGACATACAGATGGCTAACAAACACATGAAAATATGCTCAACATCACTCATTACCAGAGAAATGCAAATCAAAACCACAATGAGGTACCATTACACACCAGTCAGAATGGCTGCTGTCCAAAAGTCTACAAGCAATAAATGCTGGAGAGGGTGTGGAGAAAAGGGAACCCTCTTACACTGTTGGTGGGAATGCAAACTAGTACAGCCACTATGGAGAACAGTGTGGAGATTCCTTAAAATAGTGGAAATATAACTGCCATATGACCCAGTAATCCCACTGCTGGGCATACACACTGAGGAAACCAGAATTGAAAGAGACACGTGTACCCCAATGTTCATCACAGCACTGTTTATAATAGCCAGGACATGGAAGCAACCTAGATGCCCAGCAGTAGATGAATGGATAAGAAAGCTGTGGTACATATACACAATGGACTATTACTCAGCCATTAAAAAGAATACATTTGAATCAGTTCTAATGAGGTGGATGAAACTGGAACCTATTAAACAGAGTGAAGTAAGTCACAAAGAAAAACACCGATATAGTATACTAACGCATATATATGAAATTTAGAAGATGGTAACGATAACCCTGTATGCGAGACAGCAAGAGAGACACAGATGTATTGAACAGTCTTTTATACTCTGTGGGAGAGGGCGAAGGTGGGATGATATGGGAGAATAGCACTGAAACATGTAAATTATCATATGTGAAATGAATCGCCAGTCCAGGTTCAATGCATGATACAGGATGCTTGGGGCTGGTGCACTGGGATGACCCAGAGGGATGGGGTGAGGAAGGGAGGTGGGAGGGGGGTTCAGGAAGGGGAACACATGTACACCCATGGTGTATTCAAATCAATGTATGGCAAAACCAATACAATGTTGTAAAGTAAAATAAATAAATTAATAATAATTAAAAAAAGCTAAACAATTAGGATTTCCTGTATAGTACAAGGAACTATATTCGATATCTTGTAATAACCTATAATGAAAAATAATCTGAAAAAGATTGTGTATAAATATAAAAATGCTAAAAAAAATAATAATAATTTCATGGCTGCAACCACCATCTGCAGTGATTTTGGAGCCCAAAAAAGTAAAGTCAGCCACTGTTTCCACTGTTTCCCCATCTATTTGTCATGAAGTGATGGAACCGGATGTCATGATCTTAGTTTTCTGAATGTTGAGCTTTAAGCCAACTTTTTCATTCTCCTCTTTCACTTCCATCAAGAGGCTCTTCAGTTCCTCTTCACTTTCTGCCATAAGGGTGGTGTCATCTGCATATCTGAGGTTATTGATATTTCTCCCGGCAATCTTGATTCCAGCTTGTGCTTCTTCCAGCCCAGTGTTTCTCAACGATGTATTCTGCATATAAGTTAAACCAGCAGGGTGACAACAGCATTTACTCATGATGTATTCTGCATATAAGTTAAACCAGCAGGGTGACAATATACAGCCTTGACGTACTCCTTTTCCTATTTGGAACCAGTCTGTTGTTCCATGTTTAGTTCTAGCTGTTGCTTCCTGACCTGCATATAGGTTTCTCAAGAGGCAGGTCAGGTGGTCTGGTTTTCCCATCTCTTTCAGAATTTTCCACAGTTTACTGTGATCTGTGCAGTGAACTGCTTTGGCATAGTCAATAAGGCAGAAATAGATGTTTTTCTGAAACTCTCTTGCTTTTTCTATGATCCAGCAGATGTTGATAATTTGATCTCTGATTCCTCTGCCTTTTCTAAATGCAGCTTGAATATCTGGAAGTTCACGGTTCATGTAATGCCAAAGCCTGGCTTGAGAATTTTGAGCATTACTTTGCTAGTGTGTGAGATGAGCGCATTTGTGCAGTAGTTTGAGCCTTCTTTGGCATTGCCTTTCTTTGGGATTGGAATGAAAACTGACCTTTTTCAGTCCTGTGGCCACTGCTGAGTTTTCCAAATTCATTGGCATATTGAGTGCAGCACTTTCACAGCATCATCTTTTAGAATTTGAAATAACTCAACTGGAATTCCATCACCTCCACTAGCTTTGTTCGTAGTGATGCTTCCTAGGGCCACTTGACTTTGCATTCCAGGAGATCTGGCTCTAGGTGAGTGATCACACCATCATGATTATCTTGGTCATGAAGATCTTTTTTGTACAGTTCTTCTGTATATCCTTGCCACCTCGTCTTAATATCTTCTGCTTCTGTTAGGTCCATACTATTTCTGTCCTTTATTGAGCCCATCTTTGCATGAAATGTTCCCTTGGTATCTCTAATTTTCTTGAAGAGATCTCTAGTCTTTTCCATACTATTGTTTTCCTATATTTCTTTGCATTGATTGCTGAGGAGGGCTTTCTTATCTCTCCTTGCTATTCTTGGAAACTCTGCATTCAGATGCTGATATAAATCTTTCCTTTTCTCCTTTACTTTTGACTTCTCTTCTTTTCACAGCTATTTGCAAAGCCTCCTCAGACAACCATTTTGCCTTTTTGCACTTCTTTTTCTTGGGGGTGTTCTTGATCCCCATTTCCTGTACAATGTCATGAACCTCCATACATAGTTCATCAGGGACTCTATCTATCAGATCTAGTCCCTTAAATCTATTTCTCACTTCCACTTTATAATCATAAGGGATTTGATTTACATCATACCTGAATGGTCTAGTGGTTTTCCCCACTTTCTTCAATTTAAGTCTGAATTTGGCAATAAGGAGTTCATGATCTGAGCCACAGTCAGCTCCCGGTCTTTTTTTTTGCTGACGGCATAGAGCTTCTCCATCTTTGGCTGCAAAGAATATAACCAATCTGATTTCGGTGTTGGCCATCTGGTGATGTCCGTGTGTAGAGTCTTCTCTTGTGTTGTTGGAAGAGGGTGTTTGCTATGACCAGTGTGTTCTCTTGGCAAAACTCTATTAGCCTTTGCCCTGCTTCATTCCGTACCCCAAGGCCAAATTTGCCTGTTACTCCAGGTGCTTCTTGACTTCCTACTTTTGCATTCCAGTCCCCTATAATGAAAGGGACATCTCTTTTGGGTGTTAGTCCTAAAAGGTCTTGTAGGTCTTCATAGAACCATTCAACTTCAGCTTCTTTGGCGTTACTGGTCGGGGCATAGACTTGGATTACCCTGATATTGAATGGCTTGCCTTGGAAACAAACAGAGATCATTCTCTCATTTTTTGAGATTGCATCCAAGTACTGCATTTCGGACTCTTTTATTGACTGTGATGGCTACTCCATTTCTTCTAAGGGATTCTTGCCCATAGTAGTAGATATAATGGTCATCTGAGTTAAATTCACCCACTCCTGTCCATTTTAGTTCGCTGATTCCTAGAATGTCGAAGTTCACTCTTGCCATATCCTGTTTGACCACTTCCAATTTGCCTTGATTCATGGACCTAACATTCTAGGTTCCTATGCAATATTGCTCTTTACAGCATCAGACCTTGCTTCTATCACCAGTCACATCCACAACTGGGTGTTGTTTTTGCTTTGGCTCCATCCCTTCATTCTTTCTGGAGTTATTTCTCCACTGATCTCCAGTAGCATATTGGGCACCTACCAACCTGGGGAGTTCAACCTTCAGTGTCCTATCTTTTTGCCTTTTCATACTGTTGATGAGGTTCTCAAGGCAAGAATACTGAAGTGGTTTGCCATTCCCTTCTCCAGTGGACCACATTCTGTCAGAACTCTCCACCATGACCTGTCCATCTTGGGTGGCCCCACACAGCATGGTTTAGTTTCATTGAGTTAGACAAGGCTGTGGTCCATGTGATCAGATTGACTAGTTGTCTGTGATTGGCTAGTTGTCTGGGACACATCCTAGATGAGAGAAATCAGAAGCTCTGGGGCTGGGATCCAGGTATCATAATTTTTCAAACTTACCATGTGATTACACACTATGCAGCCAGGATTGAAAGCCAGGGCTCTAATGTCCTGGTCTCATTATTAAAACCTATGCTTTATGGATACATTGATTACACCAAGTTCCAGCCAGCAGCTCTGAGTGCTATTGTGAGCTGTGTAATTGAGGGGTGCATCTGAGCCTCTTCTCTCCCAAATGCTGAGCCAAAGGACAGGCTACCTGGGCCCCCAGAGAAGTCTTTGGACATTCACAATTCAACTCAGTGCCAAGAGTGCTTGGCTAAGGGGAAGAGGCCAACACTCCAGAGGACCAGGGACCTGGTCATCACTCTCTCAGCACAGCTGTAGCCCTGATAGAGCAGCCCTTCCCTCTGAGGGCCCGAGGAGACCTGATGCTGCCCCCAGGGTAAGGTGCTGGCAGGACACCCAGTGTAGGAAGCAATAGAGACCTCTGAGGGAGAGGGGAATATCCTGCTCAGGGCAACCTGGGATTTATTTGAGGAAGAGAGTCCAATTGCTTGCCCCACTGGGACAATGAGTCTCCAAGAGGGACTGAGCTGGCAAACACAGGCTCAGTCTTGCAGCATCCATCCACGCTGGTAGACAAGTGCTGGGAAGATAGCAGGGAGACTCACTGTGCCTGTCAGAGTCTCCCTGCACTGGGATGGGCGGCAGGACTCATCTGTGATCTTGGCAAGTGCCCCTGCTGTCTGGACCTGTGTTCCCTGCTGTGTAACCAAAGGGCTATATGACAGGAGGTCATCCCGGGGGTCCTTTGCCAGAGGTTGTTGCAGGATGTACTTCGATGCTTGATAAATGGTTTCCTTTCCAGAGGCTGCATGTCTGTACTTTGCTGGGACATGTGTCAAGAAGGGGAGAGTCTCAAGGGGCCCCTGGCCTGCCTTTCCACTCCATTCCAAAGCCACTGCCCTAGTCTGACAGTCAGCTAGTCCCAGTTCCCTCCCTCGGCTGAGCCCCCCAGATAATCCAGGGAGCTGTCAGAATAGGTCCACCTCAAGGACTCTGGTTTCTGAGCAGGGCAGGGATCACCCCTGCTGCCAGCATGAGACTGGTCCCAATATGTGGGATCTCATGGCCGCTCTCCTGAGTTACAGATTTCTCTGGCCCCAAAGGACTGACCGAGGTGTAGGATGCATCTGGAGTGTCCTTGGCTCCCTACAAAGACTGATCATCCTAGGCTCAGGCCTCCTGCATAACCAGCCCAACTGACCAGTCCCTCCCTGAGTTTCCTATTCTTTACCCTAACCAGAAACCTTGTGTTCTTATCTGGAATCCTGGTCTTGTAGCTCCAGGACACGACATAGGGGTCTTTTACATCCCCCTGTTTGCACCTGAGTCCCTGAAATAGCCTCTTAACCTATTTCTTTGAGGCTCGCTCCCCTCTCATTCAGCACCTTACTAGTAACAGGGTCTTCTTCTTGAAGAGGCCCTCACTGTTTGTGACCAGCCGGCCCTTTGGCTCAAGAACCTCTAATGGGTCATGAATACATCTGCACTCAGTACAAATTCTCTGCCCACCTTTCAGGGCCGTGCGGCCTTGAGCCACTCTGGGGGAGATAGCCTCTTTCTTGGCTGGCCCTGGGCACTACCCCCCAACTCCACCCACCACCCTCCCCTCTATCCCACTGCCCCACCTCCTTCTGCTCAGCCCCAGTGACTCCACCCCAGGGTCCTGTCCAGGCAGCAGTCTTGTCTCCTTGAATCATCGCTTAGCCTGTGTGTGCTCCCCTATCTCGGAATATCCTCCATTAAAAAAAAAAAAAAAAGACATTTGTTTTTAGGACATATTTAAGGTTAACCTTGAAAATGTATTCCAGTATACATTAGGTACAGAAAAATACAGTTTGATTCCACTTACACAAGGCACCTAGAGTAGTCAAATTCATAGAGTCAGAAAGTACACTGGTAGATGCCAGGGGCCAGGAGTTGGGAGTGTGGTGGAGAGGGGGAATGAGGAGTTAGTGTTTAATGGGAACAGAGTTTCAGCTGAGCAAGGTGAAAAGTTTGGAAGATGGATGATGATGAGAGTTGCATGACAATGTGAATGTACTTGGTGCCACTGAACTGTACAGTTAAATATGGTTAAGATAGTATGTTTTATACTACGTGTCTTTTCATTTCAGTTCAGTCACTCAGTCGTGTCCAACTCTTTGCGACCCCATGGACTGCAACATGCCAGGCTTCCCTGTCTATCACCAACTCTCTGAGCTTGCTCAAACTCATGTTCATTCAGTCAGTGATGCCATCCAACCAGCTCATCCTCTGTCGTCCCCTTCTCCTGCCTTCAATCTTTCCCAGAATCAGGGTCTTTTCCAATGAGTCAGTTCTTTTTGTTTTTTCATTTATTTTTATTAGTTGGAGGCTAATTACTTCACAACATTTCAGTGGGTTTTGTCATACATTGACATGAATCAGCCATGGAGTTACATGTATTCCCCATCCCGATCCCCCCTCCCACCTCCCTGTCCACCTGATTCCTCTGGGTCTTCCCCGTGCACCAGGCCTGAGCACTTGTCTCATGCATCCCACCTGGGCTGGTGATCTGTTTCACTATAGATAATATACATGATGTTCTTTTGAAACATCCCACCCTCGCCTTCTCCCACAGAGTCCAAAAGTCTGTTCTGTACATCTGTGTCCAATGAGTCAGTTCTTGCAACAGGTGGCCAAAGTATTGGAGTTTCAACTTCAACATCAGTCCTTCCAATGAATATTCAGGACTGATTTCCTTTAGGATTGACTGGTTTGATCTCCTTGCAGTCCAAGGGACTCTCAAGAGTTTTCTACAATACCACAGTTCAAAAAAGCATCAGTTCTTCAGTGCTCAGCTTTCTTTATAACCCAACTCTCACATCCATAGATGACTACTTGAAAAACCATAGCTTTGACTAGATGGACCTTTGTTGGCAAAGTAATGTGTCTGCTTTTTAATATGCTGTCTAGGTTGGTCATAGCTTTTCTTCCAAGAAGCAAGCATATTTTAATTTCATGGCTGCAGTCACTATCTGCAGTCATTTTGTAACCCAACAAAGTAAAGTTTCTCACTGTTTCCATTGTTTCCCCATCTATTTCCCATGACAGATGAAGTGATGGGACCAGATGCCAAGATCTTAGTTTTTTGAACGTTGAGTTTTAAGCAAGCTTTTTCACTCTCCTCTTTCACTTTAATCAAGAGGCTCTTCAGTTCCTCTTAACTTTCTGCCATAAGGGTGGTGTCATCTGCATATCTGAGGTTATTGATATTTCTCCTGGCAATCTTGGTTCCAGCTTGTGTTTCATCCAGGCCAGCATTTCTCATGATGTGCTCTGCATATAAGTTAAATAAGCAGGGTGACAATATACAGCCTTGACGTACTCCTTCCCCAATTTGGAACCAGTCTGTTGTTCCACGTCCAGTTCTAAATGTTGCTTCTTGACCTGCATATAGGTTTCTCAGGAGGACGGTCAGGTGGCCTGGTATTTCCATGTCTTGAAGAATTTTCCACAGTTGTTGTGATCTACACAGTCAAAGGCTTTGGTGTGTTCAATTAAGCAGAAGTAGATGTTTTTCTGGATTCTCTTGCTTTTTTGATGATCCAGCAGATGTTGGCAATTGATCTCTGGTTCCTATGCCTTTTCTAAATCCAGCTTGAACATCTGGAAGTTCACAGTTCACATACTGTTGAAGTCTGGCTCACATATGGTTGAGCATTACTTTGCTAGCATGTGAGATGAGTGCAATTGTGTGGTAGTTTGAACATTTTTTGGCATTGCCCTTCTTTGGGATTGGAATGAAAACTGACCATTTCCAGTCCTGTGGCCACTGCTGAGTTTTCCAAGTCTGCTGGCATACTGAGTACAGCACTTGAACAGCATCACCTTAGGATTTGAAATAGCTCATCTGAAATTCTGTCTCCCCCGCTAGCTTTGTTCGTAGTGATGCTTCCTAAGGCCCACTTGACTTCGCACTCCAGGATGTCTGGCTCTCAGTGAATGACCATACCATCGTGGTTATCTGGGTCTTTAAGATATTTTTTGTGTAGTTCTTCTGTGTATTCTTACCACCTCTTATTAATACCTTCTGCTTCTGTTAGGTCCATACCATTTCTGTCCTTTATTGTGCCCATCTTTGTATGAAATGTTCCCTTGGTACCTCTAATTTTCTTGAAGAGATCTCTAGTCTTTCCCATTCTATTGTTTTCTTCTATTTCCTCTGTGTGTCTTTTACTACAATAAATAAATCCCACCACCCATTTAAGGTTCCTGCTCTGTTCTCTTTACTTCTAAAAGTCTGTTCCAACTATTCTAGCACATACTGGGCTCTTCACCCTTTCATCTCTTTTCCAAATCAGAGTTAGCACCATCATTTTGGTTGCACTGAACTGATACTGAGCTCCGTGGAAACACGGTTTGTACTTGTTTTGTGTCTCATCAAGATACCTGGCACCATGCCTTGTGCTTTGCACGGTGGGACACACTCACAGTTGCCCACCCAGGAGCAATGCTTTCCTGCTGGCCAGCCAGCTTGTCCACTGGATGCTGTCAAGAAGGGATCCCAGGGTCATGTTTTCTAGTTTCCTGGGCAGGAAGGGAACTGAGCCACTGGAGCCAGAAGGGAATTCTGATGTGTGTGTGTGTGGAGGGGGCAGGGGTAACTTGGTGGTGGGGGGGGGGGGATGACTGGGAAAGATTCCTTCTTGTGTGAGGCAGGAAATTCTTTTACTTCTTAATCTGTGGAAATCAGAGTGATACAAATAGATAGTCTCAATACCAGTCTCTCCCAGACTTAAGCCAGGATCACTGAACCAGAGCATCCCCCAGGGCCATAAGTCAGTGAGATCTCAGGAACAAGCTCAGAGAGAAGCACAGAATCCACAGGGCTTTTGTTTGTTTCATTTCTGCAATTCGTCAAGTCACTGACCAGCAATTAATGCTCCAGAAGAAGGTAAAGGTCTCTGATAATGGGCCTACCCACTCGTGTAATCCTAGAAAATATGCCTTCTTGACCCCTTCAGGCAATCAGCTCTTACCATGAAATATGAAATCCATGCATGCATAACTGTGAACGTTATTAAGGATCATAAAACCATCCAACTCCTTCAAAAATCTCAGCCTTATTTCTAACACAATTACCCCCTGCTGCAGACTGGTTATTCATGATGAAAAGATACAATTCCTTTCCTTTGTTAAAATATACCAGTCATTAATTCTACTGAATGATTCTATTATGGACAAGTTGAAGCTTTTCCAGGCAGTGAGACCTGCCCACCGAACACTCCCTGACTAGATCTGGAGATGTCCAGATGTTACCCTTTGGTAACCTAGAAGAGTTCTCTCTGTTTGTTCCATTAATATCCATCTATGTAAGTTGGGCTTCCCCAGTGGCACTAGTGGTTAAAAAAAAAAAAGCAAACAAAAAACCTGCCTACCAGTGCAGGAGATTTAAGAGATGCAGGCTTGATCCATGGGTCAGGAAGATACCCTAGAGAAGGGCATGGCAACCCACTCCAATATTCTTGCCTGGAGAATCCCATGGACAGAGGAGCCTGGCGAGTCGCAAGGAGTTGGACATGACTGAAGCAACTTAGCATTAGCATCATGAGTGTAATTATGAGCATAATGAGTGTATCTCGGCCGAGCAGGGTCTGGGAGCTGTGTGCTCCTGGGGAGTGGAGTGAGGTAACACATGAACCCTCACCACCAGCTCAGTACCTACCTGAGTGTACCAATCAATATACAGGGAACTGGTTTGGTGAACTATGGAATATCAGCATAGGGTATCTGACAAACTGCCTGTCCCAGCACTGGGGCAGTTCCCTCTTCTTTATCCCTCATGTTCATATTTCAAATTGGAACAGCCAAGTTCCCACAAAATGACCCTGGTGCCCCTCTCTTCTGCTGATTGGACCAAGGCCAGCACCTGATCAGAACTGGACTAAGCAAGGCTTCTCCACAAGTATTTGATGCAAGAGCTGAGAGAGGATCCATTTCTTGCTGGAATATCTGGACATGAAAACTCAGGAGTCAATGGCCATGTCTCCTGCAAAAGCTGATGTACAAAAGCAGAGGAAACTGGAGAAGCAGAGGGGGAAGTAGGCCAGTTAGAGGGAGGGGGCTTCCTGGCTTCCCTGCTCTCTAGTCCAGGCTTGGTGAATAATCTAGTCCTGAGGTCTAGCTGCATCTCTGCCTTTAGTTTCCAGGAAACATCCCTGATCCTCATAACAAATGTCTCTCATTAAAAAAATTTATACTTCCTTGAGCAGGTTTCTGTGACTTTCAATCAAAAGACTTCTAACAGATGTTACCAGATGCTAACAGATTTACAACAAAGTGTAACATTGGATATTATGCAACCATTAAAAGTTTTCTTATAATTTTCAGTGTCAATGGAGAATGCTTATGGTATAATGGTGAGTAATTTAAAAAGCAGCCTGTGAAATTACATAAACAATGTGATCATAATAATGTAAAGCAATAGGGGAATAAAGATCATTAAAACACTACTTGTAACTATTTCTAAGTAGTGGGATTACAGGTGAGTTTATTTTCTTCACTGTGTCTTTTTTCCTCTATGCATTTTACTTCTCATAAAAAATATTATTAATTTTGTCATAAAAGGTTTATTTGTTCAAAAGTAAAAAGACCTAAGGACCTTTACCTGCCCCCCCCCAACTCTGCTGACAAAACCCGCCATGAAAAACACAGCTTGAGTCCAATGTACTTACCAATAAAATATAAAAATATCTAGAGAACTTGTAATGTGTCTCTTGGCATGAGGGGTCAAAGAGCCTGCTAGGAGAGAACTCACTCAGCACAGAAGTCAAGGTGACCCATTCATGAAGCCTTGGTTTTCAGGGAGGAGAGGAAATTCCCCTGCCCCAGCCAGTCTCCTGTGGCTCGGGTCCCAGCGAGAGAGTGTGAATAAAATGGAGAAAGGTGGCTTTTGCTGCACACTCAGAGAGACAGAGGGGTATAAGTAGTCCTCCCTTGGAGATCCTCTGCATGTGACATATCGAGGGGTAGAAGCACTCAACCCCCACTTTACTGTAGACCACTGTACAACTTTGACACCTTGGGGCCTGGAGTGCTGGCAGCGGTGCTGATGGTGGCAGGGACAGCAGCACACACGCATGTACACCAGCTGCAGCAGTGCCGCAGAAGCAACGCCCGTCCTCAGTCCAAGCCGCAGGGGCACGGAGTCCCACTGTGTCCAGCGATGTCTGACAAAGCCAGGGATGCCCGGTGGGTGTGGCGAGTCCAGTGATACGAGGATTGGAATAAATCAATCAAAACAGGAGTAAAGGTCAAAATGTTAGTAGCTGAATGGACAGTAAAATGGAAGTCTGAGAGAAGCAGACACAGAGAACAGATTTGCAGACATAGGCGGGAAAGGAGTGGGTGGGGTGAATTGAGAGAATAGCACTGAAACATATCCATTACCATATGTAAAATGAGACAGCCAGTGAGAATTTGCTGTATGATGCAAGGAGTTCAAATCTCGTGCTCTGTGACCACCTAGAGGAATGGGATGAGGTGGAAGGTGGGAGGGAGGTTCAAGACGGAGGGGACATATGTATACCTATGGCTGATTCATGCTGATATATGGCAGAAACCAACACAATATTTAAAGCAATTATCCTCCAATTAAAAATAAATTAATATAAATGGGAAAAAAAGGCAGTCCCAGATGTAAGTTGGTGCAGTCACTGTGGAAAACAGTGTGGAGATTTCTCAGAAAACTAAAAATAGAATTATCATATGATCCAGCAATCCGACTCCTGGGCATATATCTGGACAAAACTCTAATTCAAAATGATACATGCACCTCTGTGCCCATAGCAGCACTATTCACAACAGTTAAGACAGAGAAACAACCTAGATGTCCATCAATAGATGAATAGATAAACAAGATGTGGTGTATATATACAACAGAATACTACTCAACCATAAAAAGAACAAACAATGCCTCCTGAAGAAACATGGATGCAACTAGAGATTATCACACTAAGTAAAGTAAGTCAGAAAGAGAAAGACAAATACCATATGATATCACTTATACCTGAAATCTACAATGTGACACAAATGAACCTATCTATGAAACAGAAACAGAATCACAAACATAGAGAATAGACTGGAGGTTGCCAAGTGGTAGGGGATTGGAGGACAGATGAAGTAAGAGGTTGGGATTAGCAGATGCAGGATTTTATATTTGAAATGGATAAGCAGCAAAGTCCTACTTAGTATAGTACAGAGAACTATGTTCAATATCGCATGATGAACCACAATGAGAAAGAATATTTAAAAAAAAGAATGTACATATATATGTGTACATGTATGTATAACTGAATCACTTTGCTGTATAGCTGTAATTAGCACAACATTATAAATCAACTACACTTCAATTAAAAAAATAAAAGGGTCCCAGAAAACCTCAGTACACTGCTAATGCTTTATTGACCAGAATTTTGCCACATGTTCACCCCTGCTAATAAGCATGTTGAAAAAACAAGTTCTCAGATTTTTTTGTTCTTAATCTAGAAGCAAGCAAGAAAGAGGAGAAATAGTGGTGAGTATTGATAAATGTGAGTTAAAAATGGTATCAAATTAAATATAGGCAGATATTATAGAGGGGAAAATTTGTAAGAATTCTGCATTCAGATTGTTTTATGACACATAACCTTATATCAAAAAACAGTGAATGGGTGTTCATTTATGTGTTTTAAGTGGAAATAGAATGCTAAACATATGCCTATGTCATTCTTTGTGATTCCCCATAGTAACTGACATTTTCTGGGTTGCCAGCCATAGGTCTTTTTGAACCCAGTAGACTGAGTTGACTCACCACATTTTTTCTTCCTTTATTTTGAAAGTAGCTTTATTCTGTTAGAGTCATGCTCTTTATAAATGTTGAAGCAATACAGAAATACGTAAAGAATAAAATAAAATTCAGCTGTTAAGGTAAGCACACTTCTAGATTTCTAGTGCAGTTATTAAAATGTTTTACAAGTGGAACCATGCTGTTCTGTTATCCACTTTTTTGCATTCAATTACATGTGTCATAGGCAAATTTCCAGGTCATCAAATAAAGAGCTACATTGTCATTTTTATATTATCAAGATGGAAGTACTATAATTTCTTTAACCAATGGTTTAACTCTATTGATGACTTAATTATCATTTTTTTAAACTATTGTTAAAAAAGAAACCAAGATGAACATTCTTGTCTGTAGATCATTGTAGGCTTTGGTAATTATTGTCTTGGGAAAAGTTACAAGAAGTGGGATTCCTGGGTCAAAGGTACACTCGTTGAAAAGGTTGCTTCCTCCCATCCTGCTGTATTCTGGATAGGCTGGGCCAATTTATGTCACCACCAACAGAGCATGAAAGGACTGAGCATCTGCCTCTCACCAGTCCAAGGTTTTGTCATTCTTCTGTTCCTAAAGTAAAATTTCAGAAGAATTCACTTCATTCATCTTTTGTCTACTGTAGTCTTTTATTGTAGGTGCTTTTTTGCATAGGTTTCATGCTGAGTTTTTTTCTGCTTGCTTATCTTTAATTGACGGCAGTTCTATTAGGATTTACCATTTGCTTAAAAAATAATATGACTGAAATCTCCTTGACTCCATTCCCTGGTGATTTGGTTACTGTTCACATCTTCTTTTTAGGATTTGAATTGAAAGGCAGGCTAGAATCTAATCGGGATTTTCCTCTCCTAATTATTAATTTGCCAAAAAGATTTGGTGAAAGGATGGAACCTTGATTTCCCTCCTGAATTGACACCATTCCTGCCACCTGGACAACTTGATTGAGTTGGGGCTGTTTGAGTTTCTAGAAAGACTGGCTACTTAGGTGAGAAGTTGGGAAAGTAATAGCCAGTGGTTCATCAGAAGTATCTTCTCCCCTTTAATAAGGAGAGCAAGACAATTGAGACAAATAATACAGGTAAAAACCCAGCTCACCAACATCCTCTGGCTAATTGGATACAATCTAAGAAAGGCCACCTTCTAGATCACCTCTATCCAGGGAACCTCTCATGAAGGTTTAGCTTAGCCTTGGCTGATCCCATAGCTCAGAGCTCACATAATTCTGATCTGGTTTCCATGACGACTCCAAGACTTCTCAGATGATATGTCTGTCCTCGGGGTCTAGAACCACACCCTTAAAGAGAAGACACTACTTTTGATCACCGCAATTCTCTCCTTTTAGGGCCCAGAGTGTGCTGTCCCTGGCTGTAGTAGACATTCCTATCCGCTGCCATTCTTTCTGCTTGGAGGACCTCAGGGAAACTGTGGGGTCATCTGTCAGCAGGTGAGTGGGCCCAGGACTGCCATCGGGAGGCACAGGGAGCAGGCATGACAACAGGGGATGAGAAAGAGACAGAGCTCACTGCTCAGAGCAGAGCCCCAGGAGGCTGGCTCAGCATCCCAGTGAGAACTAGCTTGTATTGCAGGAAACCTATCCATGAGCTCTTGAAGAAAGAACAGATGGCCGAGTGCACTTCAATACCAACGTCATGGACTGAGTCTGTAGTATCTTCCAGTTTTGTACTGGTTTTCTATTGCTGTCATGACAAACTACCACAAATGCAGGGGCTTCAGACGATACCCATTCATAATCTCCCAGTTTATAGGTCTGGAGTTTAATATGGGTTTCAATAGGCTAAAATCAAGGTTCAGCAGGGCTGTGCTCTTTAAGAGGCTCTAGGGGAGGGTCATTTTCAGGCCTGTGCAGGTTATTAGCAGAATCCGGTTGTGAGTGGTTGTAGGAATGAGAGCCATTGGCTAGAGACCATTCTTAGTTTTTAGAAGCCACTCATATCCCTTGGCTCATGGGCCCCTTCATTTTCAAAGCCAGTAACAGAAGTTCAAATCCTTCTCAAGCCTTATCTTTTCTCTTCTGCCATGTCTCTCTCTCTCTTCAGCTGGGAAAGATTCTATTTTAGGGACTTATATTATTACATTGAGCCCACCTGGATAATCAGGATAATCATCCCATTTTTAGATACATAACCTTAATCATATCTTAATTAATTAAAAATGGTAACAACCTTAATTACATAAAAAGTCCCTTTTGCCACATAACATATTCAGATTCCAAGGATGAGGTATAGACAACTTTGGGGGGCCATTGGCCTACTATGACTTTTTTGGCCAAGATTCATCCAGGAGAAAAAGAGACCTCAGCGATTAGTCCAAGGAAGACTGGCATGACTCCTGCCCTTCCATCCTCCTCTCCACACATATCCACCTCCCTGGGACCAGTTGATCCAGGCTTCCCAGCTGAAAACCTTGCCAGACTCATGCCACAATGCATCATGCTCTAGGAGAAGCTGACCACCTGGCACAGACGCCTGGCCCTGGAGAGTTGAGGGCAAGGCTGGAACTTTCACCCCCGGCCCTGAGCTGCCCAATCTGTCTGCTTACTGCTGTTTTTCTGAAGCTGGGCCAATATGCCTGGGAAGATCTCAAGGACTTTAGGCTTTGAGCCAGTGTGCCCATAAACAGATGGCTCTATCTTACCTTCACCCTTAAAAGTTTGGGCTAAGGTTTCAATGAAATTATAAATATTATAAAGGTACTATAGACAGGGACCCAGCAAAGCTAAAATACCATCCTGACAATCAACCTGCTCCTTGGATCCCATATAAGGAAGAATAGCAGGATGAATGCTAGAAAGTGCCGTTTAATTAACCTTGTTGGTACTTCCCCGGTGGTCCAGTGGCTAAGACTGTGTGCTCCCAATGTAGGGGGTCCAGGTTCAATCCTTGGTCAGGGAACTAGATTTCACATGTTGCAACGAAGACCAAAAATCCCACATGCTGCCACTAAGACCCAGCACAGCCAAATAAATAAAAATAAAATATTTTTTTAAAAAGTAATAATTAGCCTTGTTAGTGGCAGACAGGCAGATGAAGAAGCTGGTGCAAGGATGTTTGTGTGAGATGCCTGAGGTCTAGGCAAGATCTCCTATTTCTCCTCTTCTTGAATTTAAATTTAGAGGGAGCAAATGCAGGTACACATGCCAAAGAGTAAGGGAGCCACATCTGATTTACTCATTTACCTATTCAAGGAGACAGAGCTGTGGCCAGGTTTATCCTGAGTCTGCCCACCACATAGGGAAGCACTAGCACAGTTGGCCCCAAAGACCAAGACTTTCCTAGGACCAAGGCAGGAAGAAAAAGAGAGAAAGTGGAACCCAGGGTGGGTGCCTTTAAAGAACAGTGACCCTGCTGAAACACCCACACACACACACAAAACCCTGCTCGGCAATAAAATGTGGCCCAGTGAATATTCTGTACTCTGACCTGTCAGGCGAGCAACTGTTCTTCCTTTGGGCCAGGTGGGGAGCCAGGAAAGAGATAGAGGCTGTGCTGGTGTGTGAGGAATGCACGGTGGGCTATTTCATTCAAACCTGCCTTCATTTAATTTTGCTCTCAACCCAATGGCTGCCCTCAGGTTTCTGGGGATGGAGGGTATGGGTGCTTATCAACTCACATGTTTGTGAGCTCAATTTCTTTTTTCTTTTCATTATTTGTGGCTGTGCAGGATCTTTGTTGCTGCGAGAGGGCTTTCTCTAGCTGTGGTGAGCAGGGGCTGCTCTCTAGTTGCAGTGCGCAGGCTTCCCATTGTGGTGGCTTCCCTTGTTGGGGAGTAAGGGTTCTAGGTGTGTGGGCTCTGTAATTGCTTGTAAGCCCAGTTTCTTTGAAAATCAGGTGTCCAGCCACTGTGAGCTCAAGCTGACCATACTTACCAGTGGAGGGACACATCACCTAGAGCAAGCCACTCATCCAGAGATACGCAATGGTGCAGCCACTTTGAGACCTCCTGGCCTGTAATTGCTGGCATGAGCTCTCCCTGAAGTGTCAAGGACGTCCTAAATTCCTACCATTCAAAGACCAAATCTGGTGCCAAATTTTTGTGCTGAGAAAATTCTAGCTTGGGTTTGGGGAATATGGGTGGTTTCCTGGGTTCAACAAATAATCAAGATTCTCCCCAGGAAGTCATCACTGATATCCAGGTCAGAGGTAGGCGTCCCACTTGCTGCTTCCCTGCCTGCCTCATACTGCTCTGAAATCACCTTTTATTGATCTGACTTCCTGAATACACAGTTTCTTGAGGTCAGAGATTGTGCTATTTCTCCCTTATTTCCCTAGACTGGTGTAGGATGCAGCACAGTAGGAACTCAGCTAAAAGCCGTTGGTGAGTACTAAATGACGGAAATACTTGTCCTACCCCACGCATTAAAGAAACTAAGATGAGGGTATATGGTCTCACCACTTCATGACAAATAGAAGGGGAAAAAGTGGAAGCAGTGACAGATTTTATTTTCTTGGGCTCCCAAATCATTGTGGATGTGACTGCAGCCATGAAATTAAAAGATGCTTACTCCCTGGAAGAAAAGCTATTACAAAATTAGACAGCGTATTAAAAAGCAGAGACATCACTTTGCCTACAAAGGTCCGAATAGTCAAAGCTATGGTTTTTCTAGTAGTCATGTACAGAAGTGAGAAAGTTGTATCATAAAGAAGGCTGAGCCCTGAAGAATTGATGCTTTGAAACTGGTGGACAAGACTCTTAAGAGTCCCCTGAAGAGCAAGGAGATCAAACCAGTCAATCCTAAAGGAAATCAACCCTGAATATTCATTCATTGGAAGGACTGATACTGAAGCTCCAATATTTTGGCCACCTGATGCAAAGAGCCAACTCACTGGAAAAGACCCTGATGCTGGGAAAGATTGAAGGCACAAGGAGAAGGGGGTAGTAGAGGATGAGATGGCTAGATAGCGTCACTGACTCAATGAACATGACTTGGAGCAAATTCCAGGAGATAGTGAAGGACAAGGGAGCCTGGTAATTTCTTTCCTAGCTTGGGTTTGGGAAACACAGGTGGCTTGTAACCCCTAGTCCATGGGGTCGAAAAGAATTGGATATGACTTAGCGACTGAGCAACAATCCCACCCTGGGAAGGATGGCTCCCACCACCATCTGTATAGCTCTTGCTAACCTCAGGCTTTACAAGGTTGTCATTTTTCAGGACAACCTTTGTCATGGCCTGTACAAAGTCTCCTGTGAGATCTTCCTGCCTCACGCAGTCTGACACAGTCATAATCAATATTGGGTGCTCCATATTGGAATTCCCTAGGACCTTCTCAACCATAGGAGGACCACTTATTTTCATTTCTTAAAATTGTTGAAGATACCAGAACTATGGAACTGATAATTGATCTTAGAAGTTGAAATGCTTGACTATGTGGGATATAGAAAAATGGTACAGATGAACCTGTTTGCAAGGCAGAAATAGAGACACAGACGTTGAGAGCAAATGGATGGACACCAAGGAGGGGGAGATGGGATGAATTGAGAGATTGGGATTGACATATAGACCCTAATATGTATAAAATTGATAACTGATGAGATCCTGCTGTATCGCACAGGGAAACTTACTCAATGCTCTGTGGTGACCTAAATGGGAAGGAAATCCAAAAAAGAAGAGATGTGTGTAGTTGACTCACTTTGCTGTCCAGCAGAAATGAACACACCATTGTAAAGCAACTACACTCCAACTAACACAGAACGAAGTTGGAATGCGTGACCAGCCTGCTGATCAGTTCTTCTGGCACTTTGCTGCCATCCCACTTCTTACCTTCTTTGCACTGCTCTGCTAATGCCAACTACTCAGCCCTTTTATCCAACAAAAATAAGGATGGGATCAGGTGCGTTTTTGGGCTTTCCAGGTGGCGCTAGAGGTAAAGAACCTGCCTGCCAATGAGACACTGGTTGGATCCCTGGGTCAGGAAGCTCTCCTGAAGAAAGGCATGGCAATCCACTTCAGTACTCTTACCCAGAGAATCCTTGTGGACAGAGGAGCCTGGTGGGCTGCAGTCCACAGCATCTCACAGAATCAGACATGACTGAATGCCAACGACTCAGTAACACAGAGTCGGACACGACTGAAGTGACTTAGCATGCATGAATGCACGCAGGTGCTCTTTTGAAGCTTCTACTTTAAACAGAGAGGAAAGAGCATGTATAGATTCCCTGGAGAGGGCCCAGCCTGACACCTTAAGCAGTGGATCTCACCCACCTCACTGCTTCATAGACTATGATTAACTCCCCCCTCATCCCCACCATCTCTCTGCTCCACCCCAGGCAAGTACCCTGTGCCTACACTCTCACCCTCTGCCCACACTTTCCTTGGCTTCAGACCTAGTTGTATTTCCTCTGGATCTTGCTCTTGACTCTTTGCTATGCCCTTCTGGCACTGATCTTGTTCCAATGACTGGGCTAGACACTTGTATGTACACTGCAGACCATTCCTATTCCCTAACCTTCAGCTACCATTCAAGACTTGTTCCACACTCTCCCCATAACTGCTCTCCAGTCCCACCCTAAGCTGGTCATATAGATGGAAGAGCAAATGACTATTGACTAGGATTATGACCCAGGCAGGAGACAAATTCCCAGGAATATAGGAAACAATGCTGGGGTGAGTGGAGACTGACAGAAAATACAAAAGGCTTTCTACTTTTTAATATGCCTTCCTTACCCTCCAAACTGTATCATTTCATCATCTGCTCAAATCAGAAGTCTTACATCTTCCTTATTTGTTTTTTCTTATTTTTTCCATACACTGACAAGACATTTTGGAGTAAGGGAGAAGGAGTAGCAGGTTACTGGAGGCTTGTGAGTGAACCATGACGTGATCAGAGTTGCTCTGTGCTAAAAAACCATCTTGGCAGCAGAGAATGGAGGAAGCTGGTGACCAGTCTGGAGGTCATGTGAAGGATCTTAATGTCTTCTGCTTCTGTTAGGTCCATACCATTTCTGTCCCTTTATCGAACCCATCTTTGCATGGAATGTTCCCTTGGTATCTCTAATTTTCTTGAAGAGATCTCTAGTCTTTTCCATTCTATTATTTTCCTCTATTTCTTTGCAGTGATCACTGAGGAAGGCTTTCTTATCTCTCCTTGCTATTCTTTGGAACTCTGCATTCAAATGGGAATATCTTTCCTTTTCTCCTTTGCTTTTGGCTTTTCTTCTTTGCACAGCTATTTGTAAGGCCTCCTCAGACAACCATTTTGCCTTTTTGCATTTCTTTTTCTTGGGGATGGTATTGATCCCTGTCTCCTTTACAATGTCATGAATCTCCATATATAGTTCATCAGGCACTCTGTCTATCATATCTAGTCTCTTAAATCTATTTCTCACTTCCACTGTATAGTCATAAGGGATTTTATTTAGGTCATACCTGAATGGTCTAGTGGTTTTCCCCACTTTCTTCAATTTAAGTCTGAATTTGGCAATAAGGAGTTCATGATCTGAGCCAGTCAGCTCCTGGTCTTGTTTTTGCTGACTGTATAGAGCTTCCCTGTCTTTGGCTGCAAAGAATATAGTCAGTCTGATTTCAGTATTGACCATCTGGTGATGTCCATGTGTAGAGTCTTCTCTTGTGTTGTTGGAAGAGGGTGTTTGCTATGACCAGTGCATTCTCTTGGCAAAACTCTATTAGCCTTTGCCCTGCTTCGTTCTGTACTCCAAGGCCAAATTCACCTGTTACTCCTGGTGTTTCTTGACTTCCTACTTTTGCATTCCAATACCCTATAATGAAAAGGACATCTTTATTGGGTGTTAGTTCTAAAAGGTCTTGTAGGTCTTCATAGAACTGTTCAACTTCAGCTTCTTCAGCACTACTGGTCGGGGCATAGACTTGGATTACCGTGATACTGAATGGTTTACCGTGGAAACGAACACAGATCATTCTGTCATTTTTGAGATTGCATCCAAGTACTGCATTTCAGACTCTTTTGTTGACCATGATGGCTACTCCATTTCTTCTAAGGGATTCCTGCCCACAGTAGAAGACATTAAGAAGAGGTGGCAAGAATACAGAGAAGAACTGTACAGAAAAGATCTTCATGACCCAGATAATCACGATGGTGTGATCACTCATCTAGAGCCAGACATCCTGGAATGTGAAGTCAAGTGGGCCTTAGAAAGCATCACTACAAACAAAGTTAGTGGAGGTGATAGAATTCCAGTTGAGCTATTTCAAATCCTGAAAGATGATGCTGTGAAAGTGCTGCACTCAATATGCCAGCAAATTTGGAAAACTGAGCAGTGGACACAGAACTGGAAAAGGTCAGTTGTCATTCCAATCTCAAAGAAAGGCAATGCCAAAGAATGTTCAAACTACCGCACAATTACACTCATCTCACATGCTAGTAAAGTAATGCTCAAAATTCTGCAATCCAGGCTTCAACAGTACATGAACCGTGCACTTTCACATGTTCAAGCTGGTTTTAGAGAAGACAGAGGAACCAGAGATCACATTTTCAACATCTGCTGGATCATCAAAAAAGCAAGAGAGTTCCAGAAAAACATCTATTTCTGCTTTATTGACTATGCCAATGCCTTTGACTGTGTGGATCACAATAAACTGTGGAAAATTCTGAAAGAGATGGGAAAACCAGACCACCTGACCTGCCTCTTGAGAAACCTATATTCAGGTCAGGAAGAAACAGTTAGAACTAAACATGGAGCAAAAAGATTGGTTCCAAATAGGAAAAGGAGTGCATCAAGGCTGTATATTGTCACCCTGCTTATTTAACTTATACACGGAGTACATCATGAGAAACGCTGGGCTGGAAGAAGCCCAAGCTGGAATCAAGATTGCCAGGAGAAATATCAATAACCTCAGACATGCAGATGACACCACCCTTATGGCAGAAAGTGAAGAGGAACTGAAGAGCCTCTTGATGAAAGTGAAAGAGGAGAGTGAAAAAGTTGGCTTAAAGCTCAACATTCAGAAAACTAAGATCATGGCATCCGGTCCCATCACTTCATGGGAAATAGATGGGGAAACAGTGGAAACAGTGGCTGACTTTATTTTTGGGGGGCTCCAAAATCACTGCAGATGGTGACTGCAGCCATGAAATTAAAAGATGCTTACTCCTTGGAAGGAAAGTTATGACAAACCTAGATAGCATATTAAAAAGCAGAGATGTTACTTTGCCAACAAAGTTCTGTCTAGTGAAGGCTATGGTTTTTCCAGTGGTCATGTATGGATGTGAGAGTTGGACTGTGAAGAAAGCTGAGCACCGAAGATTGATTCTTTTGAACTGTGGTGTTGGAGAAGACTCTTGAGAGTCCCTTGGACTGCAAGGAGATCCAACCAGTCCATTGTAAAGGAGATCAGTCCTGGGTGTTCAATGGAAGGACTGATGTCAAAGCTGAAACTCCAATACTTTGGCCACCTCATGCAAAGAGTTGACTCATTGGAAAAGTCCCTGATGCTGGGGGGGATTGGGGGCAGGAGGAGAAGGGGACGACAGAGGATGAGATGGCTGGATGGCATCACTGACTCGATGGACATGAGTTTGAGTGAACTCTGGGAGTTGGTGATGGACAAGGAGGACTGGCGTGCTGCGATTCATGGGGTCGCAAAGAGTCGGACATGACTGAGCAACTGAACTGAACTGAACTGATGTGAAGGATCTAAACTTGAAGTAGGTACAAAACTACGGTGATGGTAGTGCTAAAACAGACACAAAATACAGTCAACCTCTGAACAATGCAATGGTTGCTGCAGTTTAAAATCCACATATAATTTATAGTTGACTCCCCATCTCCATATCCATGGTTTCAACCAATCTAGGATTGTGTAGTAGTATAGTGTCTGTTATTGAAATAAATCCATGTATAAGTGGGCCCACGCAGTTTAAGCTCATGTTGTCCAGGATCATCTGTATTATGGAAGTAGAATTACAGGATATAAGAAAGGATTATATCAGTCATGTCTGACTCTTTGTGACCCCATGGACTATAGCCTGCCAGGCTCCTCTGTCCATGGGATTCTCCCGGCAAGAATACTGGAGTAGGTTGCCATTTCCTTCTCCAGAGGATCTTCCTGACCCAGGGATGGAACCTGGGTCTCCTGTATTGCAGACAGTTTCTTTACCGTCTGAGCCACCATGGAAGCCCATGAAAGGATAGCTGTCTAATTTGGGTTGTAGGGGAAAAAATGAATCAAAACACCAAAGTGAACAGTCTAGGTGACTATAACTGTGATGGTGCCATTAACAAAATTACTAAATACAGGAAAACCTGTTCGTAGGATATCATTTTGAGTTCCCTCTGTGATATATTGAGTTGGCAGTTTGGTAGGATACTTAGATAGAGCTGACCAGTAAGCAGTTGGTTCTACGGCACATCAGTTTGAGAGCAGTGAGGATTGGAGTTGCAGCTAGGAGTCATCTGCATAGAAAGGACAGTTGGAAACCAAAAGAGAAAGCAAACGGAAAGGGAAAAATACCCAGACTGTCCCCTTTGCCTGGAATGCTCTTTCTCACACATCTGGTGCCACAGTTAGCTATTGTTGGGTAACATATGACCTCAAAATTAGTGGCTTAAATCAACAATGGTCACTTTATTGTTAACTCTTACAGTTCTGTGGATTGATTGGGTTTAGTTGGGCAGTCGTTGGTCAGGATGTCTCAAGTATCACTGACCCTTGAACAATAAAGATTTGAACTGCGCGGGTGCACTTTCATGACGATTTTTTTTTCAATGGTAACCTCTACATGATTCATGTTTGGTTGAACTGAAGATATGGAGAAACCTTGAATTTGGAGGAATAATTGTAGGTTATAGGCAGATTTTTGACTCTATTCCCCTAACCCTCCATGTTGTTCAAGGGTCAACTATAGCTGTCATCAGGCCATGGCTGGGAATGAACTAATCATTCCTAATAATGAAGGAGGCTCCTCTCCATGTGTCTAAAGCTCAAGCTGGGAAAAGTCCCATAGGTATGGATTGGAACAGTTGGGGATCCTCAGTCATTTCTCTCTCCTCTTCTTCCCCTCTCTGTCTTCTCTCCAGCATGGCGGCTTATTTGTTCAGGGTAGCCAGACTTCTTATATGGTGGCTCCAAAAGGGTTCATGTCTCAGGAGAGACAGAGCCAGGAGGAAGGCACATCATCTTTTATGACCTAATTTCAGAAGTCATGCAGCATTGCTTTTGCTAGTGTCTTTTTAAAATTTTTATTTATTTATTTTTAATTGGAGGATAATTGCTTTAAAATATTGTGTTGGTTTCTGCCATATGTCATCATGACTCAGTCATAAGTATATATATGTCCCCTCTTTCTTGAACCTCCCTTCCACTTTTGCTAGACTCTGTTTCTCAAAGCAATCATAAAGGCCCCCTCAGGTTTTCAGGGAATGGAATTCCACCTCTTGATGGAAAGGTTCTACAAGAGCAGAATATTTTTTCAGTCATTTCAGTCATTCAACCTGCCTTCTCTTTCAAAATCCAGCATAAGAAGCCTCCCTGGATCCTCATGGGTGGCGTAACCTACCCTCCAGAAGCCTTGCAGCATCTTATACCCCCACAACAACATTTGGCACCATAGGTAGTTTTAATCTAGTTTTATTTGTAGGCATATGTAAATTGTAAGACTCTATAAGCCCAGACCCATGTCCTGTCCTTTTTGGTGAAGCACAAAGTAGCAAGTAGATATGGCTTACTGACTTAAATTTCAAGACAAAAGGAGAAGACGGAGCACAGATCATTGGGGAAAAACCTGTATTTGAAACTCGAAGACAAGATCAATATCCCCTCAACAACCAAACAGTTCTGAAAACCAAACCTGTCTTCAAATATTGTCAACTGTCCCCTGGTGGGCAAAATTACCCCAGCTTCAGAACCACAGATACACACAATTAAGGATTAAAAAAAAAAATCTCTCTTAAGTAGTTTGGTGAACCTACTCATAGGCTAGTTGCATTTATTCATTTATCAAACAGAGATTTCTAAATTTATATAGATATAGATAGATATGCAAATATTATATTTTGGTGCTTGCTGAGTGCTAATTTAGAGAATATTTCACAGTATGAACAAATCTGAAATATCTGTAGACTTATCAAAATTAATATATATATGCAGTTTCCATATTTTAAATATTAATGTTGAGAAAAAGTAAACAATCACGGAAATATGTATCAAATTATATTGACAAAGTTCTATAGCAGGTTCTATATTTTTACATCATAATAGCAGAATGAGGCTTAAATCTGTAAGAATATAACCACAAAAGATAGGTCTTTCCAGTCATGGTTTGCAATGTTAGAGTTATACATTTGTTTAGGGGTTTCATTTTTATGTACATTTTACCAATGAAAAAGTCTGTGGGGAAAGTGTTTTCCAAAGCAAACTGGAATAGTCTTTGCAAAAATATTGTGGGCATTTTCCCTGTGTATAAAAACCATTGCTGAATAAAACTAAACATGTCTGTGATAATTAGCAACTTTGGAAAATCCTCCACAATTAATACTTTGTAAATAATAGTTCTGAATAGTTCCTTATTTTTATAACAGGGAACTTTGGAATAGTTAAACCTTGTAATAAATCATAACCATAAAATAGAACCAAAGCTCGAAAGGATTTTTTGTTCTGCCCAGAAACTTACTGTATTACAAGGCATAGCTTCACCCATGATCAAATCATCTTAGAACAATACAGAGTTATCATTTCAAGTCTATTAAACTGGGAGAGATTTAAAACAATATATTTGTAAAATTGCCTGCATGAGTGGATGCTAAGTTGCTTCAGTTGTGTCTGATTCTTTGGGATTCCATGAACTGTAGCCCACCAGGCTCCTCTGTCCATGGGATTCTCTGGGCAAGAATACTGGAGTGGGTTGCCATTCCCTTCTCCAGGAGATCTTCCCGACCCAGGAATCAAGCCTGGTTCTCTTACATCTCCTGCGTTAGCGTGCACCTTCTTTACCAGTAGCATCACTTGGGAAGCCCATAAAATGGCCTAGTAGCATCAGATGAACAGTACTTTCCTGACAGAAAGTTAAGTTGGCTAAGCCTTCTGGAGGGTAGAGGACTTTTAAGAGAGCCTTCCTTTGAACGCAATAATTTCACCCTAGAAATTTATTCTAAGGAAAAAATTCTGGTAGGGCAAAATTCATATTTGAGGATGTTCAACAAAATATATTCTATGATAGTAAAAGATTGGAAAGTACCTACAAGGTCAGAGGTTGGTTAAATAGATGATGGCCAATTGACCTGGTGAAACAATGTTTTTGCTGCTACTGCTAAGTCGCTTCAGTCGTGTCCGACTCTGTGCATCCCCATAGACGGCAGCCCACCAGGCTCCGCCGTCCCTGGGATTCTCCAGGCAAGAACACTGGAGTGGGTTGCCATTTCCTTCTCCAATGCATGAAAGTGAAAAGTGAAAGTGAAGTTGCTCAGTCGTGTCTGACTCTTAGCGACCCCATGGACTGCAGACCACCAGGCTCCTCTGCCCATAGGATTTTCCAGGCAAGAGTACTGGAGTGGGGTGTCATTGCCTTCTCAGTGAAACAATATGTAGCCATTAAAAAATTACTGTTGTTTTAATGTTTTTGAAAGTTATTCACAAGCAAAAGAGCCTGCATATAATATGATGTTCTCCATAAATAAAGCAGAATACAAACTGCATAAGTTATAGGCACTAGTATGATCTCAGTTGGGTTTTTAAAAATTATATGTGTATAGAGAAAAGGCTAAAAGCCAATTCCACAAAATGTTAACAGTAGTTATGTCTGAGTGACAGAATTACAGTTAGTTTAATTATTTTCTCTATTCCCTTCGGCCTTTTATATTTTTACAATAAACATGTAATACTTTTGTAATCACGGGAAGGAAATGTACTTTTAAAAAAAACAGCAGTTGTTTCTGTTACTAGCTGGGTAATTAGCAAAATGGAGAAGGGAGAAATGCTTTTCTGGACAAGAAATTAAATAATTTATGGTAAAGGTCTTGGTATAGAATAACTCACACTTTTAAAAAACTAACATGCAAGAAAGCAGCCTGGACACACACAGCAGTGCTATCTCTGAGGTGTGAAATTTCACACATGCCAAAGCCTGTGCAGCCGCACTGAATATTTCCTTTAATGGCACATGGGAACTTGGAGTCCTCCGGCTGTAACTCAGACAAACTCTAATGGGTGGTCAGAGTGCTGAGCTGTGCCTTTCTGGTTCTGCCTCAGACTTCCTGGGTAACAAGGAACCAGTCCATTAATCTCTGGAGCTCCTCAAGTCCCTCTTGGATATAGAAATCCAGTAAAATCAATAGAGCTCTTAAAGGCATATGTGGAAAAAACAAGCCACAAATAAGGTGGCTTTAGATGGGGGACACTACACATCTGTCTCTTATTGAGCTGCCAAAGGCCCTGGTTGCGGGGGGCGGGGGGGGATGTGGTGTGGTGTTTTCCCACTGCCCCTTGTCATAGTCTTCATTGTAACATGGCTCAGTACCCGGGGAATGGCTGCAGTTTTGGCACAGGTAGATGGAATTGCCGGGAACCACCATACCTCCTCTGATCGCAGGAGCCTCTATTGCAGAAGCTAGTTATCATAATCCCATAAAGTTGTCTGCCCTGGGCAATGCATCATGCGGTGGTGACAAGCTCATAAAACCTGACTTCCCTGTGGACACCGAGTGCTAGCCCTAAGGGCATATACGGTCAGCATTCAGGTCATTCCCAACTTGCAAATGAGCCAGGATCCTAAACCTTGTTTGCAAAGTGAGTGTTCCTCACTCCTGAGGAACCTGGAGTACCAGGGAAACCATGTTATAAATATAGCATAGTACATGGCACATAGCAGATACTGAATAAATATTTGATGACCAGGGACAGCTAAGTGAAGGTCAAGGTCCAGTTGTAGCTCTTAGAAGCAGAACATAGCCAAAAACTGCGAATGTTTTCAATACAGGAAACAGTTTCGCTTAATGCCAGCAATTAAAGTAACCAAAGACCATCCCAACCATTAAATAATTGAATAATTAGTCTTAAATATATTTATCTTCTTGTGTTTAGGAGAAAGCAGTCTCAACTAGAGGGAGGTGAAAATGTAGGGTCCAACAGAGACTAAGGAGGAATCAAGGCAGTTTCAAGTAGTTGAGAGGTGAGAAGCATGCTCAGGTACTCAGTTGTGTCTGACTTTTTGCAACCCCTTGTATGCAGACTCCTCATTCAAGGGATTATCCCTGCAGGAATACTGAAGGGGGTTGCCAGTTCCTCCTCCAGAGAGATGAAAAACACTGCGTTTTTATTCTTTTACTTTCTGTATTCTTTCTATAAGTGAAACAGCAATTCTCTTTTGATTGACAGCCAAGATCAGGATCATTTTACAAGAATTACAAGAGAAAAGAGGCGGAAGTAGAGAAAGGGAGGCAGCGTCGATCCACTCTCCAACATTACAGAGTCAGAGGGACTTCCTGACACACACCTGGGAGAACAGCCAGGACCAGCACAGGAATCTAAGACTTAGGATCTGGTTCAGCCACTCACCAGCTCTGTGCCTGGGATTAGTGACATCCCTCTCTGAGCTCCAATTGCTGAAGCATGTTAGTTATAGCTGTGTCTGACTCTTTATGACCCCATGGACTGTAGCCCACCAGGCTCCTCTGTCCATGGAATTCTCCAGACAAGAACACTGGAGTGGATAGCCATTCCCTTCTCTTCCCAACCCAGGGACTGAACCCGGGTCCCCTGCATTACAGGAAAGTTCTTTATCTGAGCCACTCACACAAAACACTATGAAGTTACTGAAGCGTAAGTGTGCCTACTTCATAGGGCTATTGAGAGGATTATACGAGGTCCAGCATGGAAGCACTCTTCTACTGCCATATAACAAATGCTAAATAATGTATGTTTTTATTATTATCATTATTGGGTATTCCTGACCTTTCCTCTGAACTTTAAGTTTCATGAGAGAGAGACCATTTGCCCATCTTACAGCCATGAAATTTAAAGATGCTTACTCCTTGGAAGGAAACCTATGACAAACCTAGACAGCATATTAAAAAGCAGAGACAATGCTTTGCTGACAAACATCTGTACAGTCAAAGCTATGGTTTTTCCAGTAGTCATGTACAGATGTGAGAGTAGGACCATAAAGACAGCTGAGCCCTGAAGAATTGATGCTTTGAAACTGTGGTGCTGGAGAAGATTCTTGAGAGTCCCTTGGACTGCAAGGAGATCAAATCAGCCAATCCGAAAGGAAATCAATCCTGAATATTCATTAGAAGAACTGGTGCTGAAGTTCCAGTATTTTGGCCACCTGTTGCCAAAAGCCTACTCATTGGAAAAGACACTGATTCTGGAAAAGATTGAAGGAAAAAGGAGAAGGGGTTAGCAGAGGATGGGATGGTTAGATAGCAATATGGACTCAAGGGACACGAATTTGAGCAAACTCTGAGAGATGGTGAAGGACAGGGAAGCCTGGTGTGCTGCAGTCCACGGGATCACAAAGAGTCAGACACAACTTAGCAACTGAACAACGACACCCAGCACGTAGCAAACCTGGCATATGGCAAGGTTTTGTTTTGTTTTTTCTATTTTTTGGCTGCACCACTTGGCATGCAGGATCTCAGTTCCCGGACCAGCTATCAAACCCATGCCTCTTGTATGGAAGGGTGGTGCCTCAACCACTGGACTCTCAGTCCCAGCAAGGGTTTAACAAATATTTGCAGGGGAAAATTTGTTCTCACAGTTTTGTATAGTCAGTGGCAAAGTGTTTTGATTTTGCTTATCTTTTTTCTCAAGTATTTTGTAATATATTACAAAAGTCATAACACTTCATTCTTAATTATTATATATATAATGTACTTCTCTGAAAAGGGTATTTTCCTCCATAACCATATCATTATCATACCCAACAAAAATTAACAATGACTCCTAAAAATCATAGAATACCTAGTCTGTATTCATATTTCTTCTTTATTCATAAAAAGCCCCTTTGCAACTGATCTGCTCACTCTAAGACCAAACAGAGGATCAAAATTGCACACCCCATTCCTTTTTTCTATGCCACTTACTTATTGAAGATGTTAGAATATCTGATCTTTTGGATTTGCTTCATTGAAGATGACACCTAATGTGTTCCTGTCTTCCCTGTTTTTCTCCTGAGAAGGAAGTTAAATCTAAAGTCCAGATGTGATTCGGGTTACATATTTTTATCCAGAAAACCCCATAGAAGATGCTACTTACTTAGCACTGCATCCCACCAGGGGGCATATACAGTTGACCCTTGAACAACATGTGTTTGAATTGTGTGGATCCATTTATATGCAAGCTTTTTTTTTTTCAGCAAACATATTGGAAAATTTTTTTTTGAGATCTGTGACAGCTTGAAAAAACTCTCAGATGTACTATATGGCCTAGAGATATTATAAAATAAAGAAAAAGATAGGTCACGAGTGCATGAAGTGTATATAAATATACATATAATGTACAAAATGTGTGTTAATTGACTGTTTATGCTATTGGTACAATTTCTGGTTAACAATAGACTATTAGTATAAAAGGCTGTAAGTTTGGGGGGAATCAAAAGCTATATGTGGGTTTCCCACTCTACTGGGGGTTGGCGCACCTCAGGGTCAACTGTAATGTCTGGTTGACCTACTGTTAGTGATGCCAAGATCAGTCGCTGGGTTAAGGTGGTGATAACTTGATCCCTTCATTGAAAAGTAAGGGATTTCCACCCTTGGAACTAGCAAGTAAACATAAGGGTGATAACTGGTAACTTGTAGATATGTAATTCACTATCAAATTTTCTCTGGATGGTTTGCGCACTCACTGATGATCCCTGTCTGAATTCATCATCCAATAGGGTTGCAAAATGGGAACTTTCCAATCCTATCATTCCTTCTTTAATTATTAGCTTGCATTTTCTATAAAATAGAGTTTTCCTTCTCAACTGCCGCTATTTGGATATTCTGAAATACAGCTCCTAATGGAAGTTCAGTTCGGTTCAGTCACTTGGTTGTGCCCATCTCTTTGCAACCACATGGACTGCAGCACACCAGGTTTCTCTGTCCATCACCAACTCCTGGAGCTTCCTAATGGAAGGATATAAATCCTGTAGATATGGAAGTATATATATCCTGTTCTTCCATTAGGAAGCTCCAGGAGTTGGTGATGGACAGGGAACCTGGTGTGTGTGTGTGTATGTGTGTGTGTGTGTGTATATTATATTATGTATATATATGTATATTATATATATAATGTGTGTGTGTGTGTATATATATATATATATATATATATATATATATATATATATAAAATGCAATTCTTTCCTTTAATAGCCAATTTCCCAAAAAAGAGTTATTGGTAAATACTAAATTTTAAAATACTGAGAATTAAGGCAAAGCACATCAGGGCCTATTCTCTGGCCCCAGTCATTGTCTTATTTTGAGCCTGGGAAGGGACTGGGGGGCTGGGGAACGTGGTGGTTACCCAGACTCTTCTTGCGTGGAAATCTCATTTCTGACCTAGAGTCCTCAGGGTTTTTATCCAGTTGGTTGATTCTATATTTAAGATTGTTGTTTTTTTCATCACTAAGTAGTGTTTGGCTCTTTTTCGACCTGATTCTTTTTCACCCACATGGACTGTAGCCTGCCAGGCTCCTCTGTCCGTGGGATTTCTCAGGCAAGAATACTGGTGTGTGTTGCCATTTCCTTTTCCAGGGGATCTTCCCCACCCAGGGATTGAACTCAAGTCTCCTGCATTGGTAGGCAGATTCTTTACCAGGGAGCCACCACAGAAGCCCCGTATCTAAGATAACGTGTGGCTGTTGTGTTCCAACTGGTCTTAGTTATATAATTTGTGAATCTGGTACTAATATCCCATCTATAATTGGAAGTATCTAGTAATGTTATTTTTCTAACACTTCCCTCAGAAGTGTATTCCATAAGCTGATAGAATTTGGAGGTGTCCCTGATTTTACTGAAAACTTTATTTTATGCATTCCAATGAGAACTCTTAAATCTGAAATGTCAAATCAGAGTAAAGTAATTCTTGTTCCCTGCCTGCACATGTGGCTGCACCTATTACTAGAATAAAACCTTGACTTGCCACCCAGCCAAGCAACACAAGCCACACTGAGCTCTTAAACATGGGCTCATAGATCTAGCTCTGCTCAGCGCTTCCCCATCCAGACCCTCTCGTTGCCCTCAGATTCCATGGCTCCAGATTCGCTCTCCTAGAACCGAGCTCAGCGCTGCCGTATTGGGGTAGCAAGGTGCCCCCTTCCTGAAATCAAATGCAGAACGTCCTACCCTCCCTCTGACCCCTTTGCCGCCACGCTGCAACATAAGCTCCCATCTAATCGCTGCTCTGCCTCTCTCAGCAGAACTTGACCTCTTTCTGGGCTCCTCTCTTAAAGCAACTGTCTGTGTTTTTCATTATGTTTGCCAAGATGTATTAGCTTGAACTTTTCCCGGATGAGGTTCATTTTGCTACTTTTTCTTCAAACCTCTGAGGCAGCAGATTCAAGAGTGCAGACTTCCGTGGGGAACTTGATCGTCTCAGAGCCTTCAGCCAAGACAGCTAAGTCCATCAGACTTTCCCACTGGTGCTGTGTGAGAACTGGCCCTTTAAGAAGTGGACACATTTGGGTTCCAACTCCAAACCTCAGTTGGAAGTTCAAGCCGCAATTGGAACATACATGTCCTGCCCAGAAAGCTGCCCTAGCCTTGAGTTGAGGTTCTCCTACAAATCCATCCCACGCAAACACAAACATCTCCTTTTAAACATTTAAGTCTCAGAGCCTCCACCCTGAAAAGGAAGTGGAAAGCCAAGTTCTGGGCTCCCTCGGCTTCCCTAGTCTGACCAGTCAGCTGACCAGAAGCAGCAGCAGGGGACAGTGTGGGTTTGCCCAACACAATGCCAGTGAGAATTCCTTCATGATCACCGGGAAGATGTCATCTTTGTGTCTCAGCTAATCCTTCCCTTAAAAATAAAAGTGCTCCTGAGACTGAGAGAGAAGAGAGAGGAAGTGCAGTGATAAGAATACTAATCAGAATGGAGTTTTCCAGCATTTGCTTTGCTAGCACATTAAAAAAAAAAAAAAAAATGCCATCCATATAAAAAGCACTGGAAACCTTTTTCCTGTAGCCTGGGGGCTTTTGCCAGGGGATAGATTTTTCTCCTTCATCTCAGCTTCTTCCAGGCCCTTTTCTTATGTGTTCTCCTTTTTTCTTACTTCCTTTCTTCTTTCGTCTTTTAACAGAGTCCTCTCTGTCTGGGAAGCAATCCGGGGGGGTGTTGGAGGAGCCTGCACTGTGCCGACCCTGGAAGCAGACGTGGCTGGTTCCCTGTTGTTGGGGTATGAAGCCATTTAGGGTTGCAATAGGAAGACCCCATTTCTCAGCTAGTGGGGTCCTAGTAAGGTCCTACCCAGACATCCCTGCTGCTTTTCCTAGCACCTTCTTTGCTGTTTCTTTCCTATTTCCTTCTTCTCCTGGGCTTCCCTCTAGTGCAAACTTTTCCTTAGGTGGCAAGATGACTGAAGGAATCAGCAGGCTAGAGGCTGCCTCCTCACACTCCCTTCCTACACATGATTCTGACAAGACTGATCTGTGCAGCTCAGCAAAGCCCAAGGATGGCCTTCTCCCTGACCCCACAGTCTGGATGCATGACCCCAATATCTTTGTAAATAATATAGTAAAATCTCAAGAGGCTTGCTACTGTAGAGAGAGGAATAAATAAATCAATATGTAAATAAACACACAAGTCGGGGAGGGGGGTGGTGATGATGTACTAGGACTTTGCAAAACTGTGATAAAGCATTTTAGAAGATGGATGTTGCTGCATTGCTGTTGAGCTGATTGAAGGGCTGGGATTCCAGCCGTGGGCTATGGGAGAGAAAGTAAGCTGTGACTAAAATTCCCTCATGGGTTGATTTGGTTTAAATATATTTCACGAGCTGCTCTAATTGCTGGTTCAGTCTCAGGCTTTGATTTTCCTCCTCTCAATTCCCTGCATTCCAAGTACTTTTTATGAAGGGGCCCTGGCTGCCCTCAGTTCTATCCAGAATTTTTCTGGATTCACAATCCACTGTTCTGAAGGCACAGTGCCTGAAATTCTGCTCTCTGCCAAAGGGAGAACCAGGCAGTCCTTACCTGGGGGAGGCATGCTGGTAATTTCTAGAGGAAAAGGTAGTTAACTCTCAACTTCAAGTGGAAGTAAAGACGACAGGCTCTTACCGTTCACAACAGACTCAGAATCACTTTGCTACTGGGGTGGAGAAGCCTGGTGGGCTGCAGTCCATGGGGTCACAAAGAGTCAGACACAACTGAACATGGACACACAAGCCAGTAGAAGGTGAGAGAAGAGCTTCCAATCACGCGGGTCCCCTTACACCACCCAGCCAGCACAGAAGGCCACAGAGGTTGACTGGAGTCTCACACCATGAGCTTCTTGCCAATTCAGAATCCCTGGCCGCATCTCTGCTGCCTTTCTCTTCTGCTTGACCCCCTGCATCACTTTTTTTTTTAAATTATTTATTTGGTTGAATTGAGTCTTAGTTGTGGGATATTAGTTTCATGCCTGACCAGGGATGGATCTTAGTTTCCCAACCAGGGATTGAACATGTGCCCATTGTTGCAGGGCAGTTTTTTAACCACTGAGCCACCAGGGAAGCCCCTCTGCACCACTATCTAATTCTTCTTTCCTTCCTTCTCCCCCTCCTCCCTCCTTCCTCCTCTTCTTCTCCCTCTCTTTCTAGAAAATGTCAAGCTTATACATTAGTTCAGTTCAGTCGCTCAGTCGTGTCCGACTCTTTGCAGCCCCATGAACCACAGCACACCAGGCCTCCCTGTCCATCACCAACTCCTGGAGTCCACTTAAACCCATGTCCATCGAGTTGATGAAGCCATCCAACCATCTCATCCTCTGTCATCCCCTTCTCCTCCTGCCCTCAGTCCCTCCCAGCATCAGGGTCCTTTCCAGTGAGTCTGCTCTTTGCATCAGGTGGCCAAAGTATTGGAGTTTCAACTTCAGCATCAGTCCTTCCAATGAACACCCAGGCCTGATCTCCTGTAGGATGGACTGGTTGGATCTCCTTGCAGTCCAAGGGACTCTCAAGAGTCTTCTCCAACACCACAGTTCTTAGAGAGAAAAGTGAAATGATCCCCCAAATGCCATAAATCCACCCAGCTCCAACAAATATCAACTCATGGCCAGTCTTGTTTCAGTTGTATGCCCACTTACTATTACCACCCACTCATTTTACTGGGATGATTTTTGAAGCAAATTTCAGATATCATTTAATCTGTAAATAGTTTAGCATATGTCTCCAATGAGAAAGGCCTTTTTGGATATAATCTCATTGTTACACAAAACAATAAAATTTCTAATGTCTGCAAATATCCAGTGTCAAAGTTTCTACAATGTCTTATTTTTATATTTGTTCAAGTCAGGATCCAAATAAGATCTCTATAATGTAATTAGTTTATGTGGCTTAAAAGTCCATTTTTCATGTAGCTTCTCTTTTTCACTCTTAAATTTATTGAAGACCACCTACAATTCAACCATCTGAATTGTAGGCGTTCCCACAACCTGGATTTTGCTGATTGCATCCCTGTGGTATTGTTGACCATGTTCCCCTGCCCATATTTTCTTTAAATTGGTGAAGAGTTTCACTGAGTTCAGAGTTGATTTAAAAACAAACAAACAAGAATACTTTATAAATCATGTTGTGTTCTTCCATATCAGGGAGCACATAATTCTGTTTGTAATTTTTGTGAATGATATTAACAGCCATTAAGTGTCATTGTCTGATCTACTTTTCATCAATTTCATCAAGGGCTGCAAAATGGTGACATTCTAATTCTATTATTCTGTTTTCATTTATTTGCTAAAATACTTCTACAAAGAGAAATTCTTTCCATCAACCATCTGGTTAGCCTCAGTTCACACATTGCTTGGAAACTTCAGTCTACACAGCCACAATGTGAAGGTGCTTTGTGGCCAGTATCCTCCAGACTTTGGGGAAGACTCAACAGGAAGAAAACTATGTTTTTTTCCCTGGGTCATCTATGTCCAGAGAAGGCAATGGCACCCCACTCCAGTACTCTTGCCTGGAAAATTCCACAGATGGAGGAGTCTGGTAGGTAGGCTGCAGTCCATGGGGTCACTAAGAGTCAGACACAACTGAGCAACTTCACTTTCACTTTTCACTTTCTTGCATTGGAGAAGGAAATGGCAACCCACTCCAGTGTTCTTGCCTGGAGAATCCCAGGGACGGGGGAGCCTGGTGGGCTGCCAACTATGGGGCTGCACAGAGTCGAACACGACTGAGGCAACTTAGCAGCAGCAGCAGCATCTATGTCCATTTTTTCAAAGATATTTCACAATCCATTTACCAGGTAAGAGATTGGCCCTGCTTCAATATCTGTAAGTTCTGCATTTACCAATTGGAAAATATGGATTAGTACCAATAATTCAGAAAAAAAAAAATCTCCTCCACTCAGGTTTTTCCAGCCTAAAGCTCATCCTTTCCACCGTTTAGAGCTGGAGTTCACACAAGGTATCATGTGGCCCATTGTAAATGATAGAACCACACACTCACCCTTCCAGGGCTGTCCTATTTGCTGTATGGTAAGGAAGATATATCCTCAGATTTGAACATACTCAGTATTAGCTCTTAGGGGGAAGCAAGCATAAACTCCTCCATGTAGAGAGGCCTCCACCATCTGAGGACAAGGGTGAGGCCAAGGTCCAGACGTTTACCAGTGCTGCCCATAAGCCTTGCCCCCTGACCGTACTGGCTCCAATCTAGGAGTCCCTGCTACTCTGTGCTCTGTGAAGACAGTATTTCCACCCAGGTTTCTTTGTAACTGTGGAGACTTATAGGCTGCAAGTAGGTCATTTTGCATCAGATCATACCAACAGAGTTTTGCCTGCACACACCTGTTGGGGGAACCGTGAGGTGGGTCTTCCTGCACAAGCAGTCAGCAGCGCACTCAAGGGCTCTTAGATCTCCAAGAGAGCCACTCAAGCAGATATCATTCAGGACCCAGGGCCCTCTGTCAGGGCCAGGCCAGTTGGCTGCACCACTTGGACCATAGCGACTGGGTTGAAATTCTACTAGGCACTGGGTACTTGTAATCCAGCCCTGGCTGGGACCAAGGTTGCCTCATCAGGGGTTTGAGGAGAGGTGGGGGCAGGAGTACAGAGGGCTTTCTATTCTTAGCCCTAAGCAGTCAGCTGCAGAGAAAATTCAGTGAGGATGTAGAGCTGAATACCGCCCACCCTGGCTACCATAGTGAATCTTGGTGCTTGCGGACTCAGTTGGGTGGGCCCTGTGTCCATCTAGAAGAGACTGGAAAGAGAAATCAACCTCCTCTGCTTGAGTTTTTCCCCTACCACCTCAAGTTCCTCTCTGAGCCAAAGAATGTTTAGACTTCTCACCAAAATGCAAGGAGATTTTTAGATAAAATCCATCCATTCCAGGGGCTTCCCTAGTAGCTCAGTGGAAAAGAATCTGCCCACCAATGCAGGAGACGTAGTTTCAATTCCTAATCTGGGAAGATCCCACATGCTACAGGGCAACTAAGCCCTCGCACCCTAGAGCCAGTGCTCCACAAGATGAGAAGCCAATGCAATGAGAAGCCCCACTTGGCACAACTCGAGAATGCCTTCGCAACAATGAAGACCTTGCACAGCAAAATAAATAAATAAATAAAATTAAAATTAAATAATTTTTAAAAATCCATTCATTCCAAATTTGGGAGCCGGACTCTGGTTTAAAAGGACCCATAAACCACCCAGTGCAAGCTGGTCCCAGTCCAGGCGGATGCATCTTCTGGTATCCACAATTGTGGTGGAGTAGTAGGGAGTGGGAGAGAAGACTCTCACATATAAAATGCTTTGTGTATTACCTGTGGAGTTTGAGGTGAGTGATAGGGACACAGGATATGAAGGGGAGGGATACAGGAGAGGTTAATACTGTCACTCACCCTGTGTTCATGTTTTTATTTCCTGCTAACAATGAGATGCAGCTGGAATGAATTCCCTCAGCCCTGCCAACTTCACTCCAATGTCTTGGTATCAACAGACCATGTACATATCCTCATAGCCCACCTGGATAAGAACCAGGCAAATTTGCAACCTCTGAGCTGTACTGGGAAAAACCTTGCCAAGTATGAGGATGGGTTTTCAAAGTCTCATGTCCAGGTATGTAGGAACTCAGAGGCATATCAGATTTTTGCCACATCTTGGGGCATTTTTTGCAGAGGGGAAGCTCTGGATAAACCAGGCCGGTCAGGAGTGGACATGGTAATGATATGAGGCTGCTATTTGCTACTACTTAACACCACGTTTGTTTTTTTTTTCCATTTATTTTTATTAGTTGGAGGCTAATTACTTTACAACATTGCAGTGGTTTTTGTCATACATTGAAATGAATTAGCCATGGATTTACATGTATTCCCCATCCTGGTCCCCCCTCCCCCCTCCCTCTCCACCCGATCCCTCTGGGTCTTCCCAGTGCACCAGGCCCAAGCACTTGTCTCATGCATCCAGCCTGGGCTGGTGATCTGTTTCACCCTAGATAATATACATGTTTCGATGCTGTTCTCTTGAAACATCCCACCCTCACCTTCTCCCACAGAGTCCATAAGTCTGTTCTATACATCTGAGTCTCTTTTTCTGTTTTGCATATAGGGTTATCATTACCATCTTTCTAAATTCCATATATATGTGTTAGTATACTGTAATGGTCTTTATCTTTCTGGCTTACTTTGCTCTGTATAATGGGCTCCAGTTTCATCCATCTCATTAGAACTGATTCAAATGAATTCTTTTTAATGGCTGAGTAATATTCCATGGTGTATATGTACCACAGCTTCCTCATCCATTCGTCTGCTGATGGGCATCTAGGTTGCTTCCATGTCCTGGCTATGATAAACAGTGCTGCGATGAACATTGGGGTGCATGTGTCTCTTTCAGATCTGGTTTCCTCGGTGTGTATGCCCAGAAGTGGGATTGCTGGGTCATATGGCAGTTCTATTTCCAGCTTTTTAAGAAATCTCCACACTGTTTTCCATAGTGGCTGTACTAATTTGCATTCCCACCAACAGTGTAAGAGGGTTCCCTTTTCTCCACACCCTCTCCAGCATTTATTGCTTGTAGACTTTTGGATAGCAGCCATCCTGACTGGAGTGTAATGGTACCTCATTGTGGTTTTGATTTGCATTTCTCTGATAATGAGTGATGTTGAGCATCTTTTCATGTGTTTGTTAGCCATCTGTATGTCTTCCTTGGAGAAATGTCTGTTGAGTTCTTTGGCCCATTTTTTGATTGGGTCATTTATTTTTCTGGAGTTGAGCTGGAGGAGTTGCTTGTATATTTTTGAGATTAATCCTTTGTTGCTTCGTTTGCTATTATTTTCTCCCAATCTGAGGGCTGTCTTTTCACCTTGCTTATAGTTTCCTTTGTTGTGCAAAAGCTTTTAAGTTTCATTAGGTCCCATTTGTTTATTTTTGCTTTTGTTTCTAAAATTCTGGGATGTGGGTCATAGAGGATCCTGCTGTGATTTATGTCAGAGAGTGTTTTTCCTATGTTCTCCTCTAGGAGTTTTATAGTTTCTGGTCTTACATTTAGATCTTTAATCCGTTTTGAGTTTATTTTTGTGTATGGTGTTAGAAAGTTTCATTCTTTTACAGGTGGTTGACCAGTTTTCCCAGCACCACTTGTTAAAGAGGTTGTCTTTTTTCCATTGTATATCCTTGCCTCCTTTGTCGAAGATAAGGTGACCATAGGTTCGTGGATTTATCTCTGGGCTTTCTATTCTGTTCCATTGATCTACATTTCTGTCTTTGTGCCAGTACCATACTGTCTTGATGACTGTGGCTTTGTAGTATAGTCTGAAGTCAGGCAGATTGATTCCTCCAGTTCCATTCTTCTTTCTCAAGGTTACTTTGGCTATTCGAGGTTTTTTGTATTTCCATACAAATTGTGAAATTATTTGTTCTAGTTCTGTGAAAAATACCATTGGTAGTTTGATGGGGATTGCATTGAATCTATAGATTGCTTTGGGTAGTATAGCCATTTTGACAATATTGATTCTTCCAATCCATGAACACGGTATATTTCTCCATCTGTTTGTGTCCTCTTTGATTTCTTTCATCAGTGTTTTATAGTTTTCTATGTATAGGTCCTTTGTTTCTTTAGGTAGATATACTCCTAAGTACTTTATTCTTTTTGTTGCAATGGTGAATGGTATTGTTTCCTTAATTTCTCTTTCTGTTTTCTCATTGTTAGTGTATAGGAATGCAAGAGATTTCTGTGTGTTAATTTTATATCCTGCAACTTTACTATATTCTTTGATGAGCTCTAGTAATTTTCTGGTAGAGTCTTTAGGGTTTTCTATGTAGAGGATCATGTCATCTGCAAACAGAGAGAGTTTCACTTCTTCTTTTCCTATCTGGATTCCTTTTACTTCTTTTTCTGCCCTGATTGCTGTGGCCAACACTTCCGAAACTATGTTGAATAGTAGTGGTGAGAGTGGGCACCCTTGTCTTGTTCCTGATTTCAGGGGAAATGCTTTCAATTTTTCACCATTGAGGGTGATGCTTGCTGTGGGTTTGTCATATATAGCTTTTATTATGTTGAGGTATGTTCCTTCTATTCCTGCTTTCTGGAGAGTTTTAATCATAAATGGATGTTGAATTTTGTCAAAGGGTTTTTCTGCATCTACTGAGATAATCATATGGTTTTTATCTTTCAATTTGTTAATGTGGTTAACACCACCTTTTAGATAACCTCAGATCATTCCTAGGATTCACAAAGATGGCCTTGTGGGGAGCAAAGCCTCATTCATAGTCTCATTCATAACAGGAACCTACAGAAAACACTAAGTGTAGTAGTCATGAGTGCTATTCAGCAAATACTGCTGGTTCTCTGCTTTCTGGACACATGGCATGGTTGCTCTTCCTGATATTATTATGTTTCAGTGTGACCATCTGACTAGCTTTGACCAATGAATTGTGAGCTGAAGTGATGTGTCACTTATAAGCCCAGGTATTTAATTGTTGGGCAAGATACTCCTTTCCCACTATGATCTCTTTCTGTGTCCCTCTATCTTGACAATTGGTGATGTTTGCAAAGGTTGTTCAGAGCAGGCAATGGCAACCCACTCCAGTACTCTTGCCTGGAAAATCCCATGGATGGAGGAGCCTGGTAGGCTGCAGTCCATGGGGTTGCTACGAGTCGGACACGACTGAGCGACTTCACTTTCACTTTTCACTTTCATGCATTGGAGAAGGAAATGGCAACTCACTCCAGTGTTCTTGCCTGGAGAATCCCAGGGACGGCAGAGCCTGGTGGGCTGCCGTCTATGGGGTCGCACAGAGTTGGTCACGACTGAAGCGACTTAGTAGCAGCAGCAAAGGTTGTTGCTCTGTCCACTTGGGTGTCAGAGGAAGGAGCACAGAGCAGAGACCTGCTGATCCACGATGTATGTGTAGCATTACTTAGTAAACCTCGGTTGTCATAGGCTGTCAAGATTTGGAGATTATTTGTTATCATAACATAACCTAGGCTATTCTGACTGATACTCAGATAAGACATGCTTAGAGGCAAACTAGCTGTCTAGGGTGGCCTTGAGATAGCCTTACAGCTTTCTTGAAGTTCTAGGGTCTGATGTAAGCTCCTACATGATCTCTTGGCTGGGGATGATTATCCATTTAATGACATAGCCATAGACTTCCTGGCCTGCCTTCTTCCAAATACCCAGAAAAGTGCCCTGAACTTCTGAGTGTAGGGCATCATGAAAAATACAAGGTCTCTCTGTAGGGCATGAGACAAATGATAAACCCAGGAAGCCCAAGGTATAGTATGCAGAATAATGTCCCCCCAAAGATGCTCATATCCTAACCCCTAGGACCTGTGAATGTGTTACCTTACATGGCAAAAGGGACCCTATAGATACAAGGAAATTAAGGATCTCAAATGGGGAGAATATCCTGGATTATCTGAATGGACCCAATGTAAACACAAGTGTCCTTTAAAGTAAAGGAGGCAGGCAAGAATGTTAGAATCAGAGAGAGATTTGAAGATGCTATGCTACTAGTTTTGAAGATGGAGAAAGGGGAGGATGTGCCAAGGAAGGCAGGTGGCTTCTAGATGCTGGAAAAAGCAAGGAAACAGATTCTCCCCGGAGCCTTCAGAAGGAATACAATCCTGCCAACACTTTGATTTCAGCCCAGTGAGACCCATTTTAGACATCTGACCTTCAGAATTGTAAAAGAATATATTTGGGTAGTTTCAGGCAACTGAGTTTGTAGTTGTTTGTTACAGCAGCAGTAAGACAGTAATACATAAGGGTAATGCACTGCTGCTCCTAAGCCTTCTCTGGAGCTCATCACCCAAACTTGCCACAGCCGCAGCACAACCTATACTAGATGCAGAACCTAGAACCCCCGGCAACTATATAATAACTAAGTGCCTGTCAGTAGACCTTAATTCCTATAGTGATTATGGTAGACATTCTTTAAGATCCTCCAAGTTTGAATCTTCTGCCCATTGCCCATCACTGGAAGCAATGCACTGCATCTTCCTTATTCACTGTGGTATGTCAAGCCCATGGAGTAGACACCACTATATATTAGGTAAATGGAAGAATAAATAAGTGAACAAATGTCATGAAGAGTCATCTGATTATATGTGCAGTTCTTGATTATTTATTGAAAATCCCCAGCAAGAAACACATCAAGCTGAGTTACTCACAGTAAAAAATTCAAACAAAACAGCAAACGAATACAAAAAAGAATGTAATGCTTTGCCCACTTGCAGTTTTGTCAGGTGCAAACACAATCTGTATGATTCTCCTTAGTTGGCTGATTCTTTTCATTCCTTCTGCCGTGCATGTTTTATCTGTGTGTGTGCTGGCAGAGGGGTTTTCTGACAGTGCAACAGATCCATCCTCCCCTGGACACCTGCTTCCTCCAGCTGATTAAAATTTCACTCATTTTTTTTTACAGAAGTAGCATGGTTTTGTAAGCAAGGATATTCAGTGGGACTAAAAAGAAGCAAATCATTGCATATTTTAGTGATCTGAATACAATTTCATCTGTTCTTATTTATTCTGACCCTGGTATTGAATAACAATTATGAAAGAATTAGAGTTTGTGCCACCACCAAACAACATTTTGCAGAGAACTAGACAGGTACAATCCAATCCTAACAAAACAAGCATATCTCACTTAACATCAATAATATATTCCTGAAAAAAAAAAACAGAAATTCTGCCCCCAAACACTGACCACTATTTTAAAGGGGGATAATCCATTCTGTCCTGGTGACTCAGACAGTAAAAAATCTGCCTGCAATGTGGGAGACTTGGATTCAATCCCTGGGTTGGGAAGATCCCCCGAAGAAGAAAATGGCAACCAACCCCAGTATTCTTGCCTGGAGAATCCCAGGGACAGAGGAGCCTGGTGGGCTATAGTCCATGAGGTCAAAAAGAGTCAGACATGACTACTAGATTAACACTTTCACTTCCACAATCCATTCTGCAACAACCCAAAACTCAAAGATACTTTCCTAAAATATAATTGAAACACAGCAAAATGCCTATGTATGTACCATGATCTTTGTTAAACGTTTCAGATGCCATCCTTTGATCATCAAAATTACAAAGTCCAAATCAAAATGGATCTAACACTGAAATGAAAAATTTAAGCCTATAAAACTGCTAAAGGAAAATATTTATGACTTGGAATGAAGTAAAGATTTCTCAAATGTGACACAGAAAGTAGCACAGTCTATAAAAGAGAAAAGACTGCTGAATTGGGCGTCATCAAAGTTGAGAACTGCTCTTTCAAACACACTGTTGAGAATGAAAAACTAGCCACAGACAGGGAAAAAATATTTTCAGGTTACACATCGGATAAAGAACTTGACTCAGGAATCTGTAAAGAGCTTTCAGAACTCAATATTGGAAAATATAAATAATCCAGCTCTAAATACGCAAAAGATGTGGACAGAGACATCATCAAAGAAGGTATGTGGATAACAAAAACAGCATATGCTAAGATAATTTATCCTCATTAGCCAGTAGAGAAATGCACTATACACCTATTAGAATAGCTAACATTTAAAAAAAAAAAGCTGACAGTACCAAGTGCTGATGAGGGATTCTCATTCACTGTTGGTGGAAATGTAAAATGGCATAGTCACTTCGGAAGACAGTTCAATGGTATCTTATAAAGAGAAACATACAATAATCAGATGACCCAGCATTCTCCCTTTTAGATATTTATCCAAAAGAAATGAAGATGTATGTTCATATGAAAACCTGTATGTGAATTTATAGCATTTGGTCATTAAAAATCAAAATCTGGAAACAACTCAATGTGGCTCAGTTGGAGAATGGATAAATGGACTGGCCTATTCATGCAGTGGAAGGTTATTAGCAATAAGAAGGAACAAACTATGATACACTCATCAATACAAATGAATCTCAAATGCATTATGCTAAGTGAAAGATGCCAGACTCAAAAGGCCACATACTGTATGATTCTATTCAGATGTCATTCTGAAAAGGCAAAGCGATAAGGTCAGAAAGAAGATCAGAGGTTGCCCAGGGTGGCAGGGGTGGGGGAGGAGCTGACTACAAAGGGGCACAGAGGGAAATTTTTGTAATGAAAGAAATATTCTTTATCTTAATTTTGGTAAGGTTTCTCAAACTGCGGAACTGTGCACTTTTTTTGAAAGAGCATATTTTACTATATATAAATTATACCTTAAGAAACAGCAGCAACAAAACTAGCAAAGGCGAGTTGCTTTGTATACAGTAGCACATGTCATTCCCATGACCCTGTGGATGGACATGATTCTGATAGTCTACCATTTGCATTTGGAAAGGAAGTTAAGACTTCGCTGCATGTTGTTTTGTTAAAATATTGAATTGAGGTTTTGGTCTGGAAATACCTTTTTTCACCCCTGTGTAAGGATCAAACAAAAATATATTGACAAATACATGTGTTCAATAAGGTTTGGGTATTAAAAACCCAAGGGGTTTTCCTGGGAAAACAAACTGAAGAGACATTCTGCAGGGTGTGCAAGTCTCAGGATATTGCTGAACTCTGTTTATATATTCTGGCTGAAGGCCTATACCAGCACTGTTAAACTGACATATATACAACAAATCCTGTTGAATAAAAAAATCCTCTGTATTTAGCAAATCCTTTTCAGTTGCTGTCTGTTAAGCTGGCAAAATATAGAGAACTCCAAAGAAACTGAATAATTGAAAGAACAAAGATAATCTAATACTGATTAATATTAATATTGATTTCTAGAACTAGTACCTAGAGAATACACAGTGTTTTCATGTCCATGGAATATTTACAAAATTTGATCTCTTGGTCTGTGAGACATTCTAAAATGTATAAATAAACTATATTCTCTGATTACAATTCAGTGCCACTGTAAATAGATAATGGGAGAATAACCAAAAACTCTTTGGAATCAAAATGCAAATACAGAATGTTTAGTAAATATTAATGTTGTGAACACAACATTTTGAAACTTTTAGGATGTAGCCAAAGCTGTACTTGGAAGGAAATGTATAGACTTAAACAACTCACCAAATTAGAAAAAATGAAAATGAACTAAGTAATCAATTGAATATGTCTGGTACATAATAAGCAACAAATAAACATTTAGTGAGTGAAGAAACACTCACTAAAAATAACAAAATAAACTTAGGGCAAATAGGAAAAAGAAACATTTTAAAACCTTAATTATTAATTTGGAAAAAAAAAGTCAGATAGCCGGATGGGGAGGGAGAGGGCAATAAAATAGATTATCCATAAAGCAATCAATCCAAAGAGAGATTTACTCGGTGGTCCAGTGGTTAAGAATCTGCCTTCCAAAGCAGGGGATGTGGGTTTGAACCATAGTCAGGAAACTGAGTTCCCACGTGCCGTGGGACAACTAAACCATGTGCCAAAACTAGAGAGCCCACATGCTGCAACTAGGGAAGCCTATGAGCTGCTCACATGTACTGAGCCCATACACTCTAGAAGCTATGCTCCATAACTAGAGAAGGCCCACATGCCCGCGTACCACAATCAATATCCAGCAATGGCCCCCCCCAAAAAAAATCAAGGAGAAAGAGAGCACAAGCACAACCCTACAAAATTTAGAACAAGGAAGGAGATACAACCACAAATACAGATGAAATTTAAAAGAACTTAAAGGATACTTTCTATACTATGCTATACATTTAATAATCTAAATGAAATGAGAGATTTTCTAAGAAAATAAAGGTTAGCAAAAGTATGCAAGAAGTATAGAACCAGGAGACATTATTAAGGCAAAGGTAAAAATAAAAAGTGTGGAACTTGAAACCAGACACTCCTCATTCCAGATCTGAGCACTGCCCTATGGGAGCTGTGCAACCCTTTCAAATTACTTCACCTCTCTCATCCTCAGTTTCCCTATTTGTAAAATGATACAAACAATAGCACTTACCCCATAGAAATATTATGTGGGGATTTTAAAAGGTATATATAAACAGCTTGCCTGCCCAGAGATAAATCCACGAACCTATGGTCACCTTATCTTTGACAAAGGAGGCAAGGATATACAATGGAAAAAGGATAACCTCTTTAACAAGTGGTGCTGGGAAAACTGGTCAACCACCTGTAAAAGAATGAAACTAGAACACTTTCTAACACCATACACAAAAATAAACTCAAAATGGATTAAAGATCTAAATGTAAGACCAGAAACTATCAAACTCCTAGAGGAGAACATAGGCAAAACACTCTCCGACATAAACCACAGCAGGATCCTCTATGACCCACATCCCAGAATTTCAGAAATAAAAGCAAAAATAAACAAATGGGACCTAATGAAACTTAAAAGCTTTTGCACAACAAAGGAAACTATAAGCAAGGTGAAAAGACAGCCCTCAGATTGGGAGAAAATAATAGCAAACGAAGCAACAGACAAAGGATTAATCTCAAAAATATACAAGCAACTCCTCCAGCTCAACTCCAGAAAAATAAATGACCCAATCAAAAAATGGGCCAAAGAACTCAACAGACACTTCTCCAAGGAAGACATACAGATGGCTAACAAACACATGAAAAGATGCTCAACATCACTCATTATCAGAGAAATGCAAATCAAAACCACAATGAGGTACCATTATACTCCAGTCAGGATGGCTGCTATCCAAAAGTCTACAAGCAATAAATGCTGGAGAGGGTGTGGAGAAAAGGGAACCCTCTTACACTGTTGGTGGGAATGCAAATTAGTACAGCCACTATGGAAAACAGTGTGGAGATTTCTTAAAAAGCTGGAAATAGAACTGCCGTATGACCCAGCAATCCCACTTCTGGGCATACACACCAAGGAAACCAGATCTGAAAGAGACACATGCACCCCAATGTTCATCGCAGCACTGTTTATAATAGCCAGGACATGGAAGCAACCCAGATGCCCATCAGCAGACGAATGGATGAGGAAGCTGTGGTACATATACACCATGGAATATTACTCAGCCATTAAAAAGAATTCATTTGAATCAGTTCTAATGAGATGGATGAAACTGGAGCCCATTATACAGAGCGAAGTAAGCCAGAAAGATAAAGACCATTACAGTATACTAACACATATATATGGACTTTAGAAAGATGGTAACGATAACCCTATATGCAAAACAGAAAAAGAGACTCAGATGTATGGAACAGACTTGTGGACTCTGGGAGAAGGCGAGGGTGGGATGTTTCAGGAGAACAGCATTGAAACATGTATATTATCTAGGGTGAAACAGATCACCAGCCTTGGTTGGGTGCATGAGACAAGTGCTTGGACCTGGTGCACTGGGAAGACCCAGAGGGATCGGGTGGAGAGGGAGGTGGGAGGGGGGACTGGGATGGGGAGTACATGTAAATCCATGGCTAATTCATATCAATGTATAACAAAAACTACTGTAATGATGTAAAGTAATTAGCCTCCAACTAATAAAAATTAAAAAAAAAAAAATAAAAAAAATAAACAGCTTGCCTGATGCACTGCTATGATTATTAAAATTTAAAAGCACCATGAAAGAAATTAAGAACTTTGGCAAAGAGCCAGCCCTCATCAGAATACTGCAAAGAATTTCACTGCTTCAACTGCTAGTTAAGCTGTTTCAGAACTTAGCAAAAGTGGAAAGGCATCTCATTTCTTTTTAAGAGACTAGTACATCCTGACACCAAAACCTGGCAAAGATAGTACATGAGAGCAAAATACAGACCAACCCTCTTAGGAATACCAATATAAAATTTCCAAATAAAATCTTAGAACTCAGCCTCAGTGGTATTTATAGATAGCATGTGAGTCAAATTAATAATGCTACATTATGTTTTTGAGCATAAAGTTTCCCATTGCTGCTGTAACAAATCACCACAAACTTGGTGACTTAAAAACACTCAAATTTATTCTCTTATAGTTTTGGAGGCAAGAAATTTGAATTGGTTTCACTGGGTCAAAACCAAAGTATCTACAGGACTGTGCTTCTTTCAGAGACTCTGGGAGAAAATTCCTTTTCTTGTCTTTCCCAACTTCTAGAGCTACATTCCTTGCCTTTTTGAGCTTCTCATTTCTGCCCATATTCCTTGGCTCATGACCCCTTTCTCCATCTTCAAAATCTGAAGTATTTATCTTCCAATCTCTCTCTCCATGCCAAAGTCATCACATTGCCTTTTCTCTCTGTATAAACATTCTCCCCTTCTGCCCTCTTCCTCGAATAAGAACTATATTAGGGCCAACAGGAATAATCTAGGATAATCTTCCCATTTCAAGATTCTTAACTTAATCACATTTGCAAAGATTTTTTTTCCACATAAATTAGGATGTGGATGTCTTTGAAGGGATCATTTTTTTCCCCCAGCCTACCAGAGTTTACCCTTTGGCCCTAAAGATTCTTGCCTGTGACATGTGAGAAATACAACCACCTCATCCCAACAGTCCCAAAATTTCATCCTATTAGAGCATCATCTAGAGTTCAAAATCTCATTGGCTCATAAGTCTGAAATCTCTCCATCTATATCACATCTGGGGGAGATTAAGTATCTATCATCCTTCCCGGGGTAAAATTCTTCACTATTTGTGCACTTGTGAAACTAAAAAAGAAGTTCTCTGTTCCCAAAATTAAATGGTGGTACAGGCATAGTATAATAGTTGTAGATATTCCCATTCCAAAGGGAGAAAAATGGAAAGAATAAAGAGGTCACTGCTTCCAAGCAACTTCTAACGCCAGCTGGGAAAATTCATTAGGTTTCAAGGCCTGGGAGCGTCCCTCCCTGGTTCAAGAGGCTGCCCTCTGGGCCTAGGGCTCTGGCTGCTGTGTCTTGAGTCTGGGCCCAAGGCCCAAGGAGTTATTCTTCCTTTTCCTTGTGGGCAGCAAAGTAGTTTTCCTGCTTGTAGATTTTGAGAGTCTGATCATCTTCCTTTATTTCATCCTTTCCCTATCCCTTTTAGTACAAGTTAGCAACGTTTCTGCTGGCTTACCATGTTTGGTAAGTCCCCCATGTATTTCACTGAGACTCGTGGCGTCAGATGGGATGATCCTCCACAGATCAACCCTGGCTCATCCCACATCCCACACCCTGGCTTCTGTTGACAGCGGCTCCGTGAAGCGGCTACCTTCAACGCTTCAGCACTAGCAAAAGATCATCTAGCCGCAGCCTTGGCTTTCTCTCCAGAGCACAATGTCCTTACAGTGAATCTCTTAGTATTAGCATTATTTGCAACATAGATAGGCTGTGAATTTCTCAGATCATTAAGTACTGGTTCCCTTTTGCTTAACGTTTCTTTCTTTAGTTTGTGTCTTTCCTCTCACATTTTACAGAAGCAGTAAGAAGAAACCAGGCTGCATCTTTGACACTTTGCTTGGAAACCTCTTCAGCTAACTATTCAAGTCTATTACTTGCAAGTTCTGATTTCCACATCACTGGAGGACACAATTCAGCTAGGCTCCCTGCCACTGTGTAAGAAGTATCTCCTTTCCAAGTTCCAATAACACGTTCTTCATTTCCTTCTGAACTGTCACCAGCAGTGCCTTTAACATTCATATTTCTGCCAATATTCTATTTATGATAATATGTGTGTACTCAAAGATGATAACAAGCTTTCTCTACCATGCTCCTTACTTCCTCCTGAGCCCTTACTGGCAGAGGCTTTAACATCCATATTTCTGCCAACAGTCTGTTCAAGACAATCTTGGCTCTTCCTATCATGTGCCCCCAAATTCTACCAGTCTCTCTCCTTTTTCCCAATTCCAAAGTCACTTTCACATTTTTAGGAGCAGTTAACCTTTGAACAACATGGGTTTTAACTGCACAGATCCACTTATATACATTTTTTCACTAACTACATACTATGGTACTACATAATCTGAAATTGTTTGAATCCATGATGCAAAACTATGGATATAAAGCCCAGATAGAGAGGACTCTGTCATGTCCGACTCTTTGCAACCCCATGGACTGTAACCCGCCATGCTCCTCTGTCCACGGGGAATCTCCAGGCAGGAATACTGAAGTGGGTTGTCATGCCCTCCTCCAGGGGATCTTCCCAACCCAGGGATTGAACCCAGGTCTCCCACATTGCAGGCAGGTTCTTTACCATCTGAGCTACCAGGGGAGCCCGACTAAAAATTATACCGAGGTGTTCGACTGCAGAGAGTTAGTGTCCCTAACCCCTCATTGTCAAGGGTCAACTATATTTGTTACCGCAGCTCTCTGCTTCCAGGTATTAAAATCTGTATCAGTTGGGGATCTGCCAGAGAAAAAGAACCAGTTAAAAAATTATACAAATACATATATACATGCACATAGATATAAAATATGTGTGTGTATGTATGTAGGGGGTGGGTGGAGAGGGAGAGGGATCTCCCTGGGAAAATCTGAAATCCACGTGGTAGTCCATTAGGACAGGCAGGCTGGAACTCTCAGACATGAGCTGACACTGCAGGTCCCAGGTGGAATTTCTTCTTCAGGGAAGCCTCAGCACTGCTCTTTAAATTTTTTAACTGATTGAATCAGGACCACCCATATGGAGGGTAGTCTCCTTTACTTAAAAAAAAACTGATAATAGAAATTAATCACACCTGTAAAACACTTTCACAGTAACACCTATATTAGCATTTGATTGAATAACTGGAAGCTATAGCTTAGTCAAATCGGCACATAAAATTGACCATCACACATTAATTGTAAAGAGACAATCCAAAACATTTGTTGTTGTTTAGTCACTAAGTCATGTCCAATTCTTTTATAAGCCCATGGACCATAGCCCACCAGGCTCCTCTGTCCATCAGCTTTTCCACGCAAGAATCCTGGAGTGGGTGGCCATTTCCTTCTCCAGAGGATCTTCCTGACTCAGGGATTGAACCTGGGTCTCCTGCATTGGCAGGCAGATTCCTTACCACTGAACCAATGGGAAGCCCAGTGCAAAATATTTAGATAACCCCCAAATAGAAAATAATACAATGAAAAAGCTACCAGATCTACCAGCCAGAGATACCACTGCTAGCCTCTCAGTGAATATCCTCCCAGACTTTATCCTTTGCAAATCCAAATACACACACACTTTAAAATAAATCATCATAAAAATTCTGTTAATTTTTACAAGAGAAAATAACTACATATTTACCTTTTATTTTAGAAGTAATACATATTTACTATGCAACATTAAGATATAAAACAAACTAAATATTATTGAGAGTCCCATCACTCAGATAAATCACCATGAACATTCAGGTATATTTTTAAAAAAATTTTCAGAGATATCTGGACAGATATATATACACATATATATGTATATATATATATAGTTATGTACATTTAATTTTAATAGATGCATTTTATTCTAAGGATGTACTAGAATTTATTCTTTTCCTGGTGTTTCTTGCATTATTCAGAATTTTCTCTCTTGCAAATGACCAAAGCCCAATTCAAACTAGCTTGTAAGAAGCAAAGGAAGTGGGACTTTCCTGGTCCGGGGGCTAATATTCAGTGCTCCCAAGGTAGAGGGCCTGGGTACAATCCCTGGTGAAGGAATTAGTTCCCACATGCTGCAACAAAGAATGAAGATCTTGTGAGCCACGACTAGAACCTGGAAGAAGCCAAATAAATATATAAAAATAAATATTAAAAAAAAAAAAGAAGCAAAGGAACATATTGGTGTAGCTGAGAGGTTAAGGCACAGCTGGAACAAGGAGTCAAATGATGCCTGACTTCTGTCTCTCCAGTCTTGGTAGGCTCTCTCCATATGCTGTGCATGATGACTACCAGCTGCTCTAGACTCACTTTTTATAGGCTTAACAATCTGATGCAGAGACTGCTATTAGTTTACCTAGCATCCTAACAGAACCCTAATTTATTTTGGGACTCAATTTACTCAGGTGAAAACTACATTTCTGAAACTCTCTTGCAGGTAGGATTCAGTTCTGACCAAAAAATAAAAGTCATAAGATGGGGCTACAGGCAAAGCTTTTGAAAGGGTGTTGAGCCAGTTGACATGTATTATTCACAATACACAAAAGATGGAAGAAACCCAAGTGTCCCTTAATGAATGGATGGATAAACAAAATGTGGTCTACACCGCCAACAGAATATTATTCAGCCTTGTAAAGGAAGCAAATTCTGAAACATGCCATGACATGAATGAACTTTGAACATTATGCTAAATGATATAAGCCAGTCACAAAAGGACAAATACTATATGATTCCACTTAAATAAAGTGCTTAGGGTAATCAAATTCATAAAGATTCAAAGTAGAATGGTCGTTTCCAGGGCCCAAGGGAAGGGGGGAAATGGACAGTTACTGTTTAATGGGTACAGAGTTTTAGTTTTGTAAGATGAAAAGAGTTCTGGAAATGGATGTCTGCTGTAACAGCTATACTATTTTACATTCCCAGTAGCCTTGCCATGAACATTTAGTTAGGTTGTCCTTAATTTCTTTCAAAAATGTTTTACAATTATCCTTCAATTAAAAATAAAAGTTTTTAAATGTAAAAAATGTTTTGCAGCTTTCAGAATATAAGTCTTGTACTTCTATTAAGCTTATTATTTCATTCTTTTTGATGCTATTATAAATGGAGTTGCTTTTTAAATTTTATTTTAATATTTTCATTGTTAGTGTATAGAAATACAGTTGACTATTGTATATAGACCCTATGTCCTGCAACTTTGCTCAACTTGTTTATTACTTCTAGCAGTTTTTAGTAGATTCCTTAGGATTTTAGTTATAAGAACATGTCATCTGAAAATAAAGACAATTATATTTCTTCCTTTTCAATCAAGATATATTTTATTTCTTTTTATTACCTAACTGCCCTGGCTAAAGCCTCTAGCGCAATGTCTGTAAGAGCAGACATCCTTGTTTTATTCTTGATCTTGGGGGAAGACATTGTCTTTCACCATTAAATATGATTATTAGCTATGTTTTTTGTTTGTTTGTTTTGGAGATGTACTTAAAGGGCTGAAGAAGTTCACTTCTGTGGTAGGCAGAGTAGTGGCTCCTCAAAGATGCTCACATCCCTGGAACTTGTGAATATGATAGGCTATATGGCAAAGGGGAATTAAGTTAGCAGATGCAATTAATGTTTGTTACTGATCAGCTGGCTTTAAAATAGGGCCAGTCACTGGGATTATCCAGGTGGGCCCAATGTTGTCATAAAGGAATGCAGACAGTTTCTAGAAGTGGAAAATGGAAGGAACTGGATTCTTTCCTGGAGCCTCCAGATAGAGTACAGCTCTGCTGACCCCTTAAATTTTAACCCGAGTATCCCACAAGGCTTCCCAGGTGGCTCAGTGGGAAAGAATCTGCTTTCAATGCAGGAGACCCCGGTTCAGTTCCTGGGTCAGGAAGATCCCCTGGAGAAGGGAAAGGCTACCCATTCCAGTATTCTGGCCTGGAGAATTCCATGGACTGCAGAGTCCATAGCATCACAAAGAGTTGGAAATGACTGAGTGACTTTCACTTTCATCCCACAAGGCTTCCCAGGTGGCTCAGTAGTAAAGAATCAGCCTGCCAAGCGGGAGACACAGGTTCCATCCCTGGCTTGGGAAGATCCCTTGGAGAAGGAAATGGCAACCCACTCCAGTATTCTTGCCTGGAGAATCCCATGGACAGAGGAGCCTGGTGGGCTACAGTCCTCGGGTTGCAGAAGAGTCAGACATGACCGAGCACAAGCGTGAGCATCCCACAAGTGTCCGACTTGTGACTTCAGGACACTGAGACAATGAGCATGCATTGGTTAAGCCGAAAGTTGTGGTAATTTGTTGCAGCAGCAATACAAAATAAATGCACCTTCTGTTTCTACTTTGAGTATTCTTGGTGGCTCAGATGGTTAAGAATCTGCCTGTAATGCAGGAGACCTGGGTTTGATTCTTGGATCAGGAAGATCCCCCGGAGAAGGAAATGGCAACCCACTCCAGTATTCTTGCCTGGAGAATCCCACGGACAGAGGAGCCTGGCGAGCTACAGTCCACGGGGGTCACGAAGAGATAGACACAACTGAGGGACTGACGCTTTCACATCACAATTAGTGGTTAGTTTTTTAAAAGCCTCACGCCTTGTGAATTCCAAGGAACAAAGAAAATCTTAAAATCATCCACTCAAAAAATAATACATTTGCTGCCATGAGAACTGAACTAGATTGGTGTGGACTTTTCATCTGTGATACTAAATACTGAGAGATGACAAGGGTCACAGACTTCTGAGGGTGGAGGATTAGGCCTGAAGAGTCTGTGGGAAACCACTGGCTATTCACGTGTAAGGACAGAAGGAAACATGCTCAGACATGGAAAGTTTTGGGAAGGATGCCACTCATGTATCCTTTTAAAATTTTTCCTCAAAGAAAAATTTCATCCAAATGGAAAATAGGAATAAAGGGATCAAAGGATGAAGGAGTATGAGAAACTGGAATAAGAGTTAAATCTAAATGCTGATTCTCTCATAAATTACAATGCAAACTTTCTTTAAAAAAGTTTAAGAAGAACATGTAATGTCAAACAAAGTCAGTACTCTGGAATTCTTAAACTTACAAAGTAGTAGGTGAGGAAAGAATTGATAGCTGCCAACAGTCATTTCTTACTGAACAGGGACCTCTGAGAGAAACATAGGCTCAAATATTTTTATTACAAATTGTAAGGTAAAGGTAGCCACAGATAAATCAGAAATAGAATGTGTAGCTTTCAAATCCTAAAAGAAAAAAAGGAGAAGGAAACAAAACCATTTTGAGAAGTCAGGGTTGACAAAAAAGGAAGAAAGGAAACAAAACAAAGAATAATACATTAAGGAGGCGAATTACCATAAAACACATAAGAGGACTGAATTTCCCTATTAAAAGATAAAGATTGAGGTTGGGATCACTTTTAAAGGTGAAATGAGTTTTCAGCTACATTCTAGAGCTCTGCCTAAAACAAAATGACATAACCAGTGTATGTATTACAGATCAAATATGTATTCCTGGACAAATGTATTCCAGGTCAAAATAAACAACAAAAATCTAGATCCCCAAAGTAAATTCAGACAAAGAAGAATTCACCGCAAAAAGATCAAGGCAACGTGAGAGCGGATACTGTTGGTTAGATAACCTAACACCTACTGCCAACCCCTTCATCTTTTCCTCCCTTAAGGGAGGAAAGCTAAATATTCACCTTTCCAACACCCCCCATATATCTCTGGGTGACTATTTGAATAGGGTTGCCCGATTAAACAAATAAAAACACAGGATGCCGAGTTCCATTTGTATTTCAGATAAACCATGAATAATTTTTACTGTAAATATGTCTGAGCCAATATCTGGTACATTCTTAAGACAAAAAATAATTTGTTGTTTATCTGAAATTCAAATTGAGCTGGGAATCCTGTATTTTATTTGGCAAACCTATATGTAACTGCTTCCCTTGTGGCTCAGCTGGTAAAGAATCTGCCTGCACGTGTGACACCTGGGTTCAATCCCTGAGTTGGGAAGATTCCCTGAAGAAGGGAAAGGTTACCCACTCCAGTGTTCTGGCTTGGAGAATTCCAGAGACTGTATAGTCATGGGTTGCAAAGAGGCGGACACAACTGATCAGCTTTCACTTTCAGATGTTACCAGCCCTGGCCAATGAGACTTAAGTGGAAGTGGTTAAGTATAGTAATGCAACTCAAATTGATCTGCAGATTCAATGGAATCCCTATCAAATCCCAATTGCCCCTTTTCCCCCAGAAATTGACAAACTGATTCTAAAGACTTTGTATAGAAAACTAAGAGACCCAGAATTACAAAGTAATTTTGAAAACGAAGAATAAAGCTGGAGGACTCACAATTCCCAATTTCAAAACTCACTACAAAAGCTATAGTAACCAAGAGTGTGATACTGGCATGAGGGTATAGTTCAATAAAACAGAATTGAGAATCCAGAAATAAATTCTTACATTTATAGTCAACTGATTTTCCAAAAGTGTTCAAGCAGTTGAACGGGGGGAAGAATCATCTCTTTAACAAATGGCAACAACTAGAGAGCCATGTGTGAAACCTGAACTCCTATTTTGTACCATATACACAAGTATCATGTCAAAATGAATAATAGACCTAAATAAAGAGCTGAAACTATAAAACTCATAGAAGAAAACAAAGGAGTTCATTTTTTATGATCTTGGGTTAAACAAAGTGTTCTTAGGTATGATAACAAAAGCACAAATGACCAAAATAAATAAATAAACAAACTGGACTTAAGCAAGCTTACATTTTTGTGCTTCAAAGGACATTATTAAGAAAATTATGACAACACACCGAATGGGAGAAAATATTTGCAAATTATATATCTAAGAAGGGTCTAGGACCTAGAATAAAGAATTCTTACAACTCAACAAGACAAACAACCTAATCTAAAAAATAGGCAAAAAATTTGAATAAACATTTCTCCAAGGAAGATATATAAGTGGCCAATAAGCACATGAAAATATACCGAAAATCATTAGCCAACAAGGAAATGCAAATCAAAACCACAATGAGATGTCGTTTCATACCCACAAGATGGTTAAAATCAAAAGACAGGCAATAACAAGTGTTCATGAGGATGTGGAGAAGTTGAAATGCTCATCTATTGCTGGTGGGATGGTATCAGTAAAATTAAAAAGCAGTTTGGTAATTCTTCAAAATATTAAACACAGAGCTACCCTATGATGCAGAAATTTCACTCCCAAGTATATGCCCATGAGAAATGAAAACATATATCCACACAAAAA